>NC_058080.1:259455254-259779905 GCF_014858855.1 Bufo gargarizans | reverse complement strand
TGCTTGCATTTTATGTACAGTACAGACCAAAAGTTTGGACACACCTTCTCATTCAAAGAGTTTTCTTTATTTTCATGACTATGAAAATTGTAGATTCACACTGAAGGAATCAAAACTATGAATTAACACATGTGGAATTATATACATAACAAAAAAGTGTGAAACTACTGAAAATATGTCATATTCTTGGTTCTTCAAAGTAGCCACCTTTTGCTTTAATTACTGCTTTGCACACTCTTGGCATTCTCTTGATGAGCTTCAAGAGGTAGTCACCTGAAATGGTCTTCCAACAGTTATGAAGGAGTTCCCAGAGATGCTTAGCACTTGTTGGCCCTTTTGCCTTCACTCTGCGGTCCAGCTCACCCCAAACCATCTCGATTGGGTTCAGGTCGGGTGACTGTGGAGGTCAGGTCATCTCGAGCAGCACCCCATCACTCTCCTTCATTGTCAAATAGCCCTTACACAGCCTGGAAGTGTGATTGGGGTCATTGTCCAGTTGAAAATTAAATGATTGTTCAACTAAACGCAAACCGGATGGAATATCATGCCGCTGCAAGATGCTGTGATAGCCATGCTGGGTCAGTATGCCTTCAATTTTGAATAAATCCCCAACAGTGTCACCAGCAAAGCACCCCCACACCATCACACCTCTTCCTCCATGCTTCATGGTGGGAACCAGGCATGTAGAGTCCATCCATTCACCTTTTCTGCGTCGCACAAAGACACGGTGGTTGGAACCAAAGATCTCAAATTTGGACTCATCAGACCAAAGCACAGATTTCCACTGGTCTAATGTCCATTCCTTGTGTTCTTTAGCCCAAACAAGTCTCTTCTGCTTGTTGCCTGTCCTTAGCAGTGGTTTCCTAGCAGATATTCTACCATGAAGGCCTGATTCACACAGTCTCCTCTTAACAGTTGTTCTAGAGATGTGTCTGCTGCTAGAACTCTGTGTGGCATTGACCTGGTCTCTAATCTGAGCTGCTGTTAACATGCGATTTCTGAGGCTGGTGACTCGGATGAACTTATCCTCCGCAGCAGAGGTGACTCTTGGTCTTCCTTTCCTGGGGCGGTCCGCATGTGAGCCAGTTTCTTTGTAGCGCTTGATGGTTTTTGGGACTGCACTTGGGGACACTGTCAAAGTTTTCCCAATTTTTCGGACTGACTGACCATCGTTTCTTAAAGTAATGATGGCCACTCGTTTTTCTTTACTTAGCTGCTTTTTTCTTGCCATAATACAAATTCTAACAGTCTATTCAGTAGGACTATCAGCTGTGTATCCACCTGACTTCTCCACAACGCAACTGATGGTCCCAACCCCATTTATAAGGCAAGAAATCCCACTTATTAAACCTGACAGGGCACACCTGTGAAGTGAAAACCATTTCAGGTGACTACCTCTTGAAGCTTATCAAGAGAATGCCAAGAGTGTGCAAAGCAGTAATCAAAGCAAAAGGTGGCTACTTTGAAGAACCTAGAATATGACATATTTTCAGTTGTTTCACACTTTTTTGTTATGTATATAATTCCACATGTGCTAATTCATAGTTTTGATGCCTTCAGTGTGAATATACAATTTTCATAGTCATGAAAATAAAGAAAACTCTTTGAATGAGAAGGTGTGTCCAAACTTTTGGTCTGTACTGTATATATAAACATAAAGACATATATATATATGTGTGTGTCTGTGAAACATATCAAATCATCTGGTGAGATCATACATCTGAACCGCGCTGTATGTATAACTATATATACAGACGTGGACAAAATTGTTGGTACCCTTTGGTCAATGAAAGAAAAAGTCACAATGGTCACAGAAATAACTTTAATCTGACAAAAGTAATAATAAATTAAAATTCTATAAATGTTAACCAATGAAAGTCAGACATTGTTTTTCAACCATGCTTCAACAGAATTATGTAAAAAAATAAACTCATGAAACAGGCATGGACAAAAATGATGGTACCCCTAGAAAACACAGAACATAATGTGACCAAAGGGACATGTTAATTCAAGGTGTGTCCACTAATTAGCATCACAGGTGTCTACAACCTTGTAATCAGCCATTGGGCCTATATATATGGCTCCAGGTAATCACTGTGTTGTTTGGTGATATGGTGTGTACCACACTCGACATGGACCAGAGGAAGCAAAGGAAAGAGCTGTCTCAAGAGATCAGAAAGAAAATTATAGACAAGCATGTTAAAGGTAAAGGCTATAAGACCATCTCCAAGCAACTAGATGTTCCTGTGAGTACAGTTGCACATATTATTCATAAGTTTAAGATCCATGGGACTGTAGCCAACCTCCCTGGACGTGGCCGCAGGAGGAAAATTGATGACAAATCTAAGAGACGGATAATCCGAATGGTAACAAAAGAGCCTAGAAAGACTTCTAAAGAGATTCAAGGTGAACTTCATGCTCAAGGAACATCAGTGTCAGATCGCACCATCCGTCGTTGTTTGAGCCAAAGTGGACTACATGGGAGACGACCAAGGAGGACACCATTGTTGAAAACGAATCATAAAAAAGCAAGACTGGAATATGCCAAACTACATGTTGACAAGCCACAAAGCTTCTGGGAGAATGTCCTGTGGACAGATGAGACAAAAATCGAAGTTTTTGCCAAGGCACATCAGCTGTATGTTCACAGACGAAAAAATGAAGCATATCAAGAAAAGAACACTGTCCCTACTGTGAAACATGGAGGAGGCTCTGTTATGTTCTGGGGCTGCTTTGCTGCGTCTGGCACAGGGTGTCTTGAATCTGTGCAGGGTACAATGAAATCTCAAGACTATCAAGGAATTCTAGAGAGAAATGTACTAGCCAGTGTCAGAAAGCTTGGTCTCAGTCGCAGGTCATGGGTCTTGCAACAGGACAATGACCCAAAACACACCGCTAAAAACACCCAAGAATGGCTAAGAGGAAAAAATTGGACTATTCTAAAGTGGCCTTCTATGAGCCCTGACCTCAATCCTATTGAGCATCTTTGGAAGGAGCTGAAACATGCAGTCTGGAAAAGGCACCCTTCAAACCGGACACAACTGGAGCAGTTTGCTCATGAGGAGTGGGCCAAAATACCTGCTGAGAGGTGCAGATGTCTCATTGACAGTTACAGGAAGCGTTTGATTGCAGTGATTGCCTCAAAAGGTTGCGCAACAAAATATTAAGTTAGGGGTACCATCATTTTTGTCCATGCCTGTTTCATGAGTTTATTTTTTTACATAATTCTGTTGAAGCATGGTTGAAAAACAATGTCTGACTTTCATTGGTTAACATTTATAGAATTTTAATTTATTATTACTTTTGTCAGATTAAAGTTATTTCTGTGACCATTGTGACTTTTTCTTTCATTGACCAAAGGGTACCAACAATTTTGTCCACGTCTGTATATATATATATATATATATATATACACACAATCTCAGCGAGGTAGAGATGTATGATGTAAGCAGATTATTTTGTACGTGTCACACTGGGTATTAAGTAATCATTTTTAAAGGGATGAAATACTGATGTAGTAGATTTAACACAGATCCTTTAGGAGACGTTTTATTTAAACAAAATGCAATTAAATGCGTTACACTATTTTTTAACAATGGCTTTTGTTTCTAGATAACGCAATGAGTTAAGAGGTTGTGTGTTATCCCAACTACATCTGTACAGATTAGCAGCATAACTGAATATATACATTACAGAGTGTTGTAAAGAGAGATATAAAAGTCATGTAAATATTGTACCTGGACATAATCGTTCTCTCATCCCCTTTACAAGTTTGGGCCTAAACCTCTTCAGATCGCACCACTTCTTTTGCAGTTCCACATATTTGTGCCACAAAGAAAACTTCATAAATAACTCGGCACGGAGAGACCTTAGAATGGCGCGCTTCTCCACTCTTTTCTTGGTTAGGGCGTATCCCCTCACCAACAAACGCTGCAATATAAAGATGCAAGCATATCATTCCAATTTTTTACATTCAACATTTTAAAACACGTGTCCTCAACAAACCTGCAAAAAGTAGTTATGTCTTTACAGGGGAAATATTAGATTGAATGTTACCGTTATAAGATCGGATTGTAATGCGATTCTATGATTGTGGGGTCTGAGGGAGCAATTGGATATTGGCTGGCTAAGCTGCGATGTACTTGTCTAGTGAAGGGACGGTACGGTATTGGGTGTACAGCTGGTTTGCATCCCCGTTGTGCACCGTGGGTAACGCTAAATGAAACAGCAAATACGGTGAGACAAAGAAAGCTCATGTACATTAAATATAATCTATATATATATTGTGTGTGTGTATGGTATATAGTGTGTGGTATATATTGAGTGACAGGAAAATGGACGTGCTATGTGCTGTAAATGTGATATAAATGTATCTGTTGTCCATACATACAGGCTACAAACATAGTGCTGTGAAGTAACAAGAATACTTAGTGCAGTGCACAAATCTGTATTATCTATTTTTACCTTAAAAAAAAAATCCTAAGAAAAAAAAAATCTTATTCATATTGAAAATATTCGAATTTACAAATATTTCGCTAGACTCGATCAACTTATAATAATTGTTCTGACATGCATGCGAAAGTACTGTAATATTACTTACGGCTACGATGATTTCATCCTAAGCTTTTACAAAGCGATGTCTTAGGATCTTTGCGGAGTGCATTGTACTTGAGTGTCTGCGAGTGTCTGGAGTGGAGAGTCCAGTGAAAACTATTTATAGTCGCGATCTACATAAGGTGAGTCACCTCAGGTCGGGCACACGTATTAAACATTACGATTTTTCTGTTGTAATATTCGTGAACTCGAACATTATAACCGAGATTATTGGTTTAGAATAGAATAGGATGAATATTCTAAAAACGAATATACAGCAATATATTCTTTATTTCGAATATTCGTCGTATTTAATCCATCTGAAAACGTCATTTCTTCCAGCTTCAATTCAGTTGCTTGTGGGCCAATGACTCATTGACCCACAAGCAAGAAGCAAAGAGGAATCATATATTTTCAGATGGAAAAAAAAACAAAAAACGAATATTCGATTTTGTGAATATATAGAACTATATTCAAAATATTCGTGAAATCTCGAAGTTGCGATATTCGAGATAAGAATTTGATATTCGAATATTCACGCTCAACACTACTGACAATATGTCATATTCTAGGTTCTTCAAAGTAGCCACCTTTTGCTTTGATTACTGCTTTGCACACTCTTGGCATTCTCTTGATGAGCTTCAAGAGGTAGTCACCTGAAATGGTTTTCACTTCACAGGTGTGCCCTGTCAGGTTTAATAAGTGGGATTTCTTGCCTTATAAATGGGGTTGGGACCATCAGTTGTGTTGTGGAGAAGTCAGGTGGATACACAGCTGATAGTCCTACTGAATAGACTGTTAGAATTTGTATTATGGCAAGAAAAAAGCAGCTAAGTAAAGAAAAACGAGTGGCCATCATTACTTGGGAAAACTTTGAAAGTGTCCCCAAGTGCAGTCACAAAAACCATCAAGCACTACAAAGAAACTCGCTCACATGCGGACCGCCCCAGGAAAGGAAGACCAAGAGTCACCTCTGCTGCGGAGGATAAGTTCATCCGAGTCACCACCCTCAGAAATCTTAAAGTGGCCATCATTACTTTATGAAATGAAGGTCAGTCAGTCCGAAAAATTGGGAAAACTTTGAAAGTGTCCCCAAGTGCAGTCACAAAAACCATCAAGCGCTACAAAGAAACTGGCTCACATGCGGACCGCCCCAGGAAAGGAAGACCAAGAGTCACCTCTGCTGCGGAGGATAAGTTCATCCAAGTCACCAGCCTCAGAAATCGCAGGTTAACAGCAGCTCAGATTAGAGACCAGGTCAATGCCACACAGAGTTCTAGCAGCAGACACATCTCTAGAACAACTGTTAAGGGTCCATTCACACGTCCGTTTTTTCTTTCCTGATCTGTTCCGTTTTTTCAGGAACAGATCAGGACCAGATCTGGACCCATTCATTTTCAATGGGTCCTGGAAAAAAATCGGACAGCACAATGTGTGCTGTCCGTTTCCGTTGTTCCGTTCCGCATGTCCGTTTAAATATAAAACATGTCCTATTCTTGTCCTGAAAAATCGGATCCTGGTACAATACAAAGTCAATGGATCCGCAAAAAACGGATGACATTCGGATGTCATTCCGTATGTCATCCGTTTTTTGCGGATTCCGTTCCTGGAAACACATAACAAATTTTTTTATTTTTTTTTTTCAATTTTTTTTCAAAGAAATCCAAACAACTTTATTTGATTATTGAAATGTATACATGTTTCCGTATTTTGCGGATCCGCAAAAAACGGATGACATACGGAAACATTTTCAGGAACAACGGATCCGCAAAGAACGGACCGTTTTTCAGGATGAAAAAAAAACAGGACGTGTGAATGGACCCGAAGAGGAGACTGTGTGAATCAGGCCTTCATGGTAGAATATCTGCTAGGAAACCACTGCTAAGGACAGGCAACAAGCAGAAGAGACTTGTTTGGGCTAAAGAACACAAGGAATGGACATTAGACCAGTGGAAATATGTGCTTTGGTCTGATGAGTCCAAATTTGAGATCTTTGGTTACAACCACTGTGTCTTTGTGTGATGCAGAAAAGGTGAACGGATGGACTCTACATGCCTGGTTCCCACCATGAAGCATGGAGGAGGAGGTGTAATGGTGTGGGGGTGCTTTGCTGGTGACACTGTTGGGGATTTATTCAAAATTGAAGGCATACTGAACCAGCAGGGCTACCACAGCATCTTGCAGCGGCATGCTATTCCATCCGGTTTGCGTTTAGTTGGACCATCATTTATTTTTCAACAGGACAATGACCCCAAACACACCCCCAGGCTGTGTAAGGGCTATTTGACCATGAAGGAGAGTGATGGGGTGCTGCGCCAGATGACCTGGCCTCCACAGTCACCGAACCTGAACCCAATCAAGATGGTTTGGGGTGAGCTGGACCGCAGAGTGAAGGCAAAAGGGCCAACAAGTGCTAAGCATCTCTGGGAACTCCTTCAAGACTGTTGGAAGACCATTTCAGGTGACTACCTCTTGAAGCTGATCAAGAGAATGCCAAGAGTGTGCAAAGCAGTAATCAAAGCAAAAGGTGGCTACTTTGAAGAACCTAGAATATGACATATTTTCAGTTGTTTCACACTTTTTTGTTATGTATATAATTCCACATGTGTTAATTCATAGTTTCGATGCCTTCAGTGTGAATCTACAATTTTCATAGTCATCAAAATAAAGAAAATCTTTGAATGAGAAGGTGTGTCCAAACTTTTGGTCTGTACTGTATATATAAACATAAAGACATATATATATATGTGTGTGTCTGTGAAACATATCAAATCATCTGGTGAGATCATACATCTGAACCGCGCTGTATGTATAACTATATATATATATATATATATATATACACACAATCTCAGCGAGGTAGAGATGTATGATGTAAGCAGATTATTTTGTACGTGTCACACTGGGGATGCGAAAGTTTGGGCAACCTTGTTAATCGTCATGATTTTCCTGTATAAATCGTTGGTTGTTACGATAAAAAATGTCAGTTAAATATATCATATAGGAGACACACACAGTGATATTTGAGAAGTGAAACTTTCGCATCCCACTGTATATACTGTATATATATATATATATATATATATATAGTTAGCACTATTTTTAAGTAGTGTCCAATTATTGAATGTAATGCATATCTGTATATACAGTATGTGTAATATATCTATAGTGTATCTCCACATGTGTGTTTCTCTGATATGTATGTACTTTATTTGTAATGTCCACATCCATGCTTGGTATTCATAACCACCAAGCCCTTTTGATGAAACTGAGAGAGAAATTGATTTGGATGAGGCAGCAAAGGGATCAAATTTTACAAAAAGCAACCAGAGGCCTGGCAAAAGCAGGGCCAATAAAATTGTTCCTTGTTGTTTAGCCTCATAAATGTCCATCAGAAACCTAAGGAAACCCTGATGCAGCTAAGGGAGAGTCAACTACTTTTTCTGGCAGTGTTATGACTGCACCCCAGAAAGGAAGCCTAAAAAAAGTGTCTACTGTGTTCACAAGATCTGAGACAAGGTTGACAAGGAGTCCAGTGAAAAGCAGTGATGCTCTTTGGATGATCTAGACAGGAATGCTGGCAATATGAACAAAAAATTGTTCCTTGTTGTTTACCCTCATAAATGGCCATCAGAAACCTAAGGAAACCCTGCGGTCGCTAAGGAACGCTGGCGATGTGAACGAAAGAGGCCCTGTGAAACATCTAGAAATGGATTGCCTACATCAGGAAACTCTCCAGAAGAGTCCTAGTCAAAGGGTTTTTTACTTGCTAGATAGCAAAGAAACACGATACTGAATCACTGGAGTCCTGTTCTACCATGATGTTAGATAGACTATACTAACAGCTTGTACCAGATGGGCCTGGACCATAATTCCTGCTGTGTCGGAGGGGTAAAAGAAGCCATGGGAAAAGACTACAAACATATCTGCTGTTTGGACAACGTACGTCAAGGTGGACACAGCACCACAAATTGTGTTGAAAGCAGTGCTACTAAAGTGCCACAGGTAAGGTATTGTCCGCTCCATGTCTGGCCTACACAGATAAAATGTTTGTGAAAGTTGATTATATTTTTATTTTTATTTTCATTCAGTAGACATGAAATGCGGCTCTCTTAGTGTGAACGTTTTCGGATGATAATTCAGCCTTAGTCAGGCACTACAATTATACAATGGAACGTAATCAGAATAAGGCTTGTATTAGCATACATCAATAATGTGATGATATATAGCATAAAAATCGCATAGAAAGTACATTTATATACTCAAGATATAACGCCCTATAGTAGTATTTTGCATTTCTATTTTCAAGAAATAAAAAGAAGAAACCAATAGCAGATAATCTGTGCGCAGTTATTTCTACTAGATACCAAAGCGTTCCTTGATATCATCAAAATCCTAGGACCACTCCCACCGGAAAGCATCCTGGTTACATGAGACGTTACGAGTCGGTACACGTCCATTCAACATCACAAAGGGATCGGCCATGGGGTCCAATGTGGACCACCATACGCTAATTGCTTTATGGCGGATGTGGAAGAGTCCCATATATATAAAAAACAAGTTATTCATTAAACACAGTTTAATATGGAAACGGTACATAGACGACATGTTCTGCATATGGCAAGGATCCCTTGATAACCTAATGCTATTTCATGGATACCTAAACAACATTTATCCCGAACTCAATTTCACAATTTTCTCTTTTTTTCTTTTCTACTTCCTTTTTCTTTTTTCTCTTCTATGTTATTTTGTGTAGTCGTTATTTCTAATACACTATAATCACCTGAATAAGCCCGACTAGTGTTCTTCATCCTAACCATCAGGGGTCCCTACTTCCAGTCTTTGTAACGCACTGCCGTCTTGACAGTGCGTTCCACATGTTCCTTCTTCCGGTATATGGAGCGCACGTCACGTTGTGCGCTCCACTCACTGCACGTCGGCCTTTGGAACGCACTTCCTCTTTGGTAGTGCGTTCCACAAGCTTCTTCCTTCCGGCCTGTGGAGCGCACCACACAGCTCACTAACCGCAACATGCTGGCCCCGCGATCCTTTTTAAGAGCGGGAGCGCAGCTGATCATATCACACCAACCACTCTAGGCGGTCTTTAGGCCCCCCTTTGCCACAACTGGTGTAATTTCTTCTGTACCTCTACCCTCCAGCAGCACAGGTAAGTGAGAGATACCTATCATAGTGTATACAATGTTTGGATCATTTGAAATAGGGGTCCTCCTTGAAACACTTTGAGAAATTTTGAGAACTATTGTAAATAACTCTTGGAATTTAACTTATGGCAATTTTATTTAGTTATGTATATCAAGCAACAACACCTAATGACTAGGGGCATCTGGTTACTTGGAATTTCTTATGCATTTTTCACCTTAATAACTGCGCACAGATAATCTGCTATTGTTTTCTTCTTTTTATTTCTTGAAGATAGAAATGCTAAATACTACTATAGGGCGGTATATCTTGAGTATATAAATGTACTTTCTATGTAATATATCATCACATTATTGATGTATGCTAATACAAGCCTTATTCTGACTACATTTCATTGTATAATTGTAGTGCCTGACTAAGGCTGAATTATCGTCCGAAAACGTTCGCACTAAGAGAGCCGCATTTCACGTCTACTGAATGAAAATGAAAATATAATCAACTTTCACAAACACTTTTGCTGTGATTTTACTACACAAAGTTGACGGGGCTGGGAACCCTATCCATAGCTACAAAAGCAGGTGGCTACAAAGTTTGTCTGAAGATGTCCTACACAGATGACATGTGGGCCAGAGTGAAGCTTAAAAAGTGAAGTTTAAAGGGAACCTGTCACCGGGATTTTGTGCATAGAGCTGAGGACATGGGCTGCTAGATGGCCGCTAGCACATCCGCAATACCCAGTCCCCATAGCTCTGTGTGCTTTTATTGTGGAAAAAAAACGATTTGATACATATGCAAATTAACCCGAGATGAGTCCTGTCCCTGACTCATGTCATGTACAGGACTCATCTCGGGTTAATTTGCATATGTATCAAATTGGTTTTTTTACACAATAAAAGCACACAGAGCTATGGGGACTGGCTATTGCGGATGTGCTAGCAGTAATCTAGCAACCCATGTCCTCAGCTCTATACCCAAAATCCTGGTGACAGGTTCCCTTTAAAAAGTACCCTTTTAGCTAAGGCTAGTTTCACACTAGCGTTCGGCTGTCCGCTCGTGAGCTCCGTTTGAAGGGGCTCACGAGTGGACCCGAACGCCTCCGTCCAGCCCTGATGCAGTCTGAATGGAGCGGATCCGCTCAGAATGCATCAGTCTGGCGGCGTTCAGCCTCCGCTCAGCAGGCGGACACCTGAACGCTGCTTGCAGCGTTCGGGTGTCCGCCTGGCCGTGTGGAGGCGTGCGGATCCGTCCAGACTTACAATGTAAGTCAATGGGGACGGATCCGTTTGAAGATGCCACAATATGGCTCAATCTTCAAGCGGATCCGTCCCCCATTGACTTTCAATGTAAAAGTCTGGACGGATCCGCTCAGGCTAATTTCACACTTAGCTTTTTTTTGCCAATATAATGCAGACGGATCCGTTCTCAACGGAGCCTCCGTCTGCATTATTATGATCGTATCCGTTCAGAACGGATCCGATCGAACGCTAGTGTGAAAGTAGCCTAAGCTGATTGATGATGTTGGCATACCTTGTTTCACTTTATAGAAAAGCACAGTTATATGCATATTTTCTGTGTAGAGGCATCCTGCAAAAAAAAGTATACTGTTCAGTGCAATGTACATTTTTTAACATACTGTAGATGCCTATAGATGACGTGTGCCATTGTATACCTATACAGTAGCATACTTCAGAAGCCTTCTATCCTAGGTATACGTCAGAAAAAGGTTACAGACATACTGTATACAGTACCTCCAATGTAAAGCTCGAGCAAAGTAAGCCACTTAACTATTTAACTTCTATACTAGGACTCATGCACACGACCATATGTATTTTGTAGTCAGCAAACCGCAGATCCTCAAAATACAGAAACCAGCCATGTGCATCTTCACTTTTCTCTGTCCCCATTATAGAAATGCCTATTCTTGTCCGCAAAATGCACAGGAATAGGACATGTTCTATCATTTGCAGACCTGCATCTCTGATGTGGATAGAACATGGAGGACATCCGTGTGCTGTCTGTATTTTTTTGCAGCCCCACAGGAATGAACGGGTCCGCATCTGAAACGCTAAAAATGCAGATAAAAAATACGGTTTTGTGCATGAAGCCTTATGCTTTAAAAAACAAAAATGCCTATTTTATTCCAGGATGAATAACAGTGAGTTACTATTACCGTGTTTTTTCGGTGATAAATAAGCTTACTTTTTTTTTACTGGAGTCTGTTCATATAAAACATATTTAGTGTCAGGATTACCGTAGGAATAAGTGAAATGCTCATTATAGGGGAGCTGCCTGGGTGAAAATGTGGGTATGTCCGGGTTTAGCTCTGAACCTGGACCACCCCTTTAAGGAGCTGCTCTACTAAAGTGCAGCGGCAGACTTTTTCTTTGCACATAACCTCTGCTGACCCGGCACTGTGAAAGTTATGTATTTTCTGTATTCACTTGAATGGGGTCATGTTGCAATTCTCTGTAGTGTCTGATTCACAATAGCAAAGAGTACATTGCAGTGTACGCATCTTATGCACATTATTGATTGAAGTAACTCACTTGACCATCCTGACAACTGGAAGAGACCAGAGGATGACAAGACTACCAGAGCTACAGGAGACGTCAAGATAAAGAGATTGGGAATTTGAGGATTGCGACCATCCTAATCTCCAGGAAACCTTGAGGTGGCTAAGGGATTGTAAACTGCTTTTTCTGGCAGTGCAGTGGTTGCACCACATTGAACCCCAAGAGAAGGAGCCTGAAGAAAGGACCAACTGAATCCACAGAATCTGCAACCAGAGGAAAGGAGACCCTGGATGGCATGGCCAGGAACATGGGCAGCTTGAAACAGGGAAACCCTCAAGAAACTGTTGCCCCATTAAACAGCTTTTTAGAAGAACACTAGTTAATGGGGATTTTTACAGGCTAGGGGGGTGGAGAAGTAACAGAAAAAGCAAGGCACAGGAGACTGGATCACTGTAAACCTGTATATGCTACCTTGGTTGCAGGCCGCCTAGTCTATACCAAGCATCTGATGCTGCAGGTGTCTGGATTATAACTTCTGCTTTGGCAGAGGGGCATTAGAAGAGGCTTTCCCTCCCCCACAGTATGTTAAACAATGCCTCTATAACCTTTTTACAAATTGGTGCCTGGCATTCATGAACCCCTAAGCCCCCTCAATGTTACTCGTTTTCTGTATCTACTATAAGGTCGAAGTGAGAGGAGATATGATTGGGATGAGGCAAGAGATGGATCAAGTTTAAAAAAGGAAAAGGCATTGAAGACCTGGCAGGGGGCAAGTACACTGTTCTACATTTACTACCCCAAGAACTGAAAGAGACCAGAGGACACCAAGGCTTATTCCTGCTAAAACATTGTCATACAGCACTAACAGAACTATAGAAGGACTGGAGCCATCTGTATTCTAAAAACCGTGAGGGGGCTAAAGGGGGTCAACTATTTCTCCTGGCAATGCCATTGTTGCACCAAATAGTACTCAAGGAAAGAAGAACGATGACTTCCAGAAGATCATTCATTAAGGGGGTATTTACTTGTTAGGTAGGAGAAGCAGCTGAAGAAGCAAAAAACTGGTAATTGAACCACTGGAGTCCTGTACTACCATGGCGGCTGACAGCCTTTACTGAGTAGCTCATGTTACAGGGCCCTGAACCCAGGGGTGGATTGACCATCGACTCTACAGGGAAATTTCCCAGTGGGCCGATGTCCAGGGGGCCAACTGAGCCACCCTCACGGCTGCCAGCCAGGTAAGTAATGTTCTGTTGCTCCCAGAGTTAATTAACACTTGGGAAATCAAGTAGTTATGTACCTGGCCGGCGACCTCAGGTTCCCTAATGATTCCTTAATTCTAGGTAAAACTAAAGTAGATGGACAGAACATGGCAGCTGAGTTGGCCGCAACAGAGGGGCAGCTTCTGGGAGGTATTTTGTGTTGCTGGGGCTTTATTTTGTGCTTCACTGTGATTTTTTTATGCTACTGAGGCAGTTTATTGTATTGCACTAAGGTATTTGGCTCGAAATATGGCATTTCTGGCCCTGCCTTCTTGTGTTAGCCCTGACTTCTGTCAGTTTGGACTCGCCTACAACATATGCGCACTTTTAAATTTTTATCCAGGGCCACTTTAAGTTCCCAGTCCGGCCCTTCCTGAAGCATAATTCCGGACGAGGAGGGTGGGTAGGAGGAGCCAATAAAGTAGAGCAAGCAGGAGGCACTGCCAAATGTCTGCCTATGCACCCCTCAGCACAAAGCAGGGGCCATACCATTAAAATCTGTGTAGGAAGCAGTGTCACTAAGACTTTAAAAACAGGTAAGGCATTATCCACACTTTGTCTGCATAGTATGTATGTTTCACATGGGGACCAAGAAAGCTAATGGCCCATACCTCCATAGGCACCCATTCACCTGACAGAAGCTGATTGTCCTTCCGGCCTGAGTCAAGTCAATATGTATGTTGTGACGAAACTAACCTCGCCACTGGGTTTTGGAGGGTCCTATTTGCCAGCCTTGTATGCATGTAATCGCATAATGAGCGCTAATGAGCGCTGTGTATTACCGTACTTAAAACTAGAAGCGCTCGCCGTTCGGAGCAGAGAGGAGGCAGGAGGCAGGCCGGGCACTTGCAGCGTGAGTCATACGTCACGCGCCTGCACCGCCCACTTATGAATGAAGCAGGCGGCGCAGGCGCGTGACGTATGACTCACGTTGCAAGCGCCCGTCCTCCCGGCCTGCCTCCTGCCTCCTCTCTGCTCCGAACGGCGAGCGCTTCTAGTTTTAAGTACGGTAATACACAGCGCTCATTAGCGCTCATTATGCGATTACATGCATACAACAATTAACTATTAGAGAGATATGATTATACAGTAAGCGGGGCCCGTGTAGTAGAATAGTCACTGCACGGGCCCTGCTGTCATTATTAAAGCAGATGCGACCCCCACCCCCTGTATTGAGGGTCATTCACTACAGGGACACTTATGGAGGGGATCTGTGGATGACACATAGCATAAGATGCTATATATGTGTCATCCACAGATCCCCCCCATAACTGTCATTCACAGATCCTCATCCTCATAACAGTGCCATCCAGAGAGGATCCACCATAAGTGTCACCCACAGATCCCCCATAAGTGTCACCCACAGATCCCCCATAAGTGTCACCCACAGATCCCCCCATAAGTGTCACCCACAGATCCCCCCATAAGTGTCACCCACAGATCCCCCCATAAGTGTCACCCACAGATCCCCCATAAGTGTCACCCACAGATCCCCCATAAGTGTCACCCACAGATCCCCCATAAGTGTCACCCACAGATCCCCCATAAGTGTCACCCACAGATCCCCCATAACAGTGCGTCACCCACAGACCACAATTAGTTCAAAACCCACCAAAAGTGCACCTTTTGGTTCAAAATATTTTTTTTCTTATTTTCCTCCTCAAAAACCTAGGTGCGTCTTATAGGCCGGTGCGTCTTATACGGCGAAAAATACGGTAAGTGATAATTGTTTATATCTGGGATAACCCTTTAACAATGTCAAGCTCTTCACAGTTGGCCCTATGATTCTATTGTTTGGGGCAATAGGAAGGGCACTCTGTCACAAAGTATCGTCAAACAGTTTGTTTGCAGTGAGCCCAGGAGGAGCTGGAGCAGAGGAAGAGAGTGGTAGTGTTATGGACTATTGAAACAGTATAGATACTTGCTTTTTCTATATACACTTGTGTTACACTGCTCAGATACCGCTTAGTAGAAAAATCCTGCTTCTTGGATGTATCAGGCGCACATAGCTTTTCTATTATCTTGAAGATGGGAGGGGGGAAGGAGTGTATTCCAAGGTTCTAGGTACAGTGAGGGGGTTGTGGAGCTGCGTTATGAAGCTGATATCTTAAGTCAGCCTGACAAAAAAGAAGTGTAAGATTAACCCATTAAATGCTTGCTATTTTTCCCAATAACCAATAAAAATTAACCACATTAAGTCACCTCCCACCGGGGGGGGGGGGGGGGGGGTATATTCTGTGTGAACACTCACAATAAACTAGAGATTTTGCTTTGACCCCAGCGTGTGTGTCTTTGCTTAATTCCTCCGTGCACGTAAAGACAATATCTGCTAATTTGGAGCAGTACATCAACCTATCTGGTATCTTGACCAGATTCAAAACAGTAGTGGCTCTGGCTCTCACAGTCAATCACTGTGGCTTTCCATACACTTTTGCTCTCTAGGGCCACACAGTAGCTCATGTTACAAAAACCTGATATGAACGCAGCCTTAAAAAATAACCATAAACCTCTAAACTGAATGTCTAAAGCCCAAACTCTAGGAAGATATAAGTGAGGGAAATGAACATGTGGGTACACATGTATGGAGGGAAAAAAATTAATAAATACTGATAGCGGTTTGTTATAAGCCACCTAATATTACACAAAGCAGGGAAACATTTGAGGCGGCAAAGGACAACGAGGTCATTATTATGGGGGACTTAATCCAGCGTGTGCACAGTGAAGCGAGGTACACTAGCTTTTTCTTCATCTGTGCACTGTGCACATGTCACTGGGGAGGGGGGCTTATGACGTATTTCGACTGTGGAACGTCAGTCAGGGCAGTTGGGGGACAGATCAGCGTGACCCTTCCAAGGGGCCGCTTCTCCTCCATGACTATTGACATGGATGTGAATACAGCTATCACGTTTGAACTGCAAGGCCCTGTCAATCATAGTACATAGGGCCAAACAATTAGAGAGAGGGCAGAGCCTCTAGGTGTAGCGGCAATGCCCCGCGTTGCTCCTAGAGGCTCATTTGCATATATTAAAACATTATTTTTCTCAGCAATGAGGGCACATATGAACATGGGACCAACACAGATGCCTTCAGCTGCCAAGTTCAAAGTTTCAATGTTACAAATCTGCTGTCAGATATCCTCTAAAGTATCAAATTTAACAGAAACATACCTTACAGTGTAAACCAGTGGTCCCCAACCTTTTTTGCACCAAGGACCAGTTTCATGTAGGACAATTTTTCCAGGGACCGGGTGGAGCGCGGGGGGGGGGGTGTTCTGGGGCGGGGCTTAGGGGGTGGGCGGGGTTTATGGGGGTGCTGGTCAGCGCTGACTGATTCACGCGCACGACAAAACACAAGGTGCATATTAAGATATATAACACTATATAACGATTACATTTATTATTTAAATGTGACTCAAAAAAAAAGTATTGCAACTCCAATTCGATACCATGAAGAAAAAAAATACTCACACGTTAACCACATGTTGCATGGGGTTAACGTGTGAGTATTTTTTAATTTTTGCAAAGTATCAATTGCCCATTATGTGAGGAGGTACTTGATGGGGTCACTTGCTATTAATGTGAAGCAAAGTCTAAATTGATAAAGCCTTGTGCCTCATATTAATAGTAACACCAGCAAGTACTTCCTGACATAATGGACATTGAGCAGCATGGGGTTAATGTGTAGGCTGGTGTTGGGTACCACAGTATGATAAGGTTACTGGCTATTAATGTGAGGCACATGGATTCTAAATTGATGAAACCATGTGCCACATATTAATAGCAACCTCGTCAAGTACCACGCTTAACATAATGGACAACATGGGGTTAATGGCATCAGGTAGATGCTGTTAATATGAGGCACATTGTTTTATCAATTTGGACCTGCATGTGCCTCACATTGAGGCCTCATGCACACGACCGTTGTGTGCATCCGTGGCCGTTGTGCCGTTTTTTTTCGCGGACCCATTGACTTTCAATGGGTCCGTGGAAAAATCGGAAAATGCACCGTTTGGCAGCCGCATCCGTGATCCGTTTTTCCTGGCCGTGAAAAAAATATGACCTGTCCTATTTTTTTCACGGCCAACGGTTCACGGACCCATTCAAGTCAATGGGTCCGTGAAAAATCACGGATGCACACAAGATTGGCATCCGTGTCCGTGATCCGTGTCCGTGATCCGTGTCCGTTTTTTCCTATCATTTCAATGGCAAACTTGACTTTTTTTTTAATTTTTCATGTCCGTGGATCCTCCAAAAAACAAGGAAGACCCACGGATGAAAAAACGGTCACGGATCACGGACCTACGGACCCCGTTTTTGCGGACCTTAAAAAAAAACGGTCGTGTGCATGAGGCCTAATAGTAAGAAACCTCATTATGTGTACCTCATATTAATGGTTTACCCAATGTTGCCCATTATTTGATGATGTGCTTGGGGGCCACATACTTTTAATCTGAGGTACATGGGGTACTAATGTAATAGCACCATGTACCTCAGATTAATAATAGGTGACCCCCATCTGTGGGACAGTGTGTGGGTACCTGTGCTTTCCGGATCACTAATGGCTGGGGACTGGTCTGAGAACACAAGTGTCAGGGGGAGGAGGAGGCTGCCGCTGCTGCCGTTTGCCGAGCGCACTAGCTGAGACGGTGCAGCGGTAAACCCTCCCCCGTCCCGCCTCCTACTTTAATATTAGAGACATATTCATTGGTGGCAGTGGTGCGGCGCCTCAGAGCCCGCTCATTGTATTGGGCTCTGCAGCGGCCGCGTCATGGGAGGGAGGGATTCCCTCTCTCCGTCCCTCCCTCCGTCTCCACTAATGTTGGCAAGATGAACGCGTCGGCCGCGCATGCGCCTGGCGTCTGCGCTCCTCTCTCCTCTGCGGCCCGGCAACATATCTCCCAGGGCCCGGTCCTGGGCCGCGGCCCGGCGGTTGGGGACCGCTGGTGTAAACGGTATATACTGTGTGTGTATATATATATATATATATATATATATAAAAAAAGGAAAAAATGGCAGCACCGTCACAAATGGAAAAATAGATGAAGTGTGCAAAAGCCCAATATGGATATAAGCCAATCCAGTTGAATACAAAATGTAAAAAATGGGCAGCACTCCAGCGGATAAAAATGAAAAATAACTTTATTTACCCATAAGGCTGATGCGACGTTTCGGCTCTACACAGGAGCCTTCCTCAAGCAGTGTGTACAGACCAAACTCTGAACATATATAGTGTTGTAACAAACCAATGCATTTTAAAGTCGACTGTCCCTGTGTTAATTATGTGATTTGTGTGTATAAAACATAGATTCTTGTTTATCCTGCAAGTTTTTTATTTTTTTCCTTTCTTAATTCAATATATTATTCATTTATATTATTCTTTTGTAGATGGTATGCTGTGGAGTTTGAGGAGAGGAGAAGTAGCATCGCATTCATGTGGGCTGTGCGATTACGGCGCTCTGAAGCTATTGGTTTAACAAAATACTGCTTTTTTGTGTTTTTCTGTTATGGTCTGTTACATGCATGGCGGGTTGGTATGAGGAGAACCCTCTTGTTAAGGTGGCGATGGGTGGGTTTTGATCACTGTAGCGGTGCGACTCTGCACTCACGTGCAGATGCGCAGTTGCTCTCTGGTCACGGCTGGCGGTTCCACCTCGATGTTGTTGTGGTAACCTTCACCCGAGCCCACCTGGCCACCTGTGTAATTCGGCATGTGTATGTGCCATCATCACCCTGATCCTGCAATGTACCGGACTTGGCTGTCATTATGTGCGCCTGCGCAAAACAACAGGCTGTTCTTACCCTTATCTAAGATGGCCGACTTGATGTTATGGTTTGAAAACGCATGCGCCATATGACGAGGTTAGTGCAAGACAGAAACATGAATTACACGTCACATGGACATGCGCAATGGCGATTCAGGCAAGCCGGATCGCACATGTTAACATGGATGACAGCCGACCTCCCTCCTTCACTCTCCGTACATACATAAGCACTTGACACTTTACTTAATTGTCCACAGTTGGCACTAATAATAATATCAATTATGTGTTTGCATATATACTTTGTTATATTTTATAATCATGGATGTAATTTTTGTACAATCATGTGTATCACGATTAGACATCATTGAGTGTTTGGGTTTTATTCTTTTTATACAATTGTAATGCACTGTTTATCTTGATTATTTATTAATTACAATGAATTGTGTTCACTTGATATGTAATTAGTTATGGTTTATTGTACACACTGTACATTGTACACACTGCTTGAGGAAGGCTCCTGTGTAGAGCCGAAACGTCACATCAGCCTTATGGGTAAATAAAGTTATTTTTCATTTTTATCCGCTGAAGTGCTGCCCGTTTTTTACATTTTTTATATATATCTATCTATCTATATATATATATATATATATATATATATATATAGATATATATATACAGTACAGACCAAAAGTTTGGACACACCTTCTCATTTAAAGAGTTTTCTTTATTTTCATGACCATGAAAATTGTAGATTCACACTGAAGGCATCAAAACTATGAATTAACACATGTGGAATTATATACATAACAAAAAAGTGTGAAACAACTGAAAATATGTCATATTCTAGGTTCTTCAAAGTAGCCACCTTTTGCTTTGATTACTGCTTTGCACACTTTTGGCATTCTCTTGATGAGCTTCAAGAGGTAGTCACCTGAAATGGTTTTCACTTCACAGGTGTGCCCTGTCAGGTTTAATAAGTGGGATTTCTTGCCTTATAAATGGGGTTGGGACCATCAGTTGCGTTGTGGAGAAGTCAGGTGGATACACAGATGATAGTCCTACTGAATAGACTGTTAGAATTTGTATTATGGCAAGAAAAAAGCAGCTAAGTAAAGAAAAACGAGTGGCCATCATTACTTTAAGAAATGAAGGTCAGTCAGTCCGAAAAATTGGGAAAACTTTGAAAGTGTCCTCAAGTGCAGTCACAAAAACCATCAAGCGCTACAAAGAAACTGGCTCACATGCGGACCGCCCCAGGAAAGGAAGACCAAGAGTCACCTCTGCTGCGGAGGATAAGTTCATCCGAGTCACCAGCCTCAGAAATCGCAGGTTAACAGCAGCTCAGATTAGAGACCAGGTCAATGCCACACAGAGTTCTAGCAGCAGACACATCTCTAGAACAACTGTTAAGAGGAGACTGTGTGAATCAGGCCTTCATGGTAGAATATCTGCTAGGAAACCACTGCTAAGGACAGGCAACAAGCAGAAGAGACTTGTTTGGGCTAAAGAACACATGGAATGGACATTAGACCAGTGGAAATCTGTCCAAATTTGAGATCTTTGGTTCCAACCACCGTGTCTTTGTGCGACGCAGAAAAGGTGAACGGATGGACTCTACATGCCTGGTTCCCACCGTGAAGCATGGAGGAGGAGGTGTGATGGTGTGGGGGTGCTTTGCTGGTGACACTGTTGGGGATTTATTCAAAATTGAAGGCATACTGAACCAGCATGGCTACCACAGCATCTTGCAGCGGCATGCTATTCCATCCGGTTTGCGTTTAGTTGGACCATCATTTATTTTTCAACAGGACAATGATCCCAAACACACCTCCAGGCTGTGTAAGGTCTATTTGACCATGAAGGAGAGTGATGGGGTGCTGCGCCAGATGACCTGGCCTCCACAGTCACCGGACCTGAACCCAATCAAGATGGTTTGGGGTGAGCTGGACCGCAGAGTGAAGACAAAAGGGCCAACAAGTGCTAAGCATCTCTGGGAACTCCTTCAAGACTGTTGGAAGACCATTTCAGGTGACTACCTCTTGAAGCTCATCAAGAGAATGCTAAGAGTGTGCAAAGCAGTAATCAAAGCAAAAGGTGGCTACTTTGAAGAACCTAGAATATGACATATTTTCAGTTGTTTCACACTTTTTTGTTATGTATATAATTCTACATGTGTTAATTCATAGTTTTGATGCCTTCAGTGTGAATCTACAATTTTCATAGTCATGAAAATACATAAAACTCTTTGAATAAAAAAGGTGTGTCCAAACTTTTGGTCTGTACTGTATATATGAGTATTGGAAAAAGCAGCTCTCCCCTGTTTCTTGCTATGCAGAGCACGGACAACAGCCCCTGGGTTTGGCTGTTCGAACAATGGTCTAGAAACACACTTGGAAGTCCAGCTCTAATCAAAAGCAGAAGAACTTTATTTCAGCAGTTTAAAAACTTTCTATTACAGGAAATGTAGTATTGTTACGCGTTTCAGACCACCTCTATTCTGGGTCCTACATCATGACATACTAAACATTTAATGAATGCACTATATATGCTCACCCATCACCTGGTCCCGCAATCAACAGGTCACATGGTTGGAGCAAAATGAGCAATAAAAAACACATATGTGCACACATATAAAATAATAATTTTGGAAAATAAAATCACATTATAGCTTCAAAAGGAAACATTTCAAGAATTTAAAAAAAGAAAAAAGAAATAAATCAAAAATGTAACTCTGATAATATTGCAGTATTAGATCATGTATCTTATTGAGACCAGTTGGATAACAGGTTGCTAGCTGAAACATCCAATATGCCTCCCTAATAGTTTTCTTTTGTAGTGTCCCTCTCTTGCACGGAATTGTGACTCTTTCTATGCCCTGTGCACTAAGTCCAGACGTATTCCCACCATGCACAATCGCAAAATGCAGGCTAATCGCAGACACGTTGCGGTTCTCATGGTGGGAAACATCTCAAATGTGTTTGCGGATTCTAGTTTTAATCTGATTAGAAGTGCACCCAACATATTGTAGTTGACACATCTCACATGTAATTAAATAGATAGCATATTTAGTATTACAATTCATGTATGCTTTTATTGCAAATTCCTTGCCAATTACTGTTGATTTAAAAGAGCTACCCACTTTAAAGTGATGACAGCAGATGCATGTGCTGTGACCACATTTGTAACTTCCCTTGCTTGCTAGCCAAGTTGGCTGGGATACTTTTTTCTCTTAAAATAAGCTAGGGCTCACCATATTTCCCAAAGTGGGGGCCTTTCGTGCAGCACATCTAATACCTCCCATAACCACATTAGACCACTGTTTATCATAGCTTAACACAGGTAAGTGCTTTCTAACAATTTTGCATATCTTAGGGCTCTTTCACACTTGCGTTCTTTTCTTCCGGCATAGAGTTCCGTCGTCGGGGCTCTATGCCGGAAGAATCCTGATCAGTTTTATCCTAATGCATTCTGAATGGAGAGAAATCCGTTCAGGATGCATCAGGATGTCTTCAGTTCCGGACCGGAACGTTTTTGGGCCGGAGAAAATACCGCAGCATGCTGCGCTTTTTGCTCCGGCCAAAAATCCTGAATACTTGCTGCAAGGCCGGATCCGGAATTAATGCCCATTGAAAGGCATTAATCCGGATCCGGCCTTAAGCTAAACGTCGTTTCGGCGCATTGCCGGATCCGACGTATAGCTTTTTCTGAATGGTTACCATGGCTGCCGGGACGCTAAAGTCCTGGCAGCCATGGTAAAGTGTAGTAGGGAGCAGTATACTTACCGTCCGTGCGGCTCCCGGGGCGCTTCAGAGTGACGCCAGGGCGCCCCACACGCATGGATGACGTGATTGCATTGCACGTCATCCATGCGCATGGGGCGTTTTGACGTCATTCTGGAGCGCCCCGGGAGCCGCACGGACTGTAAGTATACTGCTCCCCCGCTCCCCACTACTACTATGGCAACCAGGACTTTAATAGCGTCCTGGCTGCCATAGTAACACTGAATGCATTTTGATCCGTCTTCAAATGCTTTCAGTTCACTTGCGTTTTTCTGGATCCGGCGTGTAATTCCGCCAAATGGAGTACACGCCGGATCCGGACAACGCAAGTGTGAAAGAGCCCTAACTGTACTCTTCACTATATTGTGTGACAAATGTAGTGGCCTGCATATTGGAGTGACTAGGTTCATGAGGGGTTTCTGAAAGCCTCTTCTTTGGAAAGATCAACTCTTTCCTATTCATATTAGACACACATTGTCTACGATTTAACGTGAGTATGATCTGCTAGAGAGCCTATCGATTATTTCATCAGACTCAAAAATAAAAGTATCCTCATCTGAACAATTGCGTCTCGCACAAATGAATTCACCTATTGGAATGTTACCTGACAATTCCTTCCTATAAGTGGAAGTGCAGATTGTTGATGTGACCGCATTCCCCCTCAGACACAAATCCAGAAAATTAACACTAACCAAATCATGATGGACAGTGAAAGAAATAGAGTCCAAACATGAATTAAGGAAATCCGCAAACAGTGGTATGCCCGCCACATCACCAGACCAAATAAACAGCAGGTCATCGATGTAGCGACCAAACCAGTGCACCTGCTCAATATATATATATATACATACAGTAGATATAAAAGGTCTACACACCCCTCTTAAAATGTCAGGTTTCTGTGATGTAAAAAAAATGAGACAAAGATAAATCATTTCAGAACTTTTTCCACCTTTTAACGTGACCTATTAATTCTACAACTCAATTGAAAAACAAACTGAAATCTTTTAGGCAGAGGGAAGAAAAAATATGAAAATAAAATAATATGGTTGCATAAGTGTGCACACCCTTAAACTAATTCTTTGTTGAAGCACCTTTTGATGTTATTACAGCACTCAGTCTTTTTGAGTATGAGTCTATCAGCATGGCACATTTTGACTTGGCAAGATTTGCCCACTCTTTGCAAAAACACTACAAATCTGTCAGATTGCGAGGGCATCTCCTGTGCACAGCCCTCTTCAGATCACCCCACAGATTTTCAATCGGATTCAGGTCTGGGCTCTGGCTGGGCCATTCCAAAACTTTAATCTTCTTCTGGTGAAGCCATTCCTTTGTTGGTTTGGATGTCGTTGTCATGCTGAAAGAAGTTCCTCTTCATGTTCAGCTTTCTAGCAGAAGCCTGAAGGTTTTGTGCCAATATTGACTGGTATTTGGAACTGTTCATAATGACCTCTAGCTTAACTAAGGCCCCAGTTCCAGCTGGGGCCTTAGTTTCAAGAAAAACAGCCCCTTTGCATGATGCTACTACCACCATGCTTCACTGTGGGTATGGTGTTCTTTTGGAGATGTGCAGTGTTCTTTCTGCGCCAAACATATCTTTTGGAATTATGGCCAAAAAGCTCAACCTTGGTTTCGTCAGACCATAACACCTTTTCCCACATGCTTTTGGGAGACTTCAGATGTGTTTTTAAAAAAATGTAGCCAGGCTTGGATGTTTTTCTTCGTAAGAAAAGGCTTTCGTCTTGCCACTCTACCCCATCGCCCAGACATATGAAGAATATCGGGGATTGTTGTCACATGTACCACACAGCCAGTACTTGCCAGATATTCCTGCAGCAGCTTTAATGTTGTTGTAGGCCTCTTGGTAGCCTCCCAGACCAGTTTTCTTCTCGTCTTTTCATCAATTTTGGAGGGACGTCCAGTTCTTGGTAATGTCACTGTTGTGCCATATTTGCTCCACTTGACGATGACTGTCTTCACTGTGTTCCATGGTATATCTAATGGCTTGGAAATTCTTTTGTACCGTTCTCCTGCCTGATACCTTTTACCAATGAGATCTCTCTGATGCTTTGGAAGCTCTCTGTGGACCATGGCTTTTGCTGTGGGATGCAACTAAGAAAATTTTAGGAAAGACTAAGTAGAGCAGCTGAACTTTTTTGGGTGTTAATCAGCGGCACTTTAAATGATGACAGGCGTATGCTGACTCCTATTTAACATGATTTTTTTTTTTATGTGATTGCTTATTTCTGAACACAGCTACATCCACAGTTATAAGATGGTGTGCACACCTATGCAACCATATTATTTTAGTATTTTTTGTTTTCTTTCCTCCACCAAAAAGATTTCGATTTGTTTTTTAATTGAGTGGTACAGTTTATAGGTCACATTAACGGTGGAAAAAGTTGTGAAATCATTTATCTTTGTCTCATTTGTTTACATCACAGAAACCTGACATTTTAACAGGGGTGTGTAGACTTTTTATATCCACTGTATATATATCTACAGTGGATACATTCAGCCAATATTTATATGCAACGTGCCGGTCCAGAGGGGAGAACACGTGAGGTTCACGGTGGGCCGAAGGGTACAATAGTTCATCGGGTACTCATGGTTAGCAGATGCCTCCCTGAGCCAGCAGTGCAGTGAAGGAGAGAACAGCACTAGATTCTCCAGGGCACACTCTATTACAGGGGACACCAGCCAGGTGGTGATCGAGGTGCCCTTGATGGTGATTCTGAGTGCTTGTGCGGCTGGGCCCTTGAATTAAGTAATGTCGTGATGCCAGAACCTTGGTGGTGCAAAATGATCAGAGTGGTAGCAGTATGGAGATAGAAGAATGAGGCAGGATTGAATCCAACTGAGAACTTTACTGTAACCAGGATACACATGCAGGTTGGACATGTTAAATCCCAGTAACAGGCTGTATATGTAGTTATGTCTTAGGCTATCGTAGGTAGTTGTGTACTCACTGATATTCAGCTCTTTGCCTTGCTTCAGTCTCAGTAGAGGTAGTTCAAGTCTTTATCTTCTACACACAAGTGATGCAACAGAAACCTTATCCGTCCTTAAAATAACGGTGAGGCTGCCGGAAGCTAATAAATCCTTCACGTAGATACAAAGGCGCCTAGAATAACGGCTTTGTCCTTCCTTTGTCTTTTCCACAGTCAACTTAACAAAATCTACTTGACACTCCAGAAGAGTAGATGGTAGAATACAGACTTCACCTCTGCCTATTTTCCTGGTTTAAAAAACTGAGATATAAATTGGCTCCTCTGGGCCGTGGAGCCCAAGAGAGAGCTGAGAAGAGAGGCGACCTCTCCTTCCCCCTTGCTCCTCACTCCATCTCCTTCTTCAACTCCCACACTCTGAACACTGACTAAACTAGGCCTGAACTGTGCTATATATACTGTGGTGCTATCCCCATCTAGAGGTGGAATGTATGTAGTGCACCTGACAGCCTGGTAACAGGAATTTCCCATAAGAATGAAATACAGCATGACACAACATATGACATAATAAGCTTTTGCAGTGCCCACGTACACTAGTGGGACGCTGCATATACATTTCTTAAGGTGGGTTCTGGCCAAGCTTACATGTTCTTATAATGTCAGGACATATCTGAACGAGTAATTCACCTTAAGGGTCCATTCACACGTCCGTTTTTTCTTTCCTGATCTGTTCCGTTTTTTGCGGAACAGATCAGGACCAGATCTGGACCCATTCATTTTCAATGGGTCCTGGAAAAAATCGGACAGCACAATGTGTGCTGTCCGTTTCCGTTGTTCCGTTCCGCATGTCCGTTTAAATATAAAACATGTCCTATTATGTTCCGCAAAAATCGGATCCTGGTACAATGCAAAGTCAATGGATCCGCAAAAAACGGAAGACATTCGGATGTCATTCCGTATGTCATCCGTTTTTTGCGGATTCCGTTCCTGGAAACACATAGCAAATTTTTTTTAATTTTTTTTTCCAATTTTTTTTCAATGAATTCCAAACAACTTTATTTGATTATTGAAATTTATACATGTTTCCGTTTTTTGCGGATCCGCAAAAAACGGATGACATACGGAAACATTTTCAGGAACAACGGATCCGCAAAAAACGGACCGAAAATCGGGATATAGGAAAATACTGACGTGTGAATGTAGCCTAATAGTGTTACAACGAATAACCCAGTTCTGCCCTGTGGTAGTGAATCAGCAGGCAACTATTACCAGTTGTCCTATGCCAATGGCTTTAAACTGTGTCCTGCAGCCACAATTTCCTCCTCATACATATAGATCTACAGTTGCAAGAAAAAGTATGTGAACCCTTTGGAATGATAAGGATTTCTTCACAAATTGGTCATAAAATGTGATCTGATCTTCATCTAAGTCACAACAATAGACAATCACAGTCTGCTTAAACTAATAACACACAAAGAATTAAATGTTACCATGTTTTTATTGAACACACCATGTAAACATTCACAGTGCAGGTGGAAAAAGTATGTGAACCCTTTGGAATGATATGGATTTCTGCACAAATTGGTCATAAAATGTGACCTGATCTTCATCTAAGTCACAACAATAGACAATCACAGTCTGCTTAAACTAATAACACACACAGAATTAAATGTTACCATGTTTTTATTGAACACACCATGTAAACATTCACAGTGCAGGTGGAAAAAGTATGTGAACCCTGGGATTTAATAACTGGTTGAACCTCCTTTGGCAGCAATACCTTCAACCAAACCTTTTCTGTAGTTGCAGATCAGGTGTGCACAACGGTCAGGAGTAATTCTTGACCATTCCTCTTTACAGAACTGTTTCAGTTCAGCAATATTCTTGGGATGTCTGGTGTGAATCACTTTCTTGAGGTCATGCCACAGCATTTTAACCACCTCCGGACCGCCTAACGCGCCGATGCGTCCGGAAGGTGGTTGCTTTTCTCCTCCTGGACGCATCGGCGCGTCATCTCGCGAGACGCGAGATTTCGCCGCAGCCGGCCCGCACATGCGCATCGCGGGCCGGCATTTCATAGAGGAGTATTTCGTCAGGACCTGCCAGCCAGCGATCATTGGCTGGCAGGTTGCTGATTTTCAAAAAAACCAATCGTAGTGCCAGATAGCAGATCATATTTGTAAATATGATGGGGTTATATGGCTGCTGTGCTCCTCTGCTGGTTCTTTTCGTCGGTTGGATCCAGCAGAGGAGCAGGCTTCACAGTGAGTACACCAACAGTACATACTTAGCCCCAGATCACCCCCCTGAACCCCTATTAACCCTTTGATCACCCCTTCTAGCCCCTGTCAATCACTAGTGAAAGGAAAAAAAGTGATCAGTGCAAACTGTCACTTTTTTTTTTACTGGTATTGACCGTTAGGTTTTAGGTATAGTTTAGGTCCCTTGGTTAGGTAGTTAGGGATCAGTTAGCGCCCAGCCCACCGCACCGCAGTCCGTTATTCGCTGATTAGCGTATCGCTAATCAGCATTTGTACTTTTATAGTATCTGGAAGTGATCAAAACTGATCACGGTCAGATCTATAACTGTATTAGTGTCACTTTAGGTTCGCCCTCCACCCAAAACGCAGTGTTTGCCCGATCAGGCCTGATCGGTCGCCCACACGTGCGTTCGCCCACACCCGCCCCACCGCAGTGACAAAAAAAAATTTTTTTTTGATCGCTGCACATCCACTTTACACGCACTGCGGCGATAAAAAAATCACTTTTGATATTTTTTATCAACCGCAGCGGCCTCCGGTACTTCGCTAGCCTCCCCTTTGTAAGACAGGCTTGCTTTTTTTACCTGGGTAGTCTCAGGGAATACCCCTAAATTTAGTTGCCCACATGTCAAACAGGGGGTATTCCTCTGAAGAGGCCTACAGGCTTCTGACCCAGTCGGATGAGGAGTGGGAACCCTCATCTGATGAATCCAGCGGGTCAGAATACGAACCTGTAGAAAGCAGCGGCTCTCTGACCCAAAGTTCGGACGAGGAGGCTGAGGTCCCTGATAGAACCAGGCGTACCCGGCCCCGTGTTGCTAGACCGCAGGTTGCGCAGGATCCGCTTCAAGAGCATCAGAGTGGGGCTGGTGCTGCCGGATTACGTGGTGAGGCATACACCAGCAGACCAGCCCATCCTGGACCTAGTACCAGCACTGCCGTACAACCTGGTGAAGTAGCGAGCACCAGAAGGGCAGTTGAAGCTGGTACGGTGGCACGAGCAGTAGTGACCCCGTCGCAGCCACCGCAAAGACGTGCCCGTAGAGCCCCTAGAATCCCAGAGGTGCTGGCAAACCCTGATTGGCAGCCCCCAACTTCAGCCGCACCTGTAGTTCCCCCTTTCACCGCCCTGTCTGGAGTTCGGGTTGAGACAGCTCAGATCGGTTCGGCCCTGGGATTTTTTGAGCTGTTCTTGACTGCGGAGCTCTTAGACATAGTCGTGGCAGAGACAAACCGGTATGCCACACAATTTATAACCGCTAACCCGGGAAGCTTTTATGCCCAGCCTTTCCGGTGGAAACCAGTCCAAGTTTCCGAATTTAAAACTTTTCTGGGCCTCCTCCTCAACATGGGCCTGACAAAAAAGCATGAATTGCGGTCATATTGGTCCACGAACCCAATTCATCACATGCCCATGTTCTCTGGTGCAATGTCCAGGACACGATTTGAGACCATCCTGCATTTCTTGCACTTTAGTGACAACACCGCCTCCCGTCCCAGAGGCCACCCTGCTTTTGACCGGCTCCACAAAATTCGGCCCCTCATAGACCATTTCAACCAGAAATTTGCAGATTTGTATACCCCTGAGCAAAACATCTGCGTAGACGAGTCCCTAATACATTTTACCGGGCGCCTTGGCTTCAAACAATACATCCCAAGCAAGCGCGCCCGGTATGGGGTCAAATTGTATAAGCTCTGTGAAAGGGCCACAGGCTATACCCACAAATTTCGTGTCTATGAGGGAAAAGATCAGACCCTGGAGCCGGTCGGTTGCCCTGACTACCTGGGGAGCAGTGGGAAGATAGTTTGGGACTTGGTGTCACCCTTATTCGGCAAGGGGTACCATCTTTATGTGGACAATTTTTACACAAGTGTGGCCCTCTTTAGGCATTTGTTTCTAGAACGGATTGGCGCCTGTGGTACCGCGCGAACTAGTCGCGCGGGCTTCCCCCAACGGCTCGTTAGCACCCGTCTTGCAAGGGGGCAGAGGGCCGCACTGTGTAACGAAGAACTGCTCGCGGTGAAATGGAGAGACAAGCGTGACGTTTACATGCTCTCCTCCATTCACGCAGACACGACAATACAAATTGAGCGAGCAACCCGTGTCATTGAAAAGCCCCTCTCAGTCCACGACTATAACCTCCACATGGGAGGGGTGGACTTCAATGACCAGATGTTGTCTCCGTATTTAGTTTCCCGCAGAACCAGACGCTGGTATAAGAAGGTGTCTGTATATTTGATTCAATTGGCGCTGTATAATAGTTTTGTTCTCTACAGTAAGGCTGGGAGAACTGGATCCTTCCTCAAATTTCAGGAAGAGATCATTGAGAACCTCCTGTATCCAGAAGGTTCCGTGGCCCCATCCACCAGTGTAGTTAGCCGTCTACACGAGCGACATTTCCCTAATGTCGTTGCTGGTACCTCAACCCAACCGTCACCCCGAAAAAGATGTCGTGTCTGTAGCAGGAGTGGAATAAGGCGTGACACCCGGTATTTCTGTCCTGACTGTCCTGACCACCCTGCCCTATGCTTAGGGGATTGTTTCCGAAAGTACCACACACAGGTACACCTAGCATAGGGATCACATCTCACCAGGATAGGCACACAGGGCTATTAGGGCCCATTCACTCACACAGCTGCTGCAAACGTCTCCTTTCACATGGGACAAAGTGCATAACGCACTTCGCCACATCTTTGGGCGATTTGCGCTTTGCACATTGACCCATGGGGGAGGAGAGGTTTGTTCTATAAAGGTAAAAAAACAAAAAAAAAAAAAACACCAGTAAGCAAAATGTTAATGTTTAGTTCAAAAAGTTAAAGTTTATGCATTCTGTTCCAAAGTTAATAAAATTATTGCGTTGCGGCCTGTTTTTTTTTTTTTTTTCTTTTTTTACCTTCCAGGTGGACCAACCGATGAACTAGCTGCAGCACCGATGTGCATTCTGACAGAAGCATTGCGCTGCTGTCAGATTACACGCAAGTCGGTGTATGCGGCGCTGCAAGACGGGATTTTCTCCTCTGCAGTGACAGATATGTTTGCCGAGGCATACGAGCTGAGGAGGAGGCGGCGTTCCTATGCTTTGGCAAGCACTTTGTATATATATATATATATATATATAAAAAAAAAAATCCCGGCAATGATTTATTCATCCACATCGATTGATGTGAATGGAGAAATCTGGTTTGCCAGGGCATATGAGCTAAGTGGGTATGGATGTTGGGCGGAGCTCCTATGTCCTGGCAGACGCCATTCCCCTCCTTTTTTTTTGGCAGAGATTTTTTCATCCACATTGATCAATGCGAATGAAGAAATCTGTGCCGTTCATTTTTTTCTTTCAGCCCAGAGGCTGAACGGAAAAAATAATCTCATTACCTGTATGCTCAATATAAGGAGAATAGCAGAAACTCCTAATGCTGGCCATACATGTAATGATTGCGGAGACCCTCAAATGCCAGGGCAGTACAAACACCCCACAACTGACCCCATTTTGGAAAGAAGACACCCCAAGGTATTTGCTGAGGGGCATATTGAGTCCATGAAAGATTTTAATTTTTGTCCTAAGTTAGCAGAAAGTGAGACTTTGTGAGAAAAAACTAAAAAAAAAATCAATTTCCGCTAACTTATGCCAAAAAAATACATTTCTATGAACTCACTATGCCCCTCATTGAATACCTTGGGGTGTCTTCTTTCCAAAGTGGGGTCACATGTGGGGTATTTATACTGCCCTGGCTTTTTAGGGGCCCTAAAGCGTGAGAAGAAGTCTGGGATCCAAATGTCTAAAAATGCCCTCCTAAAAGGAATTTGGGCACTTTTGCAGCCTAGATGCGCAAAAGTGTCACACATCTGGTATCGCCGTACTCAGGAGAAGTTGGGCAATGTGTTTTGGGGTGTCATTTTACATATACCCATGCTGGGTGAGAGAAATATCTTGGTCAAATGCCAACTTTGTATAAAAAAATGGGAAAAGTTGTCTTTTGCCAAGATATTTCTCTCACCCAGCATGGTTATATGTAAAATGACAACCCAAAACACATTCCCCAACTTCTCCTGAGTACGGCGATACCAGATGTGTGACACTTTTTTGCAGCCTAGGTGGGCAAAGGGGCGCATATTCCAAAGTGCACCTTTCGGATTTCGCAGGCCATTTTTTACAGATTTTGATTGCAAAGTACTTCTCACACATTAGGGCCCCTAAATTGCCAGGGCAGTATAACTACCCCACAAGTGACCCCATTTTGGAAAGAAGACACCCCAAGGTATTCCGTGAGGGGCATGGCGAGTTCCTAGAATTTTTTATTTCTTGTCGTAAGTTAGTGGAATATGAGACTTTGTAAGGAAAAAAGAGAAAAAAAAAAAATCATCATTTTCCGCTAACTTGTGACAAAAAATAAAAAATTCTAGGAACTCGCCATGCCCCTCACGGGATACCTTGGGGTGTCTTCTTTCCAAAATGGGGTCACTTGTGGCGTAGTTATACTGCCCTGGCAATTTAGGGGCCCAAATGTGTGAGAAGTACCTTGCAATCAAAATGTGTAAAAAATGCCCTGCAAAATCCGAAAGGTGCACTTTGGAATTTGGGCCCCTTTGCCCACCTTGGCTGCAAAAAAGTGTCACACATCTGGTATCGCCGTACTCAGGAGAAGTTGGGCAATGTGTTTTGGGGTGTCATTTTACATATACCCATGCTGGGTGAGAGAAATATCTTGGTCAAATGCCAACTTTGTATAAAAAAATGGGAAAAGTTGTCTTTTGACAAGATATTTCTCTCACCCAGCATGGGTATATGTAAAATGACACCCCAAAACACATTGCCCAACTTCTCCTGAGTCCGGCGATACCAGATGTGTGACACTTTTTCGCAGCCAAGGTGGGCAAAGGGGCACATATTTCAAAGTGCACCTTTCGGATTTCACCGGTCATTTTATACAGATTTTGATTGCAAAGTTCTTCTCACACATTTGGGCCCCTAAATTGCCAGGGCAGTATAACTACCCGACAAGTGACCCCATTTTGGAAAGAAGACACCCCAAGGTATTCCGTGAGGGGCATGGCGAGTTCCTAGAATTTTTTATTTTTTGTCGCAAGTTAGTGGAATATGAGACTTTGTATGAAAAAAAAAAAAAAAAAAAAAAAATCATCATTTTCCGCTAACTTGTGACAAAAAATAAAAAATTCTAGGAACTCGCCATGCCCCTCACGGAATACCTTGGGGTGTCTTCTTTCCAAAATGGGGTCACTTGTGGGGTAGTTATACTGCCCTGGCTTTTTAGGGGCCCAAATGTGTGAGAAGTACTTTGCAATCAAAATCTGTAAAAAATGACCGGTGAAATCCGAAAGGTGCACTTTGGAATGTGGGTCCCTTTGCCCACCTAGGCTGCAAAAAAGTGTCACACATCTGGTATCGCCGTACTCAGGAGAAGTTGGGCAATGTGTTTTGGCGTGTCATTTTACATATACCCATGCTGGGTGAGAGAAATATCTTGTCAAAAGACAACTTTTCCCATTTTTTTATACAAAGTTGGCATTTGACCAAGATATTTCTCTCACCCAGCATGGGTATATGTAAAATGACACCCCAAAACACATTGCCCAACTTCTCCTGAGTACGGCGATACCAGATGTGTGACACTTTTTTGCAGCCAAGGTGGGCAAAGGGGCACATATTCCAAAGTGCACCTTTCGGATTTCACCGGTCATTTTTTACAGATTTTGATTGCAAAGTACTTCTCACACATATTGGCCCCTAAATTGCCAGGGCAGTATAACTACGCCACAAGTGACCCCATTTTGGAAAGAAGACACCCCAAGGTATTCCGTGAGGGGCATTGCGAGTTCCTAGAATTTTTAATTTTTTGTCGCAAGTTAGTGGAATATGAGACTTTGTAAGGAAAAAAAAAAAAAAAAAAAAAATCATCATTTTCCGCTAACTTGTGACAAAAAATAAAAAGTTCTATGAACTCACTGTGCCCATCAGCGAATACCTTAGGGTGTCTTCTTTCCGAAATGGGGTCACTTGTGGGGTTTTTCTACTGTTTGGGCATGGTAGAACCTCAGGAAACATGACAGGTGCTCAGAAAGTCAGAGCTGTTTCAAAAAGCGGAAATTCACATTTTTGTACCATAGTTTGTAAACGCTATAACTTTTACCCAAACCATTGTTTATATATGGATGTCTTTTTTTTTGCAAAATTTTACAGCTGAAAGTGAAAAATGTCATTTTTTTGCAAAAAAATCGTTACATTTTGATAAATAACAGAAAAAGTCAAAATGTCAGCAGCAATGAAATACCACCAAATGAAAGCTCTATTAGTGAGAAGAAAAGGAGGTAAAATTCATTTGGGTGGTAAGTTGCATGTTGCATGACCGAGCGATAAACGGTGAAAGTAGTGTAGTGCCGAAGTGTAAAAAGTGGCCTGGTCATGAAGGGGGTTTCAGCTAGCGGGGCTGAAGTGGTTAAACGGGTTGAGGTCAGGACTCTGACTGGGCCAGTCCAGAGGGCGTATTTTCTTAAGCCATTCTGTTGTTGATTTACTTCTATGCTTTGGTTCGTTCTCCTGTTGCAACATCCATCTTCTGTTGAGCTTTGGTGGACAGATGGCCTTAAGTTCTCCTGCAAAATGTCTTGATAAACTTGAGAATTCATTTTTCCTTCGATGTGAGCAATCCGTCCAGGCCCTGACGCAGCAAAGCAGCCCCAAACCATGATGCCCGCACCACCATACTTCACAGTTGGGATGAGGTTTTGATGGTGGTGTGCTGTGCCTCTTTTTCTCCACACATAGTGTTGTGTGTTTCTTCCAAACTCAACTTTGGTTTCATCTGTCCACAGAATATTTTGCCAGTACTGCTGTGGAACATCTAGGTGCTCTTGTGCAAACTGTAAACGTGCAGCAATGTTTTTTTTTGGACAGCAGTTGCTTCCTCTGTGGTATCCTTCCATGAAATCCATTCTTGTTTAGTGTTTTACGTATTGTATATTCGCTAACAGGGATGTTAGCATATGCCAGAGACTTTTGTAAGTCTTTAGCTGACACTCTAGGATTCTTCCTCACCTCATTGAGCAGTCTGTGCTGTGCTCTTGCAGTCATCTTTACAGGACGGCCACTCCTAAGGAGAGTAGCAGCAGTGCTGAACTTTCTGCATTTATAGACAATTTGTCTTACCGTGGACTGATCAACAGCAAGGCTTTTGGAGATACTTTTATAACCCTTTCCAGCTTTATGCAAGTCAACAATTCTTAATCGTAGGTCTTCCGAGAGCTCTTTTGTGCAAGGCATCATTCACATCAGGCAATGCTTCTTGTGAAAAGCAATCCCAGAACTAGTGTGTTTTTTATAGGGCAGGGCAGCTGCAACCAACACTTTTAATCTCATTTCATTGATTGGACTCCAGTTGGCTGACACCTCACTCCAATTAGCTCTTGGAGATGTCATTAGTCTAGGGGTTCACATACTTTTTCCACCTACACTGTGAATGTTTACATGGTGTGTTCAATAAAAACATGGTAACATTTAATTCTTTGTGTGTTATTAGTTCAAGCAGACTGTGATTGTCTATTGTTGTGACTTAGATGAAGATCAGATCACATTTTATGACCAATTTGTGCAGAAATCCTTATCATTCCAAAGGGTTCACATACTTTTTCTTGCAACTGTATATGGGTATCACAGATTATTTGGTGCCCCGGGCACAGGCAGCATGCATTAGGTAATAAGGTCAAGCCTCGACTTAGTTTACAGAGTGATGTCTATGGTGAAGATCCCAGCCCCTGTTTTTAACTGGAGTTTTATATGCGATTTGGAAGCTGCCATCTTGTAAGTATATACAGACGTGGACAAAATTGTTGGTACCCTTTGGTCAATGAAAGAAAAAGTCACAATGGTCACAGAAATAACTTTAATCTGACAAAAGTAATAATAAATTAAAATTCTATAAATGTTAACCAATGAAAGTCAGACATTGTTTTTCAACCATGCTTCAACAGAATTATGTAAAAAAATAAACTCATGAAACAGGCATGGACAAAAATGATGGTACCCCTAACTTAATATTTTGTTGCGCAACCTTTTGAGGCAATCACTGCAATCAAACGCTTCCTGTAACTGTCAATGAGACATCTGCACCTCTCAGCAGGTATTTTGGCCCACTCCTCATGAGCAAACTGCTCCAGTTGTGTCCGGTTTGAAGGGTGCCTTTTCCAGACTGCATGTTTCAGCTCCTTCCAAAGATGCTCAATAGGATTGAGGTCAGGGCTCATAGAAGGCCACTTTAGAATAGTCCAATTTTTTCCTCTTAGCCATTCTTGGGTGTTTTTAGCGGTGTGTTTTGGGTCATTGTCCTGTTGCAAGACCCATGACCTGCGACTGAGACCAAGCTTTCTGACACTGGCTAGTACATTTCTCTCTAGAATTCCTTGATAGTCTTGAGATTTCATTGTACCCTGCACAGATTCAAGACACCCTGTGCCAGACGCAGCAAAGCAGCCCCAGAACATAACAGAGCCTCCTCCATGTTTCACAGTAGGGACAGTGTTCTTTTCTTGATATGCTTCATTTTTTCGTCTGTGAACATACAGCTGATGTGCCTTGGCAAAAACTTCGATTTTTGTCTCATCTGTCCACAGGACATTCTCCCAGAAGCTTTGTGGCTTGTCAACATGTAGTTTGGCATATTCCAGTCTTGCTTTTTTATGATTCGTTTTCAACAATGGTGTCCTCCTTGGTCGTCTCCCATGTAGTCCACTTTGGCTCAAACAACGACGGATGGTGCGATCTGACACTGATGTTCCTTGAGCATGAAGTTCACCTTGAATCTCTTTAGAAGTCTTTCTAGGCTCTTTTGTTACCATTCGGATTATCCGTCTCTTAGATTTGTCATCAATTTTCCTCCTGCGGCCACGTCCAGGGAGGTTGGCTACAGTCCCATGGATCTTAAACTTATGAATAATATGTGCAACTGTACTCACAGGAACATCTAGTTGCTTGGAGATGGTCTTATAGCCTTTACCTTTAACATGCTTGTCTATAATTTTCTTTCTGATCTCTTGAGACAGCTCTTTCCTTTGCTTCCTCTGGTCCATGTCGAGTGTGGTACACACCATATCACCAAACAACACAGTGATTACCTGGAGCCATATATATAGGCCCAATGGCTGATTACAAGGTTGTAGACACCTGTGATGCTAATTAGTGGACACACCTTGAATTAACATGTCCCTTTGGTCACATTATGTTCTGTGTTTTCTAGGGGTACCATCATTTTTGTCCATGCCTGTTTCATGAGTTTATTTTTTTACATAATTCTGTTGAAGCATGGTTGAAAAACAATGTCTGACTTTCATTGGTTAACATTTATAGAATTTTAATTTATTATTACTTTTGTCAGATTAAAGTTATTTCTGTGACCATTGTGACTTTTTCTTTCATTGACCAAAGGGTACCAACAATTTTGTCCACGTCTGTAAATGTCTATTTTGCGCAATCTGTGTTGGTGGACCTTCACGCTATTCGTGCTACGGTTTTGTAATAGGACCATAACACAAAGGATCAGTATTTCCGGTGACCTGTTGTTACAGAAAAGGAAGCAAAGGATGGTGTGAATTAAGGTGCGGATTCCATCTCAGGCGTCAACCAGAACTGAGAACACTTATCTTACATCAGATATTTCGGTTGTTCCAGAGATCCGGTATTATTAGTTATCCCGATGCCCAGTGGTATCTGTGGTTATTGGTGGTCGTAGGTTTCCATTTTCAGGCGCTCTGAAAAATGAAAGGTGGAATCTGATTGGTTGCTATGAGCAACTAAACCAGTTTTCCTTTACACCAGTTTTGATAAATTGACCCCACTGTGTGAAAATACCTTTACGTTCAACAGTTTTACATTTAGGTTCTGGGTAGCAGAATTTTGGTGTGGATTCCAGCGCCTGTGCCAAGAAAGGACGCGTCTCTTTGCTGTTTGGCTCCATTCAGTGGGGATAAACTTATGAAGCAGGAAAAGTGGCAGTAGACCTGGAGTTTCGGCTGCAAACCACACACTGGATTTTGCCATCCACAGTGTGAACAGCGCCTTATACAGTTTAGGGCTCATGCACATGAAAAAAAATTCTTTCCGTGCCCGTTCCGTTTTTCTTTTTTTTCAGCCCGTATGCGGAACCATTTACTTCAATGTGCAAAAAAATAATAAACGGAAATGACTGTGTGCATTCCGTTTCCATAGGTACGCAAGTCCGTTCTGCAAAAAAATAGAACATGTCCTATTCTTGTCCATTGTGAGGACAAGGACAGGCATTGTTACAATGGATCGCAAAACAAATGCATGCGATACGGATGTCATCTGTAAAAAAAAATTGCGGACCACAAAATACATACTGATACGGTCGTATGCTTGAAACCGGACAGCCAGGCTGTAAAAAAAAATTGCGGACCACAAAATACATACTGATACAGTCGTATGCTTGAAACCGGACAGCCAGGCAATACTTCTCCAGGAAGGAGAGGCGTTTTTGCAAAACAGGACATTGCAATTTGCTATGTCATTGTAACTTGTGACGTCTCAGGTTTCAGTCAGCGTTCCCTAACGCTTGAACTACATTCTCATAAAACTATGCAGATTTATTTGGTGCTTGTTCCAATAATAAATAAATAATAAGACCCTTTACACCCAGACAGTCCCTATTTCAGAGGCAGCAAGCTCTGCTGTTGCTATAGTAACCAGGGAGCTCGGCGGATGAAGCAGTGACGTCACTACATCCCGCGTTCTGGCGCGCCTGGAACGTCAGCCACGCATCGCTGTGATCCCGGCTTCAGTGGTGTCGTCATCAAACAGCGCCTTACGGGAGCACTGCGAGGCCGAGGAAGCTGAGGAGGAGGAGGTGAGGAGCGCGCAGCCTGCATGTGTTGAGACATGAGCAGAGCCCTAGGGGCGATGGGGGAACCGCCAGTCACGGTCCTGAGGCGCCGGCCTGCTCGTCTGACAGGAAGTGTGTGAGGAGAAGCCGGCCGGTGCCTTTGTCAGGAGCAGTGGGAGGTGGGATCCGGCTCCGCCGCCCCCGCTCACACCGAGGCTGATGTAGTGAGGGGCTCTGACTGGTCCTATTGTCGGGAGGTGTCAGTCAGAAACCGCTACTTCTGTGAATAAAGTGACGTCATGAGACCGGCCATAATGATTCCTTCCTGTGTGGGTCCTAGGTGTGCTTTCTGCTATTGTGTGTTCACACTGCCTGTAGTGTCCTGTGGTGGTGACAGCAGGGCAGGAAGATCTCACACCTCAGGGGGTATTGTCACCTGAGACAATAACAGTCCCGCCTCTGGCACCTGCACCTGTCTCCAGGACGGGGCCGCAAAGCGAAGGTGAGCGCGGTGTGCTCTCCATTCACTACTATGAAGGCTATAGAGGTGAATGGGGAGGTGGCCGAGTAAGAGCGGTGTGCTCTCCATTCACTACTATGAAGGCCATAGAGGTGAATGGGGAGTTGGCCGTGCGCGAGAGGTGTGCTCTCTATTTACTACTATGAAGGCCATAGAGGTGAATGGGGAGGTGGCCGTGCGCGAGCGGTGTGCTCTCTATTTACTACTATGACGGCTATAGAGGTGAATGGGGAGGTGGCCGTGCGCGAGCGGTGTGCTCTCTATTTACTACTATGAAGGCCATAGAGGTGAATGGGGAGGTGGCCGTGCGCGAGCGGTGTGCTCTCCATTCACTACTATGAAGGCCATAGAGGTGAATGGGGAGGTGGCCGTGCGCGAGCGGTGTGCTCTCCATTCACTACTATGAAGGCCATAGAGGTGAATGGGGAGGTGGCCGAGCACGATCAGTGTGCTCTCTATTCACTACTATGAAGGCTATAGAGGTGAATGGGGAGGTGGCCGAGTAAGAGCGGTGTGCTCTCCATTCACTACTATGAAGGCCATAGAGGTGAATGGGGAGTTGGCCGTGCGCGAGAGGTGTGCTCTCTATTTACTACTATGAAGGCCATAGAGGTGAATGGGGAGGTGGCCGTGCGCGAGCGGTGTGCTCTCTATTTACTACTATGACGGCTATAGAGGTGAATGGGGAGGTGGCCGTGCGCGAGCGGTGTGCTCTCTATTTACTACTATGAAGGCCATAGAGGTGAATGGGGAGGTGGCCGTGCGCGAGCGGTGTGCTCTCCATTCACTACTATGAAGGCCATAGAGGTGAATGGGGAGGTGGCCGTGCGCGAGCGGTGTGCTCTCCATTCACTACTATGAAGGCCATAGAGGTGAATGGGGAGGTGGCCGAGCACGATCAGTGTGCTCTCTATTCACTACTATGAAGGCTATAGAGGTGAATGGGGAGTTGGCCGTGCACGATCGGTGTGCTCTCCATTCACTACTATGAAGGCTATAGAGGTGAATGGGGAGTTGGCCGTGCACGATCGGTGTGCTCTCCATTCACTACTATGACGGCTATAGAGGTGAATGGGGAGTTGGCCGTGCACGAGCGGTGTGCTCTCTATTCACTACTATGAAGGCCATAGAGGTGAATGGGGAGGTGGCCGAGCACGAGCGGTGTGCTCTCCTTTCACTACTATGAAGGCCATAGAGGTGAATGGGGAGGTGGCCGTGCACGAGCGGTGTGCTCTCTATTCACTACTATGAAGGCCATAGAGGTGAATGGGGAGGTGCCCACGTGTGAACAGTGCGCTCTCCATTCACTCCTATGGGAGTTTCATTAACGTAACAGAGCAACAGATGCGGACAGCACAAGCAGTGCTGTCCGCATCTTTTGCGGCCCTGTTCAAGTGAATGTCCGCACCCAAACTGTAAAAACTGCGGCTCGGATGTAGACCAGAACAACGGTCGTGTGCATGAGGCCTAAAGGGAGTCTTTCACCTAAAATCACCATTATAGAACACTAACATCAGGATCTCCATGTTAGAATGCTACCTTCCATATTGCTGTCCATCTCAGATTTTCTCAGAAAAACACTATTATTCAATGTTAATTAGCCTCTGAAGGTGCCCAGGCCCCTCGTCGCTTTTCATACAAAACCCCTCCCCTTTCACCCCTTGGCCCACCCTAGGTTCTTCTGATTACGTCCTCCTCTTAGTGAGAAATACAGCGCCAGCGCCGTTCAACATATTTGCCGCGCCTGCGTACTTCGTTCCCTATTATGGGCAGAGGCACACGAGCGTTTAATGCGCATGTGCTGGCCCGTACATCCCGATCTAGCCGGGCTTGTGCCTCTGCCCATAATGGGGAATGAAGTGCGCAGGTGCGGCAAATATGTTGAACGGCGCTGGCTCTGTATTTCTCACTAAGAGGAGGACGTAATCAGAAGAACCTAGGGCGGGCCAGAGGGGTAAAAGGATTTTGTATGAAAAGCGACGAGAGGCCTAGGGAACGGCCGCATGAACGCTGCCCCTGGGCACCTTCAGAAGCTAATTGACATACTGAATAAAAGTGTTTTCCTGAGAAAATCGGCGATGGACAGCAATATGGAAGGTAGCATTCTAATATGGGGAATGTAATGGAGATCCTGATGTTAGTGTTCTATAATGGTGATTTTAGGTGAAAGACTCCCTTTAGGCCTCATGCACACGGCATGGTCCTCATCCGAGCCGCAGTTTTTACGGTTTGGGTGCGGACCCATTCACTTGAATGGGGCCGCAAAAGATGCAGACAGCACTCTGTGTGCTTTCCGCATCCGTTGCTCTGTTACATAGCCCCGCAAAAAAAATATATATAACATGTCCTATCCTTGTCCATTTTGCAGACAAGAATAGGCATTTCTACAATGGGCCACCTGTTCCGTTCCGCAAATTGCGAAAGGCATACAGGCGGCTTCCGTGTTTTGCTGATCCGCAATTCGCGGACCCCAAAAAACGGAACAGTCGTGTGCATGAGGCCTTAATGAAACTCCCATAGGAGTAAATGGAGAGCTCATGCACGGCCACCTCCCCATTCACCTCTATGGGAGTTCTGGAAATGGCTAAGCCTTCATAGAAGTGAATGGAGGGTGGCTACTGTTTTACTCTCGTCCACCGTGGGGACCCCGTACTGGAGATAGGTACGAGAGTTGGTGGCCTATCCTAGCGATAGATCACCAGTGTCTCACCCCCTTTAGTGGTTGCCTGAGAATCAGACTACTCTCCCCATTGGCCTCAGTTGAGGCGGCTGTGTTTTCTTCAAGAAAAGATTAGGGTGGGTTCAAATATGGTGGAGCTTTTCTACATCTTTTGCTGTGAATTTCAAAGGGTTAAGGCTTCATGCACACGGCCGTTTTGCGTCTGTTCCGTGCATTTGTGACTTCAATTGCGATCCCCAATGCACGTGCAACATCCGTGCAGCGGGCCGGACCCATTCAACTTGACCGCAAAAAAATGACATGTCATATTTATTTGTGATGTGGAACAATGGAAAGAAACGCCACAGAAGCACTCCGTAGTGCTTCCGGTGTTCCGTTCTGCATCTCCGGAATTGTGGACCCATTTTAGTGAATGGGTCCGCATCCATGATGTGTGGTGCACACGGCTGGTGGTCGTGGATTGCCGACCTGCTGTTTGGGGGCTGCAATACGGCCATGGCCGCCCAACGGCCGTGTGCATGAGGCCTAAATCATTAGCAACTCTGAGACTGGACCTTAGTGTGTGTGCCCCCGACGCAAGGGATTTTTGTGTGGAGAATCCACAGTGTAATACAGTAAAAGCTGAGGTAGAGATTTCCCAAATCTAATGTATGCTATGGGTATTTTGCACACAATGTAATTGACTGGTGGTGCATCCCGACATATGCTGTTCATGTATGGTGCAGTGGGCAAGGAGTTCCTACAGAGCACCATACATGTATGGCACAGGAGCTGTGACTGTGACTGATGGCCTGACTCCGCTTAACTGCCAGCGTCGGAGATTACTCTGATGCTGGATGTTTACATGGGGAGGGGGCTCCCTCACCACATCGGTTAACCGTGATGCGATCATGGGGTGCCAGTGGTTTCTATGGCAGCCAGAAGCCTTGCCACAGCTTAAAACTGACATGCATGATGTGTTAGAATTAAAGGGGTTATCCAACCCCTATAATGCCCCCCAAAAAGCCCAGGCCCCTCATACTGGTCATACTTACCCCCTACATAACACTAAGGGGTTGCTATTTAATGCAATGCAATGGGAAACCATTACTAGTCTCTAAAACTGTCTTTAATGCAGAAATAGCAAATTTAGACCACTTAGAATGTATCTGCCATCATATACTAAACATAAGACTAGTGCCACCTTACCTGTATAGATGTGAACAGTAGACTCCTTATCACAGTCATTCCTCCAACACTGAAAGCTGGAGACCCCGTTACACTCAGCGGGAATGCAGTTCAGGTGCAGATCCATTTTGCAACTGGATACAAAGGTCTGAGCACCAGCACCGCACACATGACAGCCCCTGCCTCTGCACCACTCTCAGATCGGATGCTATGTAGGTTAAGGGTGGCACAGAGGTGCTATGTAGGCTTAGAATAGCACAGAGGAGGCTGTAGGGTGGCACAGTATGGTGCTATGTAGGCTTAGGGTAGCACAGAGGAGGCTGCAGGGTGGCACAGTGTGGTGCTATGTAGGCTTAGGGTAGCACAGAGGAGGCTGCAGGGGCAGGGTGGCACAGTATGGTGCTATGTAGGCTTAGGGTAGCACAGTGGAGGCTGCAGGGGCAGGGTGGCACAATGTGATGCTGTGTAGATGTAGGGTAGCACAGAGGAGGCTGCAGGGTCAGGGTGGCACAGTGTGATGCTGTGTAGACGTAGGGTAGCACAGAGGAGGCTGCAGGGTCAGGGTGGCACAGTGGTGCTGTGTAGACGTTGGGTAGCATAGAGGGCACTGCAGATCAGAGTGGCACAGTGTGATGCTATGTAGGCTTAGGGTGGCACAGTATGCTGCTATGTAGGCTTAGGGCAGGACAGAGGGCACTGCAGATCAGGGTGGCACAGAGTGCTCTGCATGGTCGGGGTGACACAGTAATACTATTTAGGTTTAGTGTGGCACAGTACATGGGTTTACAGGGCATCTGTAGGGTCAATACGCAGGGAGGATGGGCTGTTGACTGCGGGTCTCCCATGTCTGACATAGCCTGGGCCACTCCCTATACACCAAGTCTAATGCCCTGAGATGAGATGTCCAAGACACTTACAGTGTAACGGACGGGGTACAGAGCCCACAGAACATGGCAACTCTATGGCGACCAGTCTGAGGCTCCAACCCGTGATTTCCAAGCCTGGTCAGCTGGAAGCGGGGCATATCAACAGCAAAACGGGGTAGCAGCCGCCCCTGGTGCTATAAGGGACAGCGACATCAGTGATAAATGACCGGTCTTCAGAAGACGGAGCAGCGAGGATCGAAATCAACCAATCAGCAGCCGCCTTAGTCCTTATCAATAACAAAGCTCCTTAGGGCTGTTTCACACTAGCGGATGCTAGTGTGGTCCAATTGAAAAAAAAAGGCCTCTATGACCTATTGCAATCTCTGATAGTATCAATACGTCGGCACGAGTATTGTACTCACTTATCAAATAATGCAATTTATCCTCCATTTGATGCTGCACTTTATCATAGAGCGCAGTCTCTTGGATAAAACAATGGAGATGAGGACAGTCTGTTACTCTGCCGCTCATGCTTTCTACTGTCCTGTTGTTGCCGCAGTTCCTGGTGTATTAGTTACTTCTGGGCATGCCCGGGTCATGCATAATGTTGGTAGAGGCGCAGTGCCTTCTTATGTCCACATTCACACGACAGTGGGTCGGCTGTGCCCGTGTTGCACATGAACGAGTTTTCAGTCTGGATGCGATGTGTAGTGAACCCATTTGTTTCCGTGGGTCTATGCCAGGGTGGATTTGATTTAAATCATAGTTTTCTACATAAAGACTAATTCTTGCTGGTATAACTTATAATATGCAAGTAGATGAAGATTTTGAGAATAACGACTTTTCATATTAGTTTGATTAGGTTGATTCTGCATTCATAGGTTTGTAGAAGTTAGGATTAAGGTCTTTTTCTCAACTCTGTTCACGTTATTACATTTTTGCTGTGAAGAGGCATGTGATCTCTGCTGAGTCAAATTCAGTTTTGAGAACTGCAAAAGTAAACCAAGCATCTGTGATAATATCTTGTAGGCAAAGAAACTGCCCAATAATCTGACAAAAACCTCTGGAAGAGCATGACATGTGTCGGCAGCTAAGAACCATTTGGCCCATCTAGTCTGCCCAATATACTGAATACTATGGATAGCCCCTAGCCCTATCTTATATGAAGGATGGCCTTATGCCTATCCCATGCATGCTTAAACTCCTCCACTGTATTTGCAGCTACCACTTCTGCAGGAAGGCTATTCCATGCATCCACTACTCTCTCAGTAAAGTAATACTTCCTGATATTACTTTTACACCTTTGCCCCTCTAATTTAAAACTATGTCCTCTTGTAGCAGTTTTTCTTCTTTTAAATATTCTCTCCTCTTTTACCTTGTTGATTCCCTTTATGTATTTAAAAGTTTCTATCATATCCCCTCTGTCTCGTCTTTCTTCCAAGCTATACATGTTAAGGTCCTTTAATCTTTCCTGGTAAGTTTTATCCTGCAATCCATGTACTAGTTTAGTAGCTCTTCTCTGAACTCTCTCCAAAGTAACAATATCCTTCTGGAGATATGGTCTCCAGTACTGAGCACAATACTCCAAGTGAGGTCTCACTAGTGCTCTGTAGAGCGGCATGAGCACCTCCCTCTTTCTACTGGTAATGCCTGTCCCTATACACCCAAGCATTCTGCTAGCATTTCCTGCTGCTCTATGACATTGTCTGCCTACCTTTAAGTCTTCTGAAATAATGACCCCTAATCCCTTTCCTCAGATACTGAGGTTAGGACTTTATCACTGATTTTATATTCTGCTCTTGGGTTTTTACGCCCCAGGTGCTTTATCTTGCACTTATCAACATTACATTTTAGTTGCCAGATTTTTGACCATTCATCTAGTTTTCCTAAATCTATATATTTTCCTCAAAAAGCATTTTATATAAAAAAATAATAATCGGATAAAAAATAAATAAAAAATCATAGATTTTTATCCACCCTGGTCTGTGCGCACGTTTTTCTGGCATCATTTCTATATTGTGAGCTTATCATGCAGGCCTGGCCCCATAGAAGTGAAAGGGGCTCGCGTGAAAATGGACGGCATCTGGATGCAATGCTTTTTTCACTGATGGTTGCTAGGAGATATTGAGTGTATATCTCAATTATTGGCGAAGGACTAAAGCGGGGGCTCGATCTACTTGTCCCTCATGGCAATCTATTTGTCCTGGCACAAAAAATTATTTTAAATCAAAACCATATTTCAATGCACCGCCACGCTTCGTTATGCACGGAGGTGGCTGGCTTGCGTTCCAGTCTTTGTGGTGTGAAATGACTCTAAGTTTAGTCCTCGTTCACACCAGAGGATTCTGTCCAGAATGCACTACATTGCGGCCGGCTCACTATGTTGTGGGGCAGGAGGGGGTGTGACGATCCATTGAAGTGAATGGCACCGTAGCCACAGCCACAGGCGATCTGATGCACGGGATCGCAAGGCACAATTATGCCTGAGGTCTGGTTACAATGCTGCTTGGACTGGACCGCAAGGCATAATGTGCCTTGCGATCCTGTGCAGCCGATCGCATTGCAGCCGTTGGTCATGGTTATGGTGCCAATCACTTCAACAGACCACTACGCCCCCTCCTGCCCCACAATATAGTTAGCCGGCCGCAATGCGGTGCAGTGCATTCTGGACAGAATCGGTCCGGAACGCACTGCCTGGTGTGAACGAAGCCTTAATGTGATCACAGCAATTTAGTTTAGGGCACACTCTTGCTCCTAGCACATTACTACCCGTACCTCTAGGTGGTTTAGGCAAATTAGCTGCTGATGTGGCATGGAAAGGACCCCCCTCACCTCCCCAGTTTAACAACACCTGCAGAAAGGGGGTCCTCTGAGAGATGCTGGCAGAGTTCTATCAATGCCCCTGGCTCTGTAATGGCTCTGTCGCTGCGCCTCCCCCCGAGCCGGAGACGTGACAGAACCTCTCATTGCTCCACCCCCTCCAACTCTGTCATTTCTAATTCACCACGCTGTCACTACACCACGCCCCCTCCCTCTCTGTCACCGCGGCTGCGTCACTGCTCTACGCCCACTGCTCGGTCACCACCGCTCGGCGCCGATCCACTATCCGGTAAACAAAGTCATCTCAGCCTTGCTACTTGCCTGCAGCAGGGCTAAGCTACTGAACAAACTACCTGCCCGTAGCCTGGAACTGCATGTCCCGGACGATACGATTTCCACACCCCCTGCATAAACTGATTGCATCCGCATGGAAAAAAAAGCCAACATTGAACAGAGTTACAGGCAAAACGGATTCAAGTTGCATGCAAAACCATCAGTTTTTTCCTTGAACAGATCCTGACACAATCTATTCTCTATGGCTTCTATGAAATGGGCCTTGAAAGCCTCATGAACATAACCACATCTGTTTTTGTGGTTCGCAAATCTGGATCCATAAAATATGGATATAGGGGGTCATTTATCAAACTGGTGTAAAGTAGAACTGGCTTAGGCTACTTTCACACTTGCGGCAGTGTGATCCGGCCGGCAGTTCCGTCGCCAGAACTGCCCGCCGGATCCGCCGATCTGCCGCTGACTGAAAGCATTTGTGAGACGGATACGGATCAGTCTCGCAAATGCATTGCAAGGACGGATCCGTCTCTCCGCTTGTCATGCGGACAGACGGATCCGTCTTGTATATTTTTTTCACATTTTTACCGGTCTGCGCATGCGCAGGCTGGAAGGACGGATCCGGCATTCCGGTATTTTGAATGCCGGATCCGGCACTAATACATTCCTATGGGAAAAAATGCCTGATCCGGCATTCAGGCATGTCTTCAGTATTTTTCGCTGGAGATAAAACCGTAGCATGCTACGGTTTTATCTTTTGCCTGATCAGTCAAAACGACTGAACTGAAGACATCCTGATGCAAACTGAATGGATTGCTCTCCATTCAGAATGCATGGGGATATGCCTGATAAGTTCTTTTCCGGTATAGAGCCCCTGTGACGGAACTCTATGCCGGAAAAGAAAAACGCAAGTGTGAAAGTAGCCTTAGGGCTCTTTCACACTTTCGTATTTCCTATCCGGCATAGAACTCCGTCGTCGGGGCTCTATGCCGGAAAAATCCTGATAAGGATTATCCCAATGCATTCTGAATGGAGAGAAATCTGTTCAGGATGCATCAGGATGTCTTCAGTTCAGGATCGGAACGTTTGTTGGCCTGAGAAAATACCGCAGCATGCTGCGCTTTTTGCTCCGGCCAAATATCCTGAACACTTGCCGCAAGACCGGATCCGGAATTAATGCCCATTGAAACGTCGTTTCGGCGCATTACCCGATCCGACGTTTAGCTTTTTCTGAATGGTTACCATGGCTGCCGGGACGCTAAAGTATACTTGCCGTCCGTGCGGCTCCCGGGCGCTTCAGAGTGACGTCAGGGCGCGTCATCCATGCGCATGGGGCGCTCTGACGTCATTCTGGAGCGCCCCGGGAGCCGCACGGACTGTATAGTATACTGCTCCCCCACTCCCCACTACTACTATGGCAACCAGGACTTTAATAGCGTCCTGGCTGCCATAGTAACACTGAACGCATTTTGAAGACTGATCAGTCTTCAAATGCTTTCAGTTCACTTGCGGTGTTACGGCAACGGAAGTGCACGCCGGATCCTAACAACGCAAGTGTGAAAGAGGCCTTAGTTGTGTTATTTTCTTTCTTTCAAGATATTTATGATGGTACAAAAGTCCGGCCAAAAATCCTGAACACTTGCCGCAAGGCCGGATCCGGAATGAATCCCCATTGAAAGGCATTGATTCGGATCCGGCCTTAAGCTAAACGTCGTTTCGGCCCATTGCCGGATCCAACGTTTAGCTTTTTTAGAGTGGTTACCATGGCTGCCGGGACGCTAAAGTCCTGGCAGCCATGGTAAAGTGTAGTGGGGAGCGGGGGAGCAGCATACTTACCATCCGTGCGGCTCCCGGGGCGCTCCAGAGTGACGTCAGGGCGCCCCACGCGCATGGATGACGTGATCGCATGGCACGTCATCCATGCGCATAGGGCGCTCTGACGTCACTCTGGAGCGCCCCGGGAGCCGCGCGGACTGTAAGTATACCGCTTCCCAGCTCCCTGCTCCTACTATGGCAACCAGGACTTTAATAGCGTCCTGGCTGCCATAGAAATGCTTTCAGTACACTTGCGTTTTTTCCGGATCCGGCGTGTAATTCCGGCAAGTGGAGTACACGCCGGATCCGGACAACGCATGTGTGAAAGAGGGCTATGCAGAGTCCTCCTTAGTAACAAGAAGGGCCAACTGAGAATTACCGGTACCTTTTGAAAATATGTAGTAAGACTCTTGAGAGCAGATATATATATATATATATATATATATATATATATATATATATATATATATATATATATATATATATATATATATATATATATATATACACACACACACACACACACGGCTTGGATTAAAGTTTGGGGTCTTCACCCGTTCACCAAAGCTGGAAGTGCTGCCTCGTTTTATATATATATATACGCACACACATACACTCACCTAAAGAATTATTAGGAACACCTGTTCTATTTCTCTTTAATGCGATTATCTAGTCAACCAATCACATGGCAGTTGCTTCAATGCATGTAGGGTTGTGGTCCTGGTCAAGACAATCTCCTGAACTGCAAACTGAATGTCAGAATGGGAAAAAAAGGTGATTTAAGCAATTTTGAGCGTGGCATGGTTGTTGGTGCCAGACGGGCCGGTCTGAGTATTTCACAATCTGCTCAGTTACTGGGATTTTCACGCACAACCATTTCTAGGGTTTACAAAGAATGGTGTGAAAAGGGAAAAACATCCAGTATGCGGCAGTCCTGTGGGCAAAAATGCCTTGTTGATGCTGGAGGTCAGAGGAGAATGGGCCGACTGATTCAAGCTGATAGAAGAGCAACGTTGACTGAAATAACCACTCGTTACAACCGAGGTATGCAGCAAAGCATTTGTGAAGCCACAACACGCACAACCTTGAGGCGGATGGGCTACAACAGCAGAAGACCCCACCGGGTACCACTCATCTCCACTACAAATAGGAAAAAGAGGCTACAATTTGCACAAGCGCAACACAATTGGGCTGTTGAAGACTGAAAAAATGGTTTCTTGAACATGACAATGAGTTCACTGTACTAAAATGGCCCCCACAGTCACCAGATCTCAACCCAATAGAGCATCTTTGGGATGTGGTGGAACAGGAGCTTCGTGCCCTGGATGTGCATCTCTCAAATCTCCATCAACTGCAAGATGCTATCCTATCAATATGGGCCAACATTTCTAAAGAATGCTATCAGCACCTTGTTGAATCAATGCCACGTAGAAATAAGGCAGTTCTGAAGGCAAAAGGGGGTCCAACACCGCATTAGTATGGTGTTCCTAATAATTCTTTAGGTGAGTGTATATACACGCGCACACGTATATACACGCGCACACGTATATACGTCCAGCGAGAGCACCAGCCAAGGTGTGGGTGCAGCGTCCAAGGTGGGGTAACGGCAATCCCCAATAGTATACGCAGAAAAAGTAGGACTGCACTCCGAAATAGTGGTGAAAGCAAAAGAGTTTTATTCACCCATAATGTGGCAAATCTTGCCACATTATGGGTGAATAAAACTCTTTTGCTTTCACCACTATTTCGGAGTGCAGTCCTATATTAGGGCTGCACGATATGGGAATTTTGTGCGATTGCGATTAGGGCCCTAAAAATTGCGATAACGGTATGCGATGCGATATTTTAAGGGAATTGTGCTAGAGGTCTATTTGCTTGAATTTTCAAGGCAAAAGCACAGAGAAATTACTGATAATGCTGAAATGTAGTTATGCTTAACTCAAGAACTGAAATGCACAGTGTTTTTCAAAATAAAACATCTTTTACTAAATTAAATAACATATTTGCATTACTGCAAAAGTACAACATACAAAACTTGCCATTTTCCTAATAGCATTGCACAGAACAGATAAATAGAAGAACATATGTTCATTAAAATAACGACTTGCCTCCAGCACCTCCTCCCTCCCCGCACTGTAACTGATGTATCGCTGTGCAGCATAGCGGCCAGTGATACATCCGTGTCAACCACGTAAAAAGTCAACCATCGCTTTATAAGGCGCACTGCCATTTTCCCCCCACTTTTGGGGGGGTGGGGAAGAGTTTGTCTTATAAAGCGAAAAATATGGTAATATAATTGCAGCATTTTTGGGTCGGCCTATTGGCGATTGCGATATGGCGATTAATTGCAATTGCTTTGGCAATATATTGTGCAGGCCATTTATTTATTTTTATATAATATATATATATATATACACACACACACACACACACACACACACACACACACACACACACACACACACACACACATATATATATATATATATATATATATATATATATATATATATATATATATATATATACACATATATATATATATACACACACATATATATATATATACACACACATATATATATACACACACATATATATATATACACACACACACACACACACACACACACACACACACACACACATATATACACACACACATATACACACATATACACACACACACACACACACACATATACACACACACACATATATACACACACACACACACACACACACACACACACACAGTTTGGACACACCTTCTGATTCAAAGAGTTTTCTTTATTTTCATGACTATGAAAATTGTAGATTCATACTGAAGGCATCAAAACTATCAATTAACACATGTGGAATTATATACATAACAAAAAAGTGTGAAACAACTGAAAATGTCATATTCTAGGTTCTTCAAAGTAGCCACCTTTTGCTTTGATTACTGCTTTGCACACTCTTGGCATTCTCTTGATGAGCTTCAAGAGGTAGTCTGGGAACACAGACTGAAGGGGTTTTCTATGGGTCAGGTGCTCATGTATTAATACATTCTTGTTGGGAAAATACATGTTACGTCACACTAAAAATAATCCCTTTCTAGTTTTGTTCCTTTCTTGAACATTCTTTGGGTGATTATTCGGAGACTAAGGGCTTATGCACACAAACAACGTGTTTTTTTTCTGTGTCCACTTCAACTGGGCCGCAAAAAATGAAATGACTCCATGTGCGTTCCATGTCCGCATGTCCGTTCTGCCAAAAAAATAGAACATGTCCTATTTTTGTCCGCATTACGGACAAGGATAGGAATGTACTGTTCTGCAAAATGCACAGGGCCGATATCAGTGTTTTGCCTGTCATGTGAATGGAACAGATTTTGTGCATTCCAAAAAATTACATTTTGCTCTGCTCATTAAAGGGTTATTCTGGTGCAATAATTGTAAATTGAAATGGACTCGGAGAAGGCTCAACTTCACATACCTTACCGATCCCCAACCACTGCAGCTCTTAACCCCACTCCTCCATTTTCTGTTCTTGTGCTTGACACGCCAGAGACTACCTGGACTGTCTGCTCATCCGATAACGCCACATGGTGACCCTCCTCAGCCTGTGATTGGCTGGGCAGGCACTCCAGGGCGTGAGGACCGGAGTAATCACGTATCACTATTTGTTATTTTTGCCCCCTCTGACCCCACTTTTGTTTAAAATTATTGTACTGGAATACCCCTTTAATGCTGGAGCACCTTACCATCATCCATATGTGTTATCATGGTGCATTGAGAGGGATATTTTTGTATTTATTTATATTGTTGAAATTGTTTATCATTAAATTTTACAGTTTAAAAAAAGTTTACAAACACAAAAATTTGTTATATTCATTTTTTTCTTTCAAAGTTTTTTTTAAATATATATCAGACCTGGTGGCCATTGTTAAGCGATTGGATTACGGGAGGGCAGATGTGGTTACTATGGAGCCCCCCTCCCCTTCTGTTTAACCACATAGATATCTGAGAGGTTAAACTGTGCCAGGATCTGCGTTATCTTGTTAGGTTTAAGGGCTTAAATGAATTGAAATAAATGGTTTGTATTTTAACATAACTTACCTTGCTCTTTATATTTCAGTTTCTTCTAGATCGTTCAGTTGTGTATGTCTGCTGTGAAGATATGAGCACCTTTAACCTCGACCGCTTCCGTTTTGACAAGAATAAAAAAGTGGACCAAGTCTCAAATGAAAATGCAGGCTCAAGCCGACCCAGTACTCCAAAGTCTGAGTTAGATGGCAAAGCAGGTGAAAAATTTGACTGCTTCTTGATTTTAGCTAGTTTCCATGTTGAAGAATTTTGACACAGACCGTATAAGATCATTGTCTACCACCATTGATACTTAGGAAACGGGCCAGTGTGTCTTGGAAGAAACTTTCTCCAAGGCTCTGGTTACATTGTCACTATATATTTTCACTGTTCTGTCCTTTGATACGAACTAGGAAAATAGCAGGTGCTGCTTCTGTTGGACAATTGGTGCCCGGTGAAACCCATTGACTCTAATGGGATCCTTTGGCTTTCTGTTAGGGAGGGTCGCATTTTACGGGACAAAATAGCGTAGCATGGTGCATGTTGTCCGACATTTTTAACAGATTCTGCTGCGGAGGCTCCAAACACAGATCTGAACGTAGCCTTACAATAACTAATGTGATGTATATCTTTTGCAGTTACCAGTATCCCAGAGACCCCAGAATATAAGAGAAAAAACAATGTGTCCTTGTTTAAGGAAAATAAAGGTATTAATTTCCTTGATTCAGATTCCGAAAACGAAGACCAGGAAAACAAGCCAAGCTTCAGTTCCTTGCACAGCAAAGTCCACCCACGACAAGAGTAAGAAACGCAACACTGCTTATTCCTCCAATTTTTTTTCAAATGAATTTTAAATGTTAGAGGGGTTATCCTTATTCCGCGATCATATGCTATACATTGGGCAAGTTATCCTAGCCTGTCAGTGTGAATCTCTTGCCACAGAGCCATACGTTGTGAGTTCTAACCCCAGGCTTGGATCATAAAACCGGCACAACCTGGATAACCTTTTAAAGAGGTTGTCTGAGTTCAGAGCTGAACCCGGATATAACCCGTTCTTCACCCATTCAGCCCCTATGCTCCCCCTTGCTCTGCAAAGGGAAGGGCTTTTTCTTCAGATCCTGTGACATACTGGGCTTCTGATGGGCATGCTAGGCAGAGCACTAAAGACTGCCCATTAGTGCCGGTGACTTCACTGGGAACACTGCTAGGTGTAAACCTCCAGCTATCGGTGTGTCAATGTAAACAAAACAGCCCTTGCCCTGCGTGATGCAGCGCAGGGGAAAGGGGGACCATGAAATCTGCTGTAGTTCATATCCAAATGCAGTTTTGCCACATGATTTTCTGCATTGGTATTCACAGTGAATATGGTATAGTAGTGTAAATCATCAACAGGTTTTAGGAAACTTTCCACATAAGTCTGTATATAAAAGTCTCCATGTAGCCCTGCCATGAGGGTTCTTTTACACATACATATCGTCTCCCTTGCGCCATAAAAATGGCTTTAAAAAGTTGCAAGCTGTGTGATTTTGACTTTTCAAATGCAACTCAAATTTTTGCGCAAACCCAGGACAGCATAGTTCACAATTCTCCAAGTTTATTAGTAGGCATGAAACGCAAATATTTGGTGCATCTTACACCACTGGACTCTGACGTCTGAAATGCATGTCTTCGTAAATCTGCTTGTATGTGTGAAACCAGCCGAATACCATAAGAAAATGTGCTGGAAACTGCACTATAAGCTACTTCTACATAGAAGAGGTGCTGATGTGCTAATATAAGGAATGCCTCACTCTTGTTTAGCAGTCTTTTCCACTGAAATACTGCACTCCCATCCTAAACATGGCTGCCGATGTGACCTGACACGTTGAATAGCAATGGAAACTTGTGTATGCCCATTGCTGTGTGCTGTTTATTTCTGTGGAGTCTGCTGAAGGATGTGTTGGGATAGGTGCTCCCCCATCAGTGGCCATGTTTAAGCTCGGAGCACCGTATAGTTGTGGAGAAGACTGTAATTCACATGGAGGTGACGCTGATATGCTAAGAACAATATATTAGTAAGCCGCTTATAGTGTTGCCCCTGTACATTTGTGAAAATAATGATAAAATGTCTAAACCCTTTAATAGGGACAGTATAAAACCTGCCAAGTAGCAGGCAGAAGCTAACCATAGGTATTTATATGAAGTGCACAGCTTGACACATGCTTCAAACTTTCAGGATACATGATGGAAAGCCGCAGCATAGGACAGTTACTTACAGTATCTTGATGTACGGTGCGATCTGCAAGACTAACATATGGATGCTAGTTTTTCATGTGTTGCTTTCTCTTTAAGGAATGGTTTTTCTGAATCTCCCACGGATGATTCTGAAGACGAGTATCCCCCTTCAAAAATGACTACTTCAAGAAATGTACCTCATAAAAAGAATGAAACCAAAGATGAAAAAATGCAAAAACTTAAGGAAATCTTCCCTCAGCGGACCAGTGAAGAGTTATCACAAGTAAATTGTATCCTTAATGCATATTCATTGACAATTACAATGTTGCTGTTTCCGTTCAGAACATGTGCCACCCCTGTGCACGGGTATTTGTGGTATTGCAGCTCAGCCCCATTCACTTCAGTTGAGATGAGCTGCAGGAACAGGCTTAACCAATGAGCGAGTGTGGGTCATTTTCTGAAAAGAGCAGCAACAGGTTGTGCAGAGCGGGCTCTACTGTAGGTTTTTCTATTCCAAGCCCTGCAACATTTTAGGGTATGTTTTGAAAGTGATGGATTTGTTGCAGAAATACCAGCTACTGTTCCATGCACCTCAGTAGGGTTGTAAAAATCCATGTGCACACTGCAGTAAAAAAAAAAAAACATTCAGCATAGATGTATAGAACAGATTTTAAGTTGCTATTAACCAGGCCCTATATAGCTGCAAATAGATGCTTCTTTGCAGCATAAGTATTACATAATTTTGCGTAAAAATGAAAGTATCAGAGCACCAAGGCGCTGGCCTAGCCCCTTAGAGCACAACTTCTCCTCTCTCCCGTCACTAGTCCCCCTCATGGCCTGATTACCTGGCTGTGAAATCTCGCCCTTGCACCAGCGAAAGTGCATCAGAGCTTGCACAATTGATCTCAGGAGACCTGCTGAGATCTGCACATCACAAGTACCAATGAAAACATCGGCACTTGCGCATTGCAGATCTCAAATGTTTTTCTCTTGGTTTTTCTTCTGTTTGCATCAGTGCTTCCTTCAAATCAGTCATGTTTTTTTTTTACGCACTGATGTCACTGGTTTTCATGTATTTTTCACGTATGTGAAAAAAAACCTCCCTGAAGACACGTCCTCTCCTATGAACTACTAGTGACAACGGATCTTCTTTCTTTTTGCGTCATTGTGATTGTTTTTTTTTTTTTCACTGACCTATTGGCTTGAATGGGCATAGCCATCTTGCATCAGAAAAAAAAGCGCCCGCCCATAAACACACTGATTTTAATGGGTCAGTTTTCACTGCGGATGCATGAGCTGTAACTCTTGATGAGAATATGGTCAAAAGCATTGCTTTATCCACATGAAAAGCTGTAATTTACTCACTGTAGACATTTTATTGGTTATAGAAGACCAGCCATTGAAAATGAAAACTAAGTGACTAGCCTATTCCATTTTTTATTATTGATGGCTCGCCGCCCATCGCCCTACAACCCCCCACTTCCCCACCTTCCCACCCTGTTATAGAGATATGGTCCCTGTTAGTTATGGAACCCTATATGCTACTTTAGTGGTTTTGCAAGATGACGACAACAACCACATCTCTTCAGTTGAGGTGGAGTGTGCATCAATCTGATTGCTGTTCAATTATTGCGAGCAGCGTCAGAGTAAGGCCTCATGCACACGACCGTTGTTCTAGTCCACATCAGAGCCGCAGTTTTTGCGGCTTGGATGCGGAACCATTCACTTTGATGGGGCAGCAAAAGATTTGGACAGCACTCCGTGTTGCGGACAAGAATAGGCAGTTATATCAATAGCTCTCCGTGTAGTTCCGCAAATTGACGTCCGTGTTTTGCGGATCCGCAATTTGCGGACTGCAAAACACACAACAGTTGTGTGCATGAGGCCTAACTTGGCTCATGGTGGTCTTGTGAGATAAGGTAGATCTTGCGAGCCCACTTTTCATTTGTAAAAGTCCTCTTTTTAAGACTCCTTTACCCTGTGCCTAAGGCCCCCTGCACACGGCCGTGTTTCACAGCAGTGTGCGGGCCGTGGAACCGCGGCCTGGATCCCTCCTGAGAGCAGGAGCGCACGGCGTCACTGGTTGCTATGACGCCGTGCGCTCCCTGCTGCCGCCGCAATACAGTAATACATTGGTATGATCTATACCAGTGTATTACTGTACTGTGCCGGCAGCAGGGAGCGCACGGGGTCATAGCAACCAGTGACGCCGTGCGCTCCTGCTCTCAGGAGGGATCCAGGCCGCGGTTCCACGGCCCGCACACAGCTGTGAAACACGGCCGTGTGCAGGGGGCCTTAATCTTCATAAACTACACAACCTTATAAGTGTTTACATGTGCAAAATTAGTACATGAAAAAGTGGTGATTTAAAGGGAATCCTATCAGTTTCGCACAGCCCAAACCCTCTTGACAGAGCTACAGTGTTCCAGTTTACATTCTAGCCAGAAATAGGGAGAGGCGTCTGCTGTGCAGCCTGCTCAACTTGTACTTCATATACAGGCTTTTTTCCCCTCTTGTGTCTTTACAACTTGTACTTCAACAGGGAGAAACTCGTCAATCGAGCCGGGGCAGGGAGAAAATAATATAAAATTATGGCCCACATTCAAATAAAGGAAGTCTGCCAGAATTCTAGTGTGTTCAAATTTTTTGCCCTTGACATACTTATGTATTTATGCCAAAAATATGACTTTATGCTGCCCAATTCTGTTTATTTGCTCATGAGTGGGAGTGTTGTAGTGAAGTATGTAATTTAAAAAAAAATAGCATTTTCTTGCTCAAAATGGTGGACTAAAATAAGTCACCTAAAAGTTGGGCTAGCAGTGTTCTATCAAGAAGCACCACATCGTTCATACAGCCTGTGCCACTGTGATAAGGGGTGCGTCTTGTGACTTCCTGGTCTAAAGGCACTTTTGCTCGGCAGATTTTCAGACCAATTATTTGGAACAAATATTCATACGAATGCTCGTTCCCAATTTTTCGCCGATGTAAATTTGGCACTGATCACCCGATGACAAAATGGCACATAAAATCATCCTCTGCCAGCAGCAGATCTCAGAGAAACAATGGCTCTATGAGAATGACGGATTGCTGTAGTGATCACTCATTCCCTTACAAGGTTGATGATTCCTGCATGTAAATGGGGCTCTCGCCCCCACTCAGTCGGACAAATATCGAGAACATTCAGTTCGTTCACGATACTTGCCTGGGCTTTGGCCTTGTAAGTGTGGTATATGTAGTTTAAGATCAATCTGTCTTCCTATTGGTCAACATTAGTTAATACAGGCCTATATTTTCTCTGAAAAGCACAAGGTTTTAGAGTAAAACCTCTCTCTCTGTCAAGAAAGACCCTGCTGTATTTTATGCTGGTTGTTTGGGCAGCGTGAATCTAATGACAGACTCCCTTTTGAACAAGTTGTGCAGCTTTTTACAAGTCATAACCTATACTCCGTATAGGCAATTTCTATCTGAACAATGAGTAATGGCTACTCCACATCCCCGGCCGATCAGCTTTTTCAGTGTTACTGCAGCACTGCTCCCACTGAATTGAATTGGAGCAGTGCTGCTGTAACCAGCCCTGTGCACTGCACAGTCAGTAGAGCTGTGTAGAACTACAATGAAACAGTTGATTGGCAGGGGTGCAAGGTGTTGGACTCCAGTCGATCATATAGTGATGGATATGCCATCACTTTTAAAAAGCTGGCCAACCCTCTTTAATGGCTTGACCCACAGATAGGTGATGGATGCCTGATCACCGGGCCCCTAATAATTCAGATTTAGCTAATAAGATACGACCACGAAAGCCAAAGAACAGAACAATTTCCACCCAAAAATTAATCTTCACAGTCAGAGAACGCTGGACTCCTCTCTGAAGCAGATGAGACAGGACTCATCTAAGGTTCATTTACATATATGGCGGAAACATTTATTTTAGGTTTTTCTCTGAACTGATAGTTCAGAATTGATTTTGATATCATTTATTACTGTATTAAAAAGTATTTATAGAAGAGTAAGTAGATATATAGGATTAGAAAGTGATGACAGGTTTCCTTTAAAGGGAAATTTACAGGAGAGAGGATAACTATTAGATTGGTGGGGTCCTACCATGGGGCGCCACGCCGTTCATTTCAGGGGGCTTGAAGGGGGAATAGGTTCCCCGTTGTCGTGATCGGTGGGGGCCCCAGCGGTAGGACCCCACCGATCTAATAAGGCACACAGGATAGGGGGACTAACTTAATCTAACTGAAATAACCCTTAGTACTTTCAGAGGAAATTTTAGCAACGATTTGCTGAGATACCACCTGAGTCTAAGACATTTACACAATATCAATTTCATATTTATTGCCTATGAGAAGTATTATAATTGTAGGCCAAGATTCTGCTGAAGCGTATAATTCCTTTTATTACAGCTTTTATCACAGTTCTGAGCTTAATTCACAATTCTCACGGCTTAGATGATATCTCCCGTCATTCGTTGCTGCTCAATCCTTTTTCTGGGGTTCGACATTCTGGGAGGTTTAGTATTTACAGTCAGGACTATAATGTATTCTGATGCTGTGAAAATCCTTGCTTCACTTTGAAGTAACCTCTCGGTGCATAAGAAACACCAAAACAGCCAGAGAAAATGCTAAAAATGACTTCATATTGCAGAATATGTATATGAAAAACATATAAGACATAACAGTCAATCTGTAAACTAACTTATTTTTCCACCCTTTTAGCTGCTTGATACCACGGACACGCTTGAGGATGCAGTTGCTGCTGGCATGGTTCAGTTTGATGAGAAAGGTATGTTTTAGAACATCAATCGCCATATCTGTTTTGCTGTATTTCTTTGATTGCCAGGTGGTTATGTTACAGTAGTGAGCAATAGTTTTAGGCGAGTGGGGAAAAAATGCTGCAGACCTATATCAGTTAACAAAATGCAAAGTGAATGGACAAAAGAGAACTCTCATTCAGATCCATATCTGGTGTGACCTCCCTTTGCCTTCACTTCTAGGTACACTTGCACAGAGTTTTTAAAAGGAACTTGGCAGGGAGGATCTTTCAAACCTCTTGGAGAACTAACCTCAGATCTTCTGTGGATGTAGGCTTGCTCAAATCCTTCTTTCTCTTTCTGTAATCCTAGACATTCTAATTGATGTTCAGATCAGGCTCTGTGGAGCCATATCATTTCCAGGATTCCTTGTTCATCTTTACACTGAAGATATTAATGACATTGTATGTTTGAGGTCATTGTCCTGCTGCAGAATAGTTTTTGAGCCAATCGGACACCTCACTGATGGTATTGGATAATTGATTAGTATCTGCCTGTATTTTTCAGCATTGAGGGCAAGTGTGCCAATGCTCTGGCCATAAATATGAAGGGGCTGCTCATACTGAAATTATTTTTAGTGTGTGATCAAGGGTTAAAGGCTGTATTAAGTAGGGTTGCACCGGGTTATTGAACCTTTTAATACCCAATTGATTTTTATTTTTTTTGCACCCGAATCATTCAGATACCGGGATTTACTATTTTCCGATACTAGGCTGTGCTATTGTGCAGCCTAGTATCTTTTAGAGAACATGGCACGCGCTGCCCTCGGTGCACACTATGTTCTCCTGAGCCGGCACAGTGGAGAAGGAAGAGAGTCCCTCCCTCCCCACTGTGATGCGGCTGCCACTGCCACCAATGAAAAGAGAGGGGAGGGGCTGTGAACCTGCCACTGCCACCAATGAAAATGGCACTGAGGAGGAGGGGAGGGGCTGTTGACCACTGCGCCACCAATGAATATAATTAACCCCTTAATACAAATGTACACGGCAGCTGCCGGCTGTATCGCACAGCTGACACCCGGCCTCAGTGACACTGCACATTTTTTTATTTCGTTTCTGGGAACACAGGCAGCAGAAGCTACCTGTTACTCATGAGTGGGAGTGTTGTAGTGAAGTATGTAATTTAAAAAAAAATTGCATTTTCTTGCTCAAAATGGTGGACTAAAATAAGTCACCTAAAAGTTGGGCTAGCAGTGTGGAGGGAAACCAGTTGGTCATCAAAACCGCTGCACATTCCCTACCTTCAGAAGACAAGGAGGTATGGCAGACAACAGAATCTGCTGTAACCCACCAGTGAACGCGTCAACTTTCCTTTAAAGGCTATGTACACCTTCGGAGGTAATTTTTTTTTATGATTGCATGTTACTTATTTTTGGCTAAAAATCATTAACTGTTCTTCTAGCTGTGTGACTGGTACTTTCACTTTCTGCTGGTCATCTAATAAACCTTCTCTCTAAGCTACTGAGAGGTCATAAACACTTCAAAGGGTGCTACTAGAACTAGAGCATGTCAGCTCTGTACAGAAAAAATGACTATTTTTAGTTCAAAATAAGAACAATGCAATAATAAAAATTCCCCCCAAAGGTGTACATAGCCTTTAAAGTAGTCTTTATTCCTGCTTATCTTCCCTCATCATGGGCCAAAACACTGAAGAGAGTGACCTGGCTGGATTTAGGGCAGAGTACTTTGAAGGGTACCCCCGCTGATCAGATGTTTGAAAAGGGCTGCGGTGCTTAGGTTAGTACTATGGCCTCCTTGCAGCTTATCGAGCATCGTCCACTAGATAGCAGCTGTACTGGGTTTTACAGCTCGGCCCCATCCATTTAAACATGAATGAGCTGTGCCGACGCAATGTAACTGATAAATCTAACATCACTGTCCCTGGAAGAAATTGCGGTGCCAACCACATACTGATGACCTATCCTGCGGATAGTTCTTAAGTATAAAAAAAATAAATCAGTGTCAAACATTTGGAAAACCCTTTTAAACTTACAAAGCTGAGAGTTTTGCAGCCCCTTCCCTTGTACCAGGTTCGCATCGAAAGTGTGGCACACACTGACTCTCCGTGGCCTTGTGAACTAATCGAGGCTGCTGCTTTTGCAGCATAGCAGGCTGATTGTCCAATGGTCCCTTTTGCCGCTGTTTTCTCTCCCAAGACAGCTTCACAAGTCCAGGTGGGTACTTTATAGACCCTGCTTCATTTGATGCTGGTGCGACGGACTTGGGTTGCACAAAGGTCTCTTCTAGACTCCAGCCTCTCCACCATGGCCATGGACCCCAAGGGGGCAGTCCACAGCTTGTGATTGTACACACTGCAGTTATTACTTGCGCCCCCTTAATCAGGTAAACCTATGCAGTTTTAGAGTTAACCATGTATCTGCCTCCCCCTTTAATAGGTGGGTGGCATAGTTGTGATATCGCCACAAAAAAAAATAACTGTGTCAGAATTGCATTATTTTCTTTGCTTTCACTGTGAAAAAAAAAAAAAAAAACGGAATAAAATGCGATTAGAAACTTTATATACCCCAAAACATTACAAATGAAAACTATAAGTCGCCCCACAAAAATCAAGCCCTCACGCAAAAGTAGTAAAGTAGTGCAATTGCACCTAGTTGCACCCAGAGGTTCCACTCACTGTCTTGCATGCTGCACCCCCCACCACTTTGACAGGGCCAGGCAGTAAAGACGTAATCACTACTGGCCCTGAAGTCTTGTGCATGCACATTGGCTTTAGTGTTTGGCACAGTACAGAAACGACTCGGCCAATAGGCTCTGTACTGCGCCTGCACCAAACACTGCAGCCAGCGTGCAGGTGCGAGATTTCAGGAGACTTTAAAGCCAGGTATGATTAAGTCTTCATTGCCTGGCCTGGCCAGGCAAAGTGGTGGGGGTCGGCATGCAAGAGAGTGAACAAAGCCTCTAGGTGCAATTGCATTGCCCTCTACAGAACTGTGCTATACAGGTCCTTCTCAAAAAGATTAGCATATTGTGATAAAGTTCATTATTTTCTGTAATGTACTGATAAACATTAGACTTTCATATATTTTAGATGCATTACACACAACTGAAGTAGTTCAAGCCTTTTATTGTTTTAATATTGATGATTTTGGCATACAGCTCATGAAAACCCAAAATTCCTATCTAAAAAAATTAGCATTTCATGAAAAGGTTCTCTAAACGAGCTATTAACCTAATCATCTGAATCAACTAATTAACTCTAAACACCTGCAAAAGATTCCTGAGGCTTTTAAAAACTCCCAGCCTGGTTCATTACTCAAAACCGCAATCATGGGTAAGACTGCTGACCTGACTGCTGTCCAGAAGGCCATCATTGACACCCTCAAGCAAGAGGGTAAGACACAGAAAGAAATTTCTGAAGGAATAGGCTGTTCCCAGAGTGCTGTATCAAGGCACCTCAGTGGGAAGTCTGTGGGAAGGAAAAAGTGTGGCAGAAAACGCTGCACAACGAGAAGAGGTGACCGGACCCTGAGGAAGATTGTGGAGAAGGACCGATTCCAGACCTTGGGGGACCTGCGGAAGCAGTGGACTGAGTCTGGAGTAGAAACATCCAGAGCCACCGTGTACAGGCGTGTGCAGGAAATGGGCTACAGGTGCCGCATTCCCCAGGTCAAGCCACTTTTGAACCAGAAACAGCGGCAGAAGCGCCTGACCTGGGCTACAGAGAAGCAGCACTGGACTGTTGCTCAGTGGTCCAAAGTACTTTTTTCGGATGAAAGCAAATTTTGCATGTCATTCGGAAATCAAGGTGCCAGAGTCTGGAGGAAGACTGGGGAGAGGGAAATGCCAAAATGCCTGAAGTCCAGTGTCAAGTACCCACAGTCAGTGATGGTCTGGGGTGCCATGTCAGCTGCTGGTGTTGGTCCACTGTGTTTTATCAAGGGCAGGGTCAATGCAGCTAGCCATCAGGAGATTTTGGAGCACTTCATGCTTCCATCTGCTGAAAAGCTTTATGGAAATGAAGATTTAATTTTTCAGCACGACCTGGCACCTGCTCACAGTGCCAAAACCACTGGTAAATGGTTTACTGACCATGGTATTACTGTGCTCAATTGGCCTGCCAACTCTCCTGACCTGACCCCCATAGAGAATCTGTGGGATATTGGGAAGAGAAAGTTGAGAGACGCAAGACCCAACACTCTGGATGAGCTTAAGGCCACTATCGAAGCATCCTGGGCCTCCATAACACCTCAGCAGTGCCACAGGCTGATTGTCTCCATGCCACGCCGCATTGAAGCAGTCATTTCTGCAAAAGGATTCCCGACCAAGTATTGAGTGCATAACTGAACATAATTATTTGAAGGTTGACTTTTTTTTGTGTTAACACTTTTATTTTATTGGTCGGATGAAATATGCTAATTTTTTTAGATAGGAAATTTGGGTTTTCATGAGCTGTATGCCAAAATCATCAATATTAAAACAATAAAAGGCTTGAACTACTTCAGTTGTGTGTAATGAATCTAAAATATATGAAAGTCTAATGTCAGTACATTACAGAAAATAATGAACTTCATCACAATATGCAAATTTTTTTGAGAAGGACCTGTACTTTTCCGTAAAACGCACAAGAATAGGACACTTTCTATTTTTTTTTTAGCAGGGATGTGGAATGGACATACAGGTGCGGACAGCACACAGTGTGCTGTCCACATCTTTTGTGGCCCCATTAAAGTGAATGGGTCCGCAACTGACCCGCAAAAAATAAGGATTGGATGTGGACCAAAAATACTATTGTGTGTATGAGCCCTGAGAGCTCATGCACATGACCGTATGTATTTTGCGGTCCGCAAAAAGTACAGCTCACGTCCGTAAAATACAGAATGCACACGGAACAGCTGGCCCCTAATAGAACAGTCCTATCCTTGTCTGTAATGCGGCCAATAATAGGACATGTTCTATTTGCGGAACGGAAATACGGAATGCACACTGAGTACCTTCTGTTTTTTTGCGGACCCATTGAAATGAATGATTCGCATACGGGCCACAAAAAAATCTGAACAAACAGAAAGAAAATGCGTTCGTGTGCATGAGCCCTTAGGGCTTGTTCACACGAACGTATGGGTTCCGTTCCGTGCATTGGGGCTGCAATTTGTGGTCTGCAATGCACGGAGAACATGAGTCCTCCGGGACGGATCCAGACCCATTCAGCTTGAATGGGTCCGTATCCCTCCATTCCTCAAAAAGATAGGACAAGTTCTATCTTTGTGGGGAACGGAAGTACGGAAAGCCACAGAAGCACTCCGTAGTGCTTCCATGGATTTCCGTTCCACAACACTCCGGATTTGTGGATCCATTCAAGTGAATAGGTCCGCATCATCCGTAATGCGGAATGCACACGGAACGGTGTCTGTTTATTGTGGATCCACATATGCGGTCCGCAAAACGGCAATGGAACCCATAGGTTCGTGTGAACAAGCCCTTAGTCTGATAATCCTCAGTGGATGGGGTCCATATGGAATCACTGGGCTGCTGCCTCAGCTGTGGTCCTAGAGGGCCTTCTTGAGGTTTCCTCATCGTTGGATGAAGAGGAATAGCTTCCACAAAAAAAAATAAAAAAAGCTTTTCTACAGTAAAAAGAAACTAACAAAAAGTTCTGTGCCAAAAACTGCGCACAGATACAGTCAGTGACAACATGGTACTGCTCTTCGCTCAGCGGTTGCAGGATGCACAGAAGCAGATGTTAAAGTGCATGCAGAAATCTAAACTAACACTACCTGAAATTAACATGTATATGAAACTATCTAACACAATGTCTTGTATTTATTTTTATTTTTTTTCACACAAAAAAAAAGTCTTCACTGGAAACTGAGCACAAATACGATCACCAAAATGTGCAGTACTGACCTGCGCTCAACGTTTGCAGGCAAATAGATCTGCACGTTTTACTGATTGTACAGTCAGGCCCATAATATAAGGACACTGACACAATTTTATTACTTTTGGTTCCTTAACAAGTGGGAGGCACATATGCAAACTGTTGTAATTCCTTCACCGTTCACCTGATTTGGATGTAAATACCCTCACATTAAGGCCACACAGCGGTGTTTCGCACTAGTGTATTACTGTTGTACAGCAGCGGCATGAAGCGCATAGCGTCATAGCAACCAGTGACGCCGTGCGCTCCTGCTCGCATCCGGAATCCAGGCCATGTGCATTCGGCCTAAAGCTGACAGTCTGCAGTTACAGCACATCTTGTTTGTTTCATTTCAAATCCATTGTGGTGGTGTATAGAGCCCAAAATGTTACAATTGTGTTGATGTCCCAATATTTATGACTGTATCTGTGCACAGTTTTCGGTACAGTCTTTTTTTTGTGGGGGAAAAAAAAACCAAACAGTAGTATACAAATTGTCTACAGTTATAAAATACCTGTCAGGAGGAATCCCGGCCAGGTTTCCCCGGTCCGCTCTCGGCCACGGAACACGGCCGTGTGCATGAGGCCTAACATATGAGAGAGACTCATTACATGCAAAGCGAGATATTTCAAGCCTTTATTTGTAATAATTTGAATGATGATGGCTTACAGCTTATGAAAACCCCAAAATCACAATCAAAAGTCCCCCTTTGCTCAGGGGGTATGGATTAATTAGCGGACTACAGTGTGACACTTTGAGCCTAGAATGTTGAACCTTTTCACAAAATTCTAATTTTAAGCTGTGTGTGTATAAATATATCTCAAACAAAAAATTACACAGCAGCACTAGTCCAAAAGCACGGGTGCAAAACCCTCCCAGCCGCAGGCTCAACGGCTAACAGATAGATATACGCTCAAAAGATGAGGCAGCAGCTGCCTCATCTTTTAAACGTGTATATGTGTGTGTATGTGTGTATGTATGTATGTGTATGTATGTATATATATATATATATATATATATATATATATATATATATATATATATCGTATTTATCGGCGTATAACACGCACTTTTTCCCCCTGAAAATAGGGGGCAAATGATGTATGCGTGTTATACGCCGATATAATGTTAAGAAGCCATGTTTTTACATAACGAATGTATAACATTAAGACGGCGCAGCGCCTGCCCCAGCTCACTCTGTCATGCGCCGCTTGCCTGTTCATTCATAAAGTGAGATAAGCAGGCAGGCGGCGCATGCGGAGGGAGGTGGGGCAGGCGGCGCATGCGGAGGGAGGTGGGGCAGGCGGCGCATGCGGAGGGAGCTGGGGCAGGCGGCGCATGCGGAGGGAGCTGGGGCAGGCGGCGCATCAGGAGGGAGCTGAGACAGGCGGCGCATGACCGAGGGAGATGCCGGTCTGCGCCGTCTTAATGTTATACCTCCGGTACTACAGTAAGTACCGTACAATTAGATATAGAGTCAGATTGAATGTTTAACAGTTGCGGGGCCCGGTGTATTAGAGTAGAGTCACTGCACCGGGCCCCGCCATGAGTGTTCCCGCCTCCTCTCTCCACACTTATCCATCTGATGGGGGATCTGTAGATGACACTTATGGGGATCTGTGGATGACATAAGTGTCATCCACAGAGCCCCATAAGTGTCATCCTTTTACATTATTTACCTTATAAGTGGTATTAATATTAATAAAAAAAAGTTCTGAGCTACCCTTTTTTTCCTGAAATTTCCCTCTTAAAATGAAGGTGCGTGTTATACGCCTGTGCGTGTTATACGGTAGATATAGATATAGATAGATATTGAGATATATATATATATAGATATATATAGATATATATATATATATGATAGTTGTGCCAAAAAATGAGTACAGATGAGAAAAATAAAAACTTGTTCCCAAGAAAACGGAGCACAGTTGTTGATGGGTGATGTAGGCACTGATCAGCACTTGGTGGTCACAGCTCGCACATTGAAAAACCAGACAATTTCAAAAAAGTGATCACAGCTAGCTTGGTGTCTGCTGAAAGAGAAAGGGGAGGGAGGGTGCTTTCGGCTGCGTTTAGAGGCATAGAGATTGGGACTTGGGGAGCAATGATCAAGGAACTGCTACAAATGAACAATAGGATAACTGGTCAGTGCAGAGGTTCCAGATTTGATTTGATTTTTTTTTACAGGAGCACAGTAGATAGTGGTGGTACACCACTAAGTCCCAGCCTGCCAACACACAGCACACAGGGGCACAGAACCTCTCTGTATGCAGTCACCAACTGTAATGGCTTCCTGCAGAGAGGTTCTCACTATATTCCATGCCCCTCTAGTGCTGCGATTGGCTTATGTCCCCTGTGAGCATTTAGAGGAGATTGGTGGTGTCCTGTACAGCACCAATTGTCTCCATATTTGGCCATCTGCAGCCCCCTCACTGGCTTTTACAGTCAGGGAGCTGCAATTGGGTCTGCAGGTGGATGTACAACCTCCCTCTGTCCTTGACTAAGATAGCTGGTTGTCGTTGATAGCCACCATCTTGGCCTGGTTATCGTGAAATAAGGCGCGGTGACCAGTTTTTGTAGTGCTGCATTATATTATGGAGGGAGAGAAACATAGAATGTGTCAGCAGATAAGAACCATTTGGCCCATCTAATCTGCTCAATATACTGAATACTATGGATAGCCCCTGGCCCTATCTTATATGAAGGATGGCCTTATGCCTATCCCATGCATGCTTAAACTCCTTCACTGTATTTGCAGCTACCTCTTCTGCAGGAAGGCTATTCCATGCATCCACTACTCTCAGTAAAGTAATACTTCCTGATATTACTTTTAAACCTTTCCCCCTCTAATTTAAAACTGTCCTCTTTTATATTCTCTCCTCTTTTACCTTGTTGATTCCCTTTATGTATTTAAAAGTTTCTATCATATCCCCTCTGTCTCGTCTTTCTTCCAAGCTATACATGTTAAGGTCCTTTAATCTTTCCTGGTAAGTTTTATCCTGCAATCCATGTACTAGTTTAGTAGCTCTTCTCTGAACTCTCTCCAAAGTATCAATATCCTTCTGGAGATATGGCCTCCAGTACTGCGCACAATACTCCAAATGAGGTCTCACTAGTGCTCTGTACAGCGGCATGAGCACCTCCCTCTTTCTACTGGTAATGCCTCTCCCTATACACCCAAGCATTCTGCTAGCATTTCCTGCTGCTCTATGACATTGTCTGCCTACCTTTAAGTCTTCTGAAATAATGATCCCTAAATCCCTTTCCTCAGATACTGAGGTTAGGCCTTCTACAATTTCGCTGATAAAGATATTAAACAATATGGGTCCCAGATCAGATCCCTGAGGTACCCCACTGGTAACAAGACCTTGGTCTGAATATACTCCATTGACTACAACCCTCTGTTGTCTGTCCCTCAGCCACTGCCTAATCCATTCAACAATATGGGAGTCCAAGCCCAAAGACTGCACTTTATTGATAAGCCTTCTATGTGGGACAGTATCAAAAGCCTTACTAAAGTCTAGATAAGCGATGTCTACTGCACCTCCTCCATCTATTATTTTAGTCACCCAATCAAAAAAATCAATAAGATTCGTTTGACATGATCTCCCTGAAGTAAACCCATGCTGTTTTTCATCTTTCAATCCATGGGATTTTAGATGTTCCACAATCCTCTCCTTGAGTATGGTTTCAATTAATTTCCCCACTATTGATGCCAGGCTTACTGGCCTATAGTTGCCCGATTCCTCCTTACTACCGTTCTTGTGAATGGGCACAACATTTGCTAATTTCCAAGCTCTGTGATATCTAGGTTTATATCTGTATATTCTGACAGGACTCCCAGGAGAGTGTCTTGGTTACCCTGCTCACACAAGATGACTGACGGCGTTCTGTGTACACAGTAATACAGGTAGAACTGTCCGTCATTGTGTGCGGGGTAAGTAGGACTCTCACCATTAGCAGTCCTGTCAGGATTTACTCTGCTTTTTACTTAGCAGTCTGCTACTAATCCTATAAATCCATGTATCATAGAGCCCAGCTACTCTTTCATATGCGTCCTCTCTGCTTCTCTCCTCTATAAGATAGGGCAGCAGAAATTAAATTACACGATAGCTTTAAGCTGCGACTGATCCATCAAATGATGGCCACGAATGGAGCGGATGGACTCCATTGACTTTTAATGGGTCCATCGGTTTCTGTCTCGATGGCCATTATTTTTTCCAGAACAAGAGCGCTGTGTCCTTTGCAGTAGAGTCTCCACCATGGAGGACATTAAAGCCTCACAGAAGTGCCCAGGAATCCCCTGTGGGCTCAACAGCCTGGACTTCAGACCGGTTTGTTTCAGCTTTGAAACGTTTTCACACCACCAGACCTTCTGGTGTATTGACAGAGAATTGTCCTCTCCGGATATAGCTGCATTAATCCCTGGACTGGGGGTAGGAGTAGATCTGGTGGTGTATTCACACATGAAAGGCTGGATGCAGAATTTCTACAACTGGTAATCAGCCCCGCACATATGAATGGGGCTGGTTTTGCAGCATGTGCATGCTTTCAGATGAATGGGACAGAAATTTCTCCAATAACTGCACTGCTGCATAGGGCTGTACAGCATGGTGTATCCTTTTTTTATGACCGTGTTTAGGACGTGCTGCCTTTTAGCTGCCAGTGAGCGGATTGTGCTGAGGTTTTCGCTACAGACAAGGATAGAAGGTCCGGATTGAGAACTACTACAATGTGGTTTTGCGGTGTGATAATGACGCCGATCACACTTAATCCTTTGACATCCAGATTACCTTGGTGTACCATATACTACCTCCAGGTATTTGATCTTGTGTTACCCGATCCATATAATAGAAATGTTACTCCCAGTGCCTTATGCCAGTAAGCGAGTCTCTACACACAAACCTGTGGGGCTCCTTGCCAGTTCATCTGGCAGCTGCTGCCCACATTTAAAAGGTTTACAACAGGAGGAGACACGTTCGCCATTAATAACAAGTGATTTTAACTTCAGGCACTTTCTTCTTCCTGCGAGGAGTCGAGACCTTGCTTAACATCTGCTTTTAGATCATTTGCATCATAAATGCTGTGCTATATCACAGGATTCTCCATGCAATTTAAGCATGGGGAACGAGCAAGTATGTAGAAGTAATGTGCTGAGACTAGTTAGTTCTCCAGAAGGCTCCCGTCTTTTACCGCTTTCTTTTTTATTAAATTTTTTGTCACAATGAACGTTATCTTCTACTGGCTGCTGATTAACCCTCAGCATATTAATGTGCAAAACTATTTTCTGTTCATTAGCTGTTGCAAAACTCTGCCCCGGGTATGTCCTCAAGTTTAGTTTGTGATCAAAGCAATGAAAGAATGTACCCTCACTTCTCATCATTTTCTTCTGTCTCCATCATTATCTTGTCACATGAAAAATCCCTTGTTGGACATGAGTTGATTTGACATGTCTTTACGTTACTGGTATGTCATGACAGACATCTTTGGCATAATGTCAATGTGGTTATTTTTTTTTTTCTCTGTTCCTCAAGTTACTAGCGTCTAACATAATTTAGGTTCTATGGAGATGCAAGAGCCCCATGTTTGAAGTGTGCACCAGGAAACACTTGTGGAGTATACATCAGACCTATTCACAAATTCTGTATTTGCTATATTCGCAAATTGCAGATCTGCAAAATACCGGCCCTGTGCATGCCGCGCTTGCCGCTAGCCCCATTGCCAAAATGGCTATTGTCCACAAAACGGACAGGAATAAGAACATATTTTATCATTTGTGGCACGGATGGTATCCGTGTGCTCTCCACGTTTTTTGTGGCCCCGTGGAAATGAATGGCTCTATGTATATACCTTTTGGTGAAAGGCTCAAATGCAGTACATGGCGATTTCAAATGTACTTATAGAGTAAGGCAATGGTCCAGTAACTGCTACTGCGCTAAAGTTAGTTATGTCTTTTCTCTTTTGACTTTAGTGGAAGCCTGTTTGTAGTTTTGAGTAGACAAGTTTCAGTTTTAGAAAATATGAAGGGGTTGTTTCCAGTGTAAGGCTGGTTTCAAATACAGTATTTGTTTTTTACATTTGTCAGTTTCTTTGCTCTGTTTTATGCTTTATTTTTGTTCTATGCCTCCAGATGTTAGTTTTAAAGTCTATATTTAAAGGGGCAATAAAGACTTGGGCCACCCCTGTACATGTGGTGAAATAACAAAAGAATCAATCCTTACCCTTTTCTCCCCTAATTTTTCCAGCGCTCAGCTCCATTTCTCTTCACCACGGTTTGTCACTGTTGCAGCCAGAAAAACATTTTATATACACTGGTCACCTCTGCAGCCTGTCGCTGGCCTCAGCAGTAACTGTCCCATATACTGCCGAGGCCACGGAGTACAGTGGTAACCTGTGTGAGCGGAACATTACCGATGCAGGCAGGAACATGATGTCATCGACAGGGAGGACCAGAGCTCAGCACTAGAATAAGTGGGGAGGAAATAGGTTGAATATTGATGCATTTGTTATTTTACCACATTTCGGGGTCGCCGAGTGTTTAACATGAGAAACCACTTTAATTATGAAATTCACTATAAAGTGGGTTTTTAGCATGGCTTGTTTTGCATTGTTTAAGCATTTTTAAATGTTTCGACATGTTTTGTCAAAAGGCAACCTCGGCATGGAGTTTTTCCTTAGGTATCTCTATGGGAGGTAAAAAAAAACAGCTGTTTAAAAGTTTACAGTAAGGCTTCGCAGAGAACCTGAGAGCGCCTGCCGGAATTCTCCGGATCCCACGCTGATTGTTCGCTGGCTCCATTAAATACAATAGGATCCGGCGGAGATCTGTACACATTCTGACAGACAAGTGGAGAACCAGCCGGACACAAACCGCTGCATGTTTTTATCAAAACTGGTTAGATAATTAGATGCCGTCTTTAATTTTTCAAAGTTCCTGTGGAAATTTTGAATTTGTCAAGTACAGGTGCTGCAGTCCAGAGCTGGTAATGTGAACTAAAGACAGTCATGCCCTGGACTGCTAATCCTCCTTTACCGGAAGCCACACAGTGACAAATTGGGTGTTTTGCTGTAAGGATTCACCCTAAATGCAAATATATTTTTAAGCCTTGGTAATGTATAGCATTATTTCAGTGATCACAAAGTGCTATTATTGTATTACTGTTTTTTAAGGTTCATCTCGGAAAAGGAAGCTGGAAGACAGTCCTAAAAAGTCTCCAGAGGAAGAAGGCAATGAGAGACAAGTTGCGAAGAAGAAAAAATCTGATTCAGTAAGTAGCGGCCAGTTACATGACATTGTGGGTAGCGATCTGCAACAGATTCCTACAGCCACAAGTGGCAAGAGTGAACAGATCCGTGGCAAAATCTGCTTGAGTTACCTGATTTGTTGCAGATTTCGCCTTGTATATCGTAAAGGTTGGAGGAAATCTGTAATGTAAACTGACAAGCCTGCCAATTTGAAATCTGCACTCCAGATCATTGTTTGCATAGATATTTTGTGCAGCATGTGAATGAGATGTCATCCACTTTGATGCTAGTGTAAATTCTGTAAGTTTTCTGCCTGCTTTGTAGGCACAGTGTGTCTGACCCTCATGGGCATATACTGTTAACCTAAAAAGGGTTGTCTGACCAAAATTGGACAGAATGTTCCTGTTCTGACGCTTACTGGGTGGCTACTGGTCTTTGCTTCTGGGCACTCTTGAAATGCAGTTTCTAACTGGGCAGCCAGGGACCAGTGTGGAACAGGAGCAGCGAGGTGTGAGGTATTCCTTTTTTTTTTTTTTTTCTCCCAATTTTGTTATGCCTTTTATGATTTATTTTATTTTTTAAAGTATTAAAAAAAAAATCTGCCAGACAACCCCTTTAACTTTTAGCCTCTGCAAGATGAATCTATGGAGAGAGCTCAGATTCACCATATGTTTTGCTCAGGCATGTGACGCCAGATTACCTAGTCCCTTGTCGGTCTTGTCAGCTAGGGATATCTGGCACACCCCAGAAAGATACATGTATGGGAGGACAGGGCATAAGAGTAATATTGGGGTTATAGAAGGGCAAAGTAGGTTAAAGAATAGGGATATCTCCAACTGGCAAGACTCCCCTGCATACCTCTGAACCATGGTAAGGGGTGTCATACCCCCACTGACTTTGTTTATACTGACTGGAGCTCACAGGATTCATATTGGTTTGAAGTGGCAATTATTTTGTTTGCTTTAGCTGGCCTTCTGTACTTTGTTATTAATAAAAGTTGTTTAAAACTATGCCATACTGAAGTAAAAAGTGGGTTACGTCAGGACTTGAGAGGTGTAGGGCTGGCAATAGAGACATGTAGCCCAGTTTTAAGGGTACTTAGAGCACTAAATTTATTATTATTATTATCATCATCATCATTATTAGTATTTTAACACCTCCTTTTGCCTTTTACAATTTTTTTTTTTTTAAGTCAGAAAACCCTTTTAAATTTTTTATCGCCAATGCCAATGGGCCACCTGTACGCGAGTGCAGGTGAACGCACATAGGATCTGCACAAATTTTGTGCGGGTTTATGTGTGTTTCTGCACCAGATTAGATGCAGATTTGCAGCAGACTTCAGCCTTCCATTGAAAAGGGTGAAATACACAGCTAAAACTGCAAACCTAATTGACTGGACTTAGAAATTCGCGCAGCGGATCAATTTCCATAAATCCGCAAAGTGTACATGAGATCTGTGTAATCTCATACAATTTGCTGGTACTGTGGTACTGTGTTTTTTCTGCACAGGAATTAAAGCGGAGAAACCCGTGCTTATTCCGCAACATGTGCAGGTGGCCTTAAGAAGCTTAAAAAATGACAACTTGATAAAACCATGACAGCAGCCATTCTGTCACCCTTAAAAGAGCCTTTACTCTCTCTTGCATCTTGCACGCTCCAGTGCCCTCAGCTAAAATAAGTTGGTCTTCAACATGCAGCTAAGTAATTGGGGACACTCGCATGTAGTTCATCTTCCTGGGCCAACCATAATCTGCTGAGATCACTCTTGCAGGTGCTAGGTTATGGAACCATTCGGAGGTGGCTTAGTTCTGACTGGGCATCACTAGAGCCATAGCAGGACGAAAATACTGCAGTATTGGAAATATCTAGTATCTAAATGTAGTATACGGCCTAATGCTAGAAAACGTAGGCTGTGTTCACATCAGATTTCTGTCTCATGTTTAAAGTATACATCGGGAGAAATGGGATGGAAATGTATTGTATACTGTGCTTTTCCAGCCGGGGGTCCAGTAAAAAAATGTACGTGTTAAACATAGCTTTACAAATCATTTGATATTCTGATACATACATAACTGACTGCAGTTTACGTTACACTACAGACTATTGAATAGTGTTGTGAGATTGGTGTGATACAATAATGCAGGCAATATTATTGCGTTAATGCTGTCATGTGTATTATAGAAGCACTCTTGTAATATCCTACATGATCTGGGTTAGGAATTTGATTTCATTGTAGCCATTTGTTTCCACACTGGATAGTCCTTCAGTTTCTGTAATCCGTGCCATCCACCATGATGTATGACGGAGGTGACTGTGGTGTTCAGCAGTGTTCACTACCTGTGGCCGTATAAATGACTTATTTTCCTTTTTTTTACTGGCAGTTTGCTATAGATGACAGTTCTGGTTCTGATGATGAACTTGAAAAACAAGAAGCCAGCGTAAGAAAGCTGCAGAAACATTTTCCTGATTTGGATAAGGAGGTGAGCAAGTTGTGCAGCGGTACAGGTGTGCTTGTGTATATGCATTTTTCAATTCTGTCATCCTAAAGAAGGTGCAATAGAAATACATTCTATAAGTAAAAGAATCTTGATACCGCGCACTGTCAGTTTTAGCTGCAATGTGAATAAGCCCCCCTCACACCCTCTGTACGGACTAAGCTGTGGGATGTCACAAATTTGAGTTGCCTTTTACTCCTAGATGTTTTTCTTCCAAGTCCTAGGTCCTTTTGGGATGTGTTTGGAGCTTTTTTGCAGGCACAGGTCATTGTCTTGAACCTGGAAACGCGCCCCGGCCGGCAGCGTGGGGCTTCTTTAGTTCACGCTTGTACAGAGCAGGAGTGACGTCACTACTGTGACTACGGGTAGTCACAGATACCACTAAGCCTCGATGCGTTTCGGATAGATTCTACCCTAGTCACAGTAGTGACGTCACTCCTGCTCTGTACGAGCGTGAGCCACGAGATTGAACTAAAGGAGCCGTGCTGCCGGCCGCGGCGCGTCTCCAGGTTCAAGACACTCTGACCTGTGCCCTCAAAAAAAGCTCCAAACATCTCAAAAGGACCTAGGACTTGGGAGAGAAACATCTAGACTAAAGGTAACTCAGATTTGTGACATCCCACAGCTTAGTCCGTATGGAGGGTGTGAGGTGGCGGGGGGGGGGCTTATTCACATTGCAGCTAAAACTGACAGCTCGCGGTATCAAGATTCTTTTACTTATTTATTTTATGTGGCAGGCATCTTGCGGTCCTGCTACGATACTGCAGCTTCACATCGAGGAGGGTGAAGAGCGCTAGTAGAATAAACACACAACTCTTAGCTATACATTCTAAATAGCATTGCTTTTTTTTTTTTACTATTTCTTTCATTCTGAACAGGGAACTGTAGTATTGCCTTAAAGGGGATATCCTATCATTATTGTAAAAAATGAAAATCAGACATCATATAGTACAGGACAATCTCTTTCTAACAAAGATAGAACCAGTCCTGTACCTCATATGGATCCAGAGATCTCCCCATTTATTGCTCTGCTAGATTTAGATCAAGCTGAAAGCTCAAGGGAGTGTCTTTTCTGCTGCAGCTAAGGGGGCGTGTCCATGCTCTCCCTATTCCAGCTCAGGAGGCGGTTGAAGGATGAAACTGAGCATGTGCGGCCATCTCAGTGAGCAGGTCAAAGATGAGGAAAAAAAAAAACAGCAGGTCGCGCTCTACAGATAAATTTTATAGAATAACTCAGTGGCTATGCTAAAATTTTGATTACGTGCAATTACAAAAGTATTAATATCCAGGAGCTGGTTTAAAAACTGTAGGGACAACCCCCTTTAAGGCTCATTTTACATGGGCCAATGCATAAGCATTGAGTGCAGACGATGGCTACATTTACAGTATTCTCCTCTGTATTGGGACAAGTGATCGCTAGTACTATTGTCCCGCACTCATAAGATCATATGAGTGCGGGACAATAGTCCCGCGGGTTGCCCGACGTGCACAGCATCATTGTAATCTAAGATGCTGTGTGCTCCCGTGCGCACGATCAATGCCTCTTCGGGAAATATGGCCCGCTCATGGACTTTATATCTCGGAGGGCATACGGTCGCGTGCAAGAGGCCAAAGCATGAGCAAAACTAGTTACAAACTGGTACAAGAGGAGAGGGGGCCTTGCCCACGAGGGCTTACAATCTGCACTTTAGATGGGACAGTTTTATCAAGAATAGGCTTTTGTACAAATGCTGAAAATTGCATAATCTTTGGCCCCTTGTAAAGACCCTTTTAGTCAAATGAGTGGGGTTGCGCTGCAGAAAACACCTTTATTGGTTGTCTAGTAGCTCTATTTTACAGTACAACGTGGTACTAAATGTCTTGTGCCAGGATGAGCACCTCCGGTGAGGGTGGCTCCATTTTATTTTCTGGTACTATACAAGACCCTAAAGAAGCTCCTGTCCTCATCATAATAAAACATTTAACCGCTTCCAGCATGTAATTCTGACTTTGTAGATAGCACAAACTCCAGCTCTCAAGTGGTAAAGGTGCTCTGACCTGCTCTGCACGGATCCGGGCTGTGTTCACACCCATCGTAGATTCAGCGAGTAAAATCAATGATTCTTCATTTAAAAAAATGTATAAACAAGTAATCCTCCTGCATAAATGCAACGCGTTTTAACCATAAGACAGGTCGTCTTCATGGATTCATAGCATGGATTTTGCTGCATCTAATTCTGTCAGATGTAAAGACTTGCTTCATCTGTCTTAGTCATCTGCTTATTTTTCTTAAATCTTCCTTTTCTATTATCCTGGGGTGCCTATTTGAGGCTTTGGAACCAATTACTAGTTTTCTGTAGAGTTATGGACTCTAGTGACAGTGATTTCAACATACAGTGGGAGTCCCGGTACCAACTAAAGGGGTATTCTAGTGATAGAATTTTATACAGGATATTTAGTACCACATTGTACTGTAAAGTGGCGCTACTAGGCAACCAAGAAAGATATATTTTACCAGAGGAACGGCCATCCTGTGATTGCTTGGTTCTGAGGCACCTATTGTACAATGTAACTGGAGTCCATAAGTCTGTGGAGGACTAGTAATTGGTTCCAAAGCCCAAAAATTTTTAATTTAAGAAAAATAAGCAGATGAAGCAAGTGACCTGACAGACCATTGTATTTCATTATTTTTACTGGGCGTTCCTCCTCATTGATTGGCAGCTGTAGTTGTATACACATTCATACAAAATTATATAGAAATCTGCTCAGCATGTTCTGCTCTGTAACATGCAAGCAGCAGATAGTGCCATTTTCAATGTAAAAGTATGGTATATCCTGATGTCCAAGACCTCTTGTGAGGCAGCCATTTGAAGATGGTCATGCATGTGCACAGCTTTCTCCATTCACTCCTATGGAAGAAAGAGCCAAGTAAGTGGGCTCTGCTTATTAGGTGACTCCTATAGAAGTATAGGATGTATTTATAAAGCAGACGAACAAGAACCAAACAGTGCAAAGTCTGTACATAGGCGTCAAATCAAATGATTTCATATGTGGGAAAAGGTTGTGTGTCCGGAAATTTGCACAAATATTTTTCTGTGTTTATTTGGCTTTGAAAACCCTTTTCATTGTATCTGTGCTGTAAATAGTCTAATCCACAACGCATAGTTACAAAAAAAAGCATTTGTGTCATCCTCAGTTTTCACCATAACATGAACATTTTTTTATTTTTATTACTGTATCTGTTAATGAGAATTGTTTCCAGGCCTGTAACTAATTGGAGATTATGATTATGTAATGTTTGCTTTTGTGCAGGAGCTTAGAGAGGTACTCCAGGAGCATGACTGGTCCTTTCATGAAGCACTTGAGGCTCTAAAGCTGTTTGCAGAAGATGAACAAGGTAGCCAAAATCATGTAACCGTAAAGCTAAAACATGTAGTGATCAGACTTTTTGCTGACTATTGAGGGGTCTGAAACCATTTTCTTTGCAGCAGGACATCTTTGCTTCAACAATATGTGCTCATATAAGGGAAGTCCACAAACAAGAGCTCACAGAGAGATAGACGTGAGCTACCGGGGAGCTTCCCATATTGAGCAAATGGACATGTTGGTCTAGAATGAGAGTGCGTCACAAATCCTGCTAACCCCACAAGCCAGACCACAACATTACATCTCATGTTAGTACTCCCATAGAAATGAATGGAGCAGCCATGCGCATATGCCACCGGCCGCCTCAATCATTTCAGGGGAGCAGCAGGGTGTATGGGACCCCCACTTCTCGTGATCGGTGGGGGGCTCAGTGGTAGGACCCCTACCAATCTAATGATTATCTCTATATGAAAATACCCCTTTACTGTGATAAATGTAATCTAGTGTGTGTTTCACACACTTAATGTGAGGAATCCTTTCAGGTGTGACAGTAAAAAGCAGGTGGTGTCTGCAGGGCACTTTTATACCATGTTGCTTTGAAGGGTATTATTAGATGATGTCAATGGGGTTATTTACTTTGGAGAATCCCTTTGCAAAATTCCTTGTTAGACAGATTAGAGGTAATATAGGGGGATCCTCCATTAGTAATACCAGGGCCACTGATTTGGTGCAGATTTTCACTCAACCACTTGTATTGGTGCATTTTATGGGATCCTTACTTGCTGGACAATTCCCTTACTGCAGGTTGAGAAACAACGCCCTATACGTACCCCAGGGAGTATGTGCCGCAGGGTGTATTGGTATGCAGGCTGCCCTAGCATTCAGCAATGTTTAATTGCTGGTTGTTTAGGCCTTTCCAAATTCAACTGTATCTCCATCTTCAGGACGGCAATACAGGTGAATAGGTGAATACTGCAGCAGGGTCCGGGAGCTGGTTTCCTTCCATTCACACTTATAGGCCACAGGCACTCGGCCTAAAGTCTGTCGGGGACTGTGCAGGGGGTGCAATGATGTTGTCATAATCATCTCAACCCCCTGATCCAGCTTTCAAGCAGGTCAGGATGAATTTTGAAGTAACTGCTGACAGGCTTACAACAGAATGTATGACAGCGGCGTAAGAATATACTTATTTTGTTAACCTGGATGGGTGCGGGGTGCACACGGCCGGTGGCCGTGTATTGCCGACCCGACGTTTGCGGGCCGCAATACGGCCACGGCCGCCCAACGGCCGTGTGCATGAGGCCTTAGGGTACCGCCACACTGAGAGTCCATGCTGCAGTTGTGACTCTGTGGCAAAGTACCGTATGACCGTACAAGCTGCAGTGTGATCAAATTAACTATTTAGAACTGTATTGTTTTTCAGTCTTTATTTTTAATGACCACACAGTTTTGTGGGTACCATCTGCCTACTGGTAATTTGGGCAGGTAAGGGTGGGTTCACATCACGTTTTATGCCTCCATTTGACGTATGTGTTAGCAAAAAAAGGGTGAAAACCGCTGCACATTCTTGTTTGCTGCACAGTTCGGTGGAACTCTATGGTGAACAGATGCCACTGTATGGCATCAGTCTGAGCCATCTGTTTAACGTATACATTTTCTATATACCTTAAAAGGATGGGAAAAATGTGATGTTAACCCAGCCTTGTTTAAAATCTGTTTTAATAGATAGGTACAGGGTCTAAAAATTAGATATTTTGTATGTTCTATCACGTTACATCTTATGTTTGCCATGTACCAGTGTATGTCAACCAAATCCATAGTACTCAATTCACACAACGTATGTGAAAACAGTCAGTCCTTGGTCAGACTGGTATATGTCAATATATGTAGCAAAAAGAATAGTTGACTACACTTTTTTTGCGCGGACACCTATATAATGCTTAGTATCTCTTTACCATGGCGACAATAACACACACATACTATTAATTTTAATGTCTTTATTGATGATTATACAGACTCAATTGCCCAAAACTATTAAAATCAATGATAGAGCATAATGGCGGAACCAATTATAAAATGCTATATATGATGTATAACACAGATCTTTATATACTGTATATAATTACCATAAATAATAAAATGCAAGTGCTATATACAACAAAATCATATATTAATAATAGTACAATATTATATACAAAATGCAGTGTTAAAACTAATGTTGAATAGATACAGATTTTTAAAAGGCACCGGCCTTCTCTCGGCTTACCAAGCACAGCTCCGTACTTTGTATAGTGGCTCTGTTTGGTCTTGCAGCTCAGTCCCATTCACTTCAATGGTCCTGACCTGCACTTAGGCCATGTGTTTGATGAATGTGTCGTCACTGGCCTAGGAAAAGTTGTGAGAAGGCCGCTGCACTCACAGGAGTGCTGGTGCCTTCTCAAACAGATGATCGGCGGGGGTCCCGACTGTCGGACCCCCACCGAACAGATACTGATGACCTATCCTGAGAATAGGTTATCAGTACTGAAATCTCGGAAAACCCCTTTAGGGTCCATTCACACGTCCGCAAAATGGGTCTGCATCCGTTACGCAATTTTGCGGAACAGGTGCGGACCCATTAATTTTCAGCGGGGCAAGAATATGCTATCTGCATTTGGGGATCCGCACTTCCGTATCCGCCCAAAAATAGTACATGTCCTATTCTTGTCCCCAATTGCGGACAAGAAAAGGCATTTTTTATGAGAGTGCCGGCTATGTGCGGTCCGCAAAATGCGGAACGCACATTGCTGGTGTCTGTGTTTTGCGGATTCGCAATTTGCGGATCCGCAAAACACATACAGACGTGTGGATGGAACCTTTAAAGGGGTTCTGCACTTTCATTTAACTGATGATCTATCCTCTGGATAGATCACCAGCTTCTGATCGGTGGGGGTCCGACACCCGGGATCCCCGCCGATCAGCTGTTTGAGAAGGCAGTGGCGCTCCAGCAGCGCCGCGGCCTTCTCACTGTTTACCGCCGGCCCACTGACGTCACGACTAGTATTAACTAGCGTGGGCGCGGCTAAGCTCTGTTCACTTGAATGGAGCTTAGTCGCGCCCACGCTAGTTGATCCTAGTCGTGACGTCAGTGGGCCAGCGGTAAACAGTGAGAAGGCCGCTGCGCTACTGGAGCGCCGCTGCCTTTTGAAACAGCTGACCGGTGGGGGTCCCGGGTGTCGGACCCCGCCGATCAGAAGCTGATGCTCTATCCAGAGGATAGATCATCAGTTAAATGAAAGTGCAGAACCCCTTTTAATGTCAACTACATATATAAAATGCAAGTTCCATATATGCATTAAAGGGGTCCTCCGGGAATTAAGAAAATGAAAATACTTCAATATTACTTTATTATAAATATATTCTCAAATACCTTTCATTTTTTTATAATGGCTCGTTTTGTCTGGGGAGTAATCAGGGCAAACAAAATGGCCGCTGTCCCATTAGTTCACACACAACCTGTCCTGATCACACATGAGGACAAGTTACTTTACAACACTGAGGTAAAGAGCTGCTTCCTCCTCCTCTCTACTTATGAGGGAGACATGAAGTACAGAGAGGATGGACAGGACAGACTGTGGTAATGCAGACAGTAAACAAGTGCTGCTGCTCATCAGGCACACTTCACCCTCCTCTCATGTCTCCTCATCATCTCCATTCCCACAGAGATTCACCTGTATTCAGGATCATGATTCCTAAAAAGCAGCGCAGAGAGGAGGATGAGGCAGCACTATGGCTAATTGTGGTGAAGTAACGTGTCCTCCTGTGTGATTTAGGACAGGTTTTGTGTGTACTGATAGGACGGTGGTCATTTTATTTTTCCTAATCATTGCTCCCCAGACTAAACAAGCCATTCTAAGTAATGGAAGGTATTTGTGAATATATTTATTATAACATAATATTTAAGTATTTTCATTTTTTTTAATTCCTGGAGAACCCCTCTAACGATACCAACCAGACAAAGTGATTGTGTAAGGCTACTTTCACACTAGCGTTCGATCGGATCCGTTCTGAACGGATCCGATCATAATAATGCAGACGGAGGCTCCGTTCAGAACGGATCCGTCTGCATTATTTTAGCATATAAAAGCTAAGTGTGAAAATAGCCTAGTACGGATCCGTCCAGACTTTCAATGTAAAGTCAATGGGGGACGGATCCGCCTGAAGATTGAGCCATATTGTGGCATCTTCAAACGGATCCGTCCCCATTGACTTACATTGTAAGTCTGGACGGATCCGCACGCCTCCGCACGGCCAGGCGGACACCCGAACACTGCAAGCAGCGTTCAGCTGTCCGCCTGTCCGTGCGGAGGCGAGCGGAGCGGAGGCTGAACGCCGCCAGACTGATGCAGTCTGAGCGGATCCGCTCCATTCAGACTGCATCAGGGCTGGACGGCTGCGTTCGGGTCCGCTCGTGAGCTCCTTCAAACGGAGCTCACGAGCGGACCAGCGAACGCTAGTGTGAAAGGAGCCTAAGGGTGAGAGCAATATATATGGGTGAACAGTCGTAATTATTTCTTCCTTTACACCAGGGGCCACATGTGGCCCTTGATATAATTCTGTGTGGCCCCCAACCATCTAGTGACAGACGTGTATGTCTATGTCTTGTGGCAGCTTACACACATTTTTCATGTTTTCTTCTATAAGGTAATCCTTGAGGTGTAACCAAACATTTATAGTCTATATAGTGTATGTACAATACACCATAAATATAGTATTTCAGTTGGAAATCCCCTTTTAACTTTTATTTTCCCTTGGGATTCCTGCACTCTGACAATGTGGCCCCAACCAGAAAAGGTTGTGCACCCCTGGTTTACACTGTTAAAAAAAAAAAAAAAAAACTCTAGGGGTTGTCTTTGTTGTCTACTTGCACTACACTTCTCGTCCTAGTCAACATCAGCCAGATAGGGTCATGTACGCCACTCCAGCCAATGTCTTCAAGCAGTCACTTATCTTCCTGCGTTCCCTCCAATCCATCATCGCTGCTCCATCCTTTTCCCTATCCTGCAGCCAGTGGTGTATTATTGTGGCTGCAGCGGTGACGTCTGTATAAGGGTGAGGACATTGATTGGGTGCAGGTAGGGATAAAGGACAAAATGTGTGTGCTGGATCGGGGGGGAGCACAGGTAGGAAAGTTTAAGTGTTTGTATTAAGTTGCCAGGCTCCTGACACTTGTAGTTGCATTAGCTCCATGCTACCTGCCGAGATGAGGGAAATGCAGCTTGACAATCATACAATGTAGTTTTTCATTTTAGTCCGTGTTTTAAATGTGTTCAAGATTTGACTATGTATTTGCAAGGAGATCCCCAGCAGATATCTGAGGCCGATACAATGCTCCCTGCAGGGGCTGTGCTGGTGGAGTCACTAGGACAGCAGATCTCTCCAGAGCATGTACATGGGGTGTGTAAGGTTTCATTAGAAGTTCTAAATCCGACCTCAGCATGTGTGAAGACAATCTTAGGCCCTGCTATCTGTAGTAAAATGAACTTCTCAGCTTTGTGAGCTTTAGAATTTTTCACTGCCATAAGTTAAATCCCCTGTCACTTCTGTTCACGAGCCTGCATTCTGACCATCATGTGAGTGGGCTTGCCAGTCACTCTGTGCAGTCTTGCCAACTTGCCCATGTAGAGTGGCGTGGTGAGAATCGGGTGGAATTTTTGAACCTAAATGATACCCCTCATGACCTGTTCTGATGAAAATAGGGATACTTAATCACTGGATGTTCCTGGTGATTACTGTGGTCACGTGTCGACAGATACCATCGGGAGCCGATTGGTGAAGTAAATATTGCTACTTTTATTTCTTTAAAATTATTCTGAGACTTAAAAAAATATATACTGGCTGGACAGCTACTCTAAGGCTGGTTCACCACAACGTGATCCAAGTTTTTATGGAAAAAAAAATTAAGATAAAAAATATATATTTGTACCGTGTTAACCATAAGCAGATTGAGATTCCTAGGTGGTTGACGGAAAAGATGATGGCACAATTACAAGCTTTCGAGGCTACTTAGGCCTCTTCTTCAGGCATCTTTTAAGACTGTATTGAAGATGTACTTAAGAATGAGGTAGATGGGAAGTGATGTAAAGCAGATCAATATGAGTGGAGAAGGAAAGAAACAATTATAGCAGTAAATTAGGCTACTTTCACACTAGCGCTCTTGCTGGATCCGGCAGGGCTCAGCAAAAACGCTTCCGTTCCTGACAATACAACTGTCTGCATCCGATCTGAACGGATCCAGTTGTATTATCTTTAGCATAGCCAAGGCGGATCCGTCATGATGATGATACAGAGCCTGAAGCAAAATCGGGGGTTTTGACCAGGAATTGCAAAAATACATACCCTGATATTTTAAGGGCTATTCCAAATTTTATGTCAAACATTGATCTGTGCATAATGAACCGTTATTAACATTTCTAATACACTTTCAGTTATCCACCATTTTCAGTGATGGGGAATGTGCTGGTTTAAAGTCCTGGCAGTTTGCTACAGTGTACCAACCAGACTTCTGTCGTTAGGCTCACAGAGGATTGCCTAGACTGGAGCCAACTGTAGCAAACCCTCAGCTGGGAAAAATATTATGCAAGGGTTTCAGCCTTTAGATTTGGGAGGAAATGTTTTGTGTGCTGATGACGAGCAGAGATCCTGACAATGTTGAGGTACTGAAAGATACATTTTTTTAGCTGCACGCACTTTTTTTTTGTTCCTTCTACAATGATATGTACTGTGAGCCGGGTTACTTTGTCCAACTAGACGACGTAGAACGGCAAGCTTTCAGCACATAAAGACATCATAGATTTGGCGTTTTGTATTCTTGGTCGGGTGTACACGGGTATAATACGCCCATTTAAAGACACCCTAGAACAGCCATAAATCATATTTAGAAGCGCATATCTATAGGATGATCACTCTTTATTTCTGCACAGGTAGAACACGCCTCATTAATAGATTACACTGTTGTATCAGTAATACGGCTCAGTGCAGAATGCAGATTTTATGTGAAAAACTGAATCCGATTCAGCCTTGCAAAAGTAGTACCTTCCTGGAAGTTTTATGCTCATTAATGGTTAAAAATATATGCATCTTTTTTGTATGTTAGTATTCACATATCCACCTGCAAATCAAGTCATTGGTCATTTTCTTATGTAATAAAACTCCTCTCTCCTTCCGTCCATGCTTAATTTTAACCCTTTCCCGGCAAATGGGCATTTGTAAGCAGAAGAGACGGTGGCTTGTGTTCAGGTGGAGACTTCTTTCAGCTTAGTCACACAGCTGTACAGACCAATGGGACAGGAGTAATCTCCTGCAGGGATTGGCTACGGTTGGAGCATCCTTAATAGATCCACCCAAAGGCGGGAACAGTGTATTAACTTGTTGTTTTAGGGACAGCCTCATGTGACCGACCGCAATGTACTTGAAGCTGTAGTACCGTCTCGGGGGGCCTTTTGCTAATAGTGTAAAGGCCAAGAGAAATAAATTTACAGTGCAAATATCACTCTATGAATATGAATGTATTGTTTCTTGAGCACGGTATTAGTCGCAGCCCCCCGTGCCCAGCATCACAGGAAGGTTTAGACCGATGTCTGCATGCGTTGTATTAAAACTGTATTTGTGTTACATGAACAGATGACTTGAGGAATGCTTCCACAAATGAAGTGTCTAATGGCCTAAAGAAAAAATCAAAAGGCAAAAATAACGATAGCAGCGTCCAAAGCGACTTAGAAAGTGAGGATTCAGCTTCGGATGAAGGCAGCGTTCTGGATGAAGACTACAGCAGTGGGGATGAAACAATGGAGGAGAAGTACAAAGCTAGAATAGTCAGCTTCTTGCAAGATGCCTCCCTGGATGAGCTCTCTCTCATCCCCCAGTGCTCTCTAAAGAAAGCTCAGAGGATCACTGAGCTCCGGCCCTTCCATTCTTGGGATTCTCTGGTAAGTTTTCAGTGTACAGTACTTTTTCTTCTTTTTTTTTATACTCCTTTTATGCTTATAGGCAAGAGGTGTCTACAATCTAAGGAGGCATAAATGGGTGGCCTTTTCCTCAGCAGGCTAACACTAGATTCATCCTTAGCCAATAGCAGATGATATAGTGTCATATGACCTAATTTTGAATAAATTAAGGGGTGATTTTCCTGCAACATCCAAGCTGATTGGCTGGCAAGGCTGTCACTCATTCAGCAGCCTAGAAACTTGGTTCAGAGCTCTGCTGAGCAGACATTAGAGCTTTCCTGGGAGAAGGAGCACTTTGCCAGTCTCTTCTCAGGGATTTTTGCAGAAAAGTCAAGCAGGAGGAAAGAATGTGGCAGCAGGATTTCTCCTTCCACTGTGACTGCTTGAAGAAACAGCTGCAAGGGCAGCTCCATGCCTCCAGATGCCAGCGAGGACCGTGGTCCTTTTTTACTAAAACTGCTTTCCATCCCCCCCATTTCTTTTTACTATGGGCTGTATAAGTGAATTTTTCTACATGTTTCCTCCGGCTACACTTTGCTGCCATTTTATGGGACATTGTCAGACTTTGTCTTGAACCAGAGAGCACAGAAAAAAAAAAAAATACTTTGTTAAAGGGATGTTTTACCTGCATGTGGTAAGTACTTTGATGTTATAATTTTTTTTTTAGTTATTATTTTTTTTATTTTGTTTCAAAATCTAAACCTTTGTGTGACTGTAGAGGTTGCTTTTTCTGTGTGTGGACGTTCGCGTATGGCTTAACATGAAGTGTCGGAGGCCTTGTGGTGTACGCCTTGTGCTGTATACGTCGAGTTTCTTTAGAAATGAGCACATTGTGGTTTGGAGGCATTATTAGATTATACGGAGAGATCGAGGTGGAAGGAGTTGTCAAGTGGACACGCTTTCCTAGGTATTCTGGGTAACCAAACGGATTTGACTCCTGTCACAGAAGGATTGGAGCATTTTTTTTATGCTTTAGAAATGGGGACAGAAAGGGTACACAGAGCTGTAATTGCTGGAGCTGCAGCGCGGAGCCACGAGCTGCTCTCTGCACACACCGTCGTTTAGCCTCCAGCTCTTGGCCGCCCTGACAACATCTGTCTCCTAGACAGCTCCCAGCCCGACTTGTTGGGCTTCGCCTCGGCTAATTCTTCCTTAAAGTATTTGCTAAAGGGCTGCCATTCCCACAGATGGCTGTCTTCTTTTTTTTTTTTTTTTTTCTTTTTTTCCCCCTTTGGCAAAAAAGATAATATTGTAAATGCTGTGTTGACCTGCAGTGAATTGAAAGATTTTTTTTTTCTTTTATTTGATTAAACTTGTTTATTAGCATCTACGCCCAAATATTCAGTGGTTGCTGTAACTACATGCCTAAAATCATGTTGGAGAAAGCAGGCTTCCAGCAGATGTGAGGCTGCCAAGGAATGAATGTACTGGGGACTAGTGTGTACCTCTGGAAATACATTTCTGCCAAGTTCTTTCTGTATCTACATTGCGTCCGGATAGTAAAGATTACATTCGTTGTAGTCCATAAATAAAGCTGAAAAAGGAGGACAAGAGACACCTTGATTTCTTTGTATTTGTCACCGCCATACACACAGGGCTCATCCTTCCATAGGGATTCCTAGGTATCCCTCTTTGACGGATGAGGCGTAAGTAGATAAACGTTTCCTCCCCCTCAGTCTGCAGTAATTGTGTGGACCCGTAAAATCCTCTATAATATACCTCATTCTAGATTTGTGGCCCCCTGTCCATTCAGCCGTACGTTGTGCTATGTGTAGGGTGGCTTCTGTGCCAGGTGTGCAAGATTTTCTGGGATATCGTGCAACCAGGCAATATGGTGATGCCTTCAAATCCATGCACTTATCCCATTGTCATCTAGGAGCTCGGCGCAGCTTTTACGGATATCGCCAGGTGTCCCACATAATACATTAGGTGCTAGGACGTCATCCATCTCATTACCTGCACTGTCGGGTCATGTATCAAGCTTAAGCTCATGGATAAAGTATCACTGGGCTTATTTTTACATGAGGTTTAGACTAATGCTTCTTGTCATCTTTTGGAAAGTTATCTAAAAAGTTTTCATACATGGCTCTTTTTTTCCATCCATGTGGTTTCTAGTATAGATATCTGTTAATACATGTACATGTTTTCTTTTCTTTTTCTTTGAAATATATACATATATGGGAGGAAACCCACACAAACACAGGGAGAACACACAGACTCCATGCAGATCTTGTCCTGGGTAGGGTTTGAACCTGGAACCCCAGCGCTGCAAGGCACCAGTGCTAACCGTTACACAGTGGGGGAGATTTATCAAAGCTGGTGCAAAGGAAAACTAGCGTAGTTGCCCATAGCAACTAGTCGGATTGAAAATTTCATTTTCCAAAGGAGCCCTGAAAATTGAAAGGTGGAATCCAATTGGTTGCTTTGGGCAACTAAGCCAGTTTTCCTTGGCACCAGTTTTGATAGATGTCTCCCAGTATGTCTCTTATGTGATCCTGTTACTCCCCGTCCGCCTGTACACCATCTTCAGCACTACGATGTTATCCTAGCTTTACCCTTTTACTCTGCGTTTATTAGTCAAGGTGATTTTTCTGTTCCAGGATCCACGGTTTTTGACTAGGAGCTCCCTTTATAACTCAACATTTTAGGTCCTCTAAACGAAGCCATTTACTTCTCTAAGAGATGTGTTCATGGAGACAATGATGTTTCCTGTCATTGTTTTGTTTTAAAAATGTATCGGGAGAGGGGGAACCTACCTCATTGCTGACCTCTAGGTATGTATATTGTAGGACAGGTCCTCAGTATTTGACTCTCGTCGATCGGCTGTTTTTGTGCTGGAACCAGGCAATGGAACTACAGCTCCATACACTCACTTGAATGGGAGCAGTGGTGCTATAATCGGGACCCTCAATACACAGAGCTGTGTAATTCTGGTGCCAAAATAGCTGATCAGTGGGGGTACCAGTAGTCAAACTCCCGCCAGTCTGCTATAGGTACAGGTCATCAGTAATTTAGTCCTGTACCTCGTAGTATACACATTATGTCTGTGCATATGAGACATGGCTTACAGTGTCTAGGCATTGTTTGTTTCATGAAAGAGATAATTTCCTGTCCAAGTTAAAGGGTCACTGTGCTTTCCAAAAACTTTTTATGTCCTAGCGACATATCAAAGGTTTTGATCAGCGGGGGTCTGAGTGCTGTGGCCCCAGGAGTTGAGCTGTATAGAAGCCTAGAGGCCCATCTCAGTTCACTCTCTTGCAGCAAGGAGAGCGAGCACTATGTGAGAGATCGGTGGAGGTCTCAACACTCAGACCTCTGCTGTTCAAGACCTTTGATTTGGCGCAATGTCATGTCAAGATTTTGGAAAGCTCAATGACCCTTTAAATTGGTTTTGATTTCTGCAAGTCATTACAGTTAAGAATGTTTGCCATCTGCTTATCTGTGAATAACGTACGTTTGCAAGTTTAGAACATGCCCAAAATAATTATTCTTGAGGAGAAACTAGACGTCCTGTTCTTCTTTTTTTTTTTTTTTTTTTCCTCTTTCTTTCTTTCATGTTCTGTGACATCCGGCAGGCTGTTCTGGCAGATCTCTCTGGATCTGGCATTACCAGAAGCCACTGTGTTCCCATCTGGCCCCATTAAACTATACAGTAATGGGGAGCTGTGGAGATCCGACCGCAACCCAGCAAACATGCCGAGAATTGGCCGGACGAAAACTTTTTGTCTCTAAACATAGTCTAATTGCTGGGAAAATTGATGCAATATAATACATTTGCAAGTGCCCAGGGGGCAGCCCTGAGCCTACCAAGTGCTTAGTCATTCCTCACTACACCCTGGCCTGTGCCACCCCCGTGGTCTTTTTTTTATTTTTTATAGAAGGTTAGATGACACTCCAATTGGGTATCTTTGCAGGTAGTCTGAGACTGTTCCCAGGCCAAGTAGCAATGGTTAAAATAAAACTCCTGGACTCCACCGAATTGCTTCAAGTGTTAAGTTTATTTTATAGTTTAAGATTACTGAACGTTTTCGGCTAGTTGCCTTCTTCTGAGAATTGGATGAGCCGCACAGGGTAGAGAAGAGGAAAAGGGCTAGAGCCCTGTGGAAGAAGTTGCGAAGGGTTAATCGCCCCAAACAGCGCTTTGTAGGTGGGCTAGATAGGCGCAGTATGCAGTTGAGCTAATGCCCTAAGGCACCATTTCCTTGAACACAAATGCAAAATGCATGCAAAATCTCTGCAAGACAGCCCACACTCGTGTGCAGGTAGCCTTAGGCCTCTTGCACACAAACGCTGTGCGCCTGTGGCCGTATTGTGACCTGCATACCTCGGGTCCGCGATACACAGGCACCAACCTGTGTGCACTCCACTTCACGGATGCGGACCTATTCACTTGAATGGGTCCGCAATCACGGAGATGCGGAACTTAACCACGGATCGAAAGCACTACAGAGTGCTTCTATGGTGTTTCTGTCCGTGCCTACGCACCGCAAAAAAAATAGAACTTGTTCTATTTTTTTTTTTTGCGGTGCGGACAGATCACGGACCCATTCAAGTTGAATGGGACTCGATCCGTCCCGACCGCTGCGCGAATGGATGCACAACGTTCGTGTGCAAGAGGCCTTAGTGTGTTGCCGCATGTTCGGGTTTTTTGGATGCATAAAGTATTAATGACAGGTTCTCTCTCTTTATATTTTTTATATTCACTCCTAGTTTTGGCTTCAAAAACTGCATCAGAAAACCTGAACGTGTGGCTGTGCCCCTGGAGTGCCTGTACACAATTGGGTCTTAATCAGGTTTTCAGGTGTGGATTCAAACAAGAGAAGTAGAATGTGTCCTGTGATACACACCTGGTTTGAGCTTCAAAACTCTGTGCCGCGTAGGAAATCTTTATTTTTGCACTGTTGCCTCCTAACACAACATTTGGAGCCGGCTTGGGGGTTGAGCCCTCTCCATAAAAGATGGATACCGACTGTAATACAGCTGACACCCGGCCACGGTGACTGGGATCGGAAATAACTGATCCTGTCATTTAACCCGTTAGGCAATTATGACACCTGAGCAGTTAGAGGGAATGCGGCTGTTTCTCCCATAGCAAAATTGTGGGGGTCAGGTTGGTTGCTATGGCAGCCTGCGGCCTGTGACAGGGCTTAGAGGTTTTACGAAAATATATAATTTGTAGCAGGGGCCGGCAGCCTGTGTCTCCTACTGAAAAGGTCATACTTACCTGCTCCCTGCCGCTGCGGTTCTCTGTGTTTGCTCCTACCCTCCATCTTTCCTTCTCCCTGCCATTGGCACAGTCACCTGAACCTCTTCAGCCAACCACTGGCTTCAGCAGTGACACATCACCACCCCTTATTCAGAAAAGAAAGGGGGAATTCGTTTTTCATATTTCTTTCATATTTTTTTTTTACACACAACTTGCAATTAAAATACATATTTAAATGATGTTCCCTTTTTGATATAGGGGATGTATGGGTTATGGTTGCTGGCGGTGGGGCTAGGAGCTGCAGTGTTTTTTTTTTTTTTTTTTTTTTTTTTTTTTTTTTTAAATCATAATTTTTTTATTTTTACTATTTCATTTTTAATTTAGGCTGACATGTTAGCCCTAGTTCTAGAGGTTATAAAGGGCAGTGCAACATCACTTCAGAGCTGTTCTGGGTTTGGCTGAGACCCAGCAGTTCATGCAGGCACCCGACCCCTGGCGAACACATAATTGTCCGGATTGGAGCAGGAAGCCCCTGATCTCTCTTCACAGCACTCATTGAGCAATGGGGAAGGCAGGGATGGTAAAAAAACTGCCCCTGCCTTCTCTATGGGGAGCCCTCCTGTACATGACCTCATAACTCTGCAGTGATGTTCAGATACGTCCTTGCAGAGATAAGGGCCGACCATTGGATGTATATAGTCAGCAGACGGTCGGCAAGTAGTTAAAACCAGCAAAACATAATAAAAGCTATATAAATTTGGTACCGCTGTATTTGTACTGAGCCGCAGAATAAGGTTGTTAGTTTATTTTTAGTGCAGGATGTCATAGGTGATCAAAAAGTTATATGCACCCCCAAATAGTGCCCTGCCAGAAACAAGCCTCAGGAAAAATGTTATGGGTGTCAGAATATGGCAATGCAAGGAGATTATTATTATTTTTTTTTTTTTTATGTAAGACATAATAAAACCTATATAGATTTAGTCTTATGTCATTTTAGTGCACAATGAATGCAATAAAAAAAAAAGAATCAGTTTTTCAGTACAATATATGGTAAAATTAAAGGGGTTGGCCACTTTCTAGCTACTTGCATCCAGTGTGTAAGATGACTGTATGGCACTTACTAATATAGCTTTTGTTTCATAAGCAATGTCCCCTTGCTGGGCAAATCTTCTGTGCTGTCCACACAGGTGGCCACTGATGGAGGGTCATGTGACCAGGCAGGTCTCCTCCATTCAAATACGCTGCACCTGCACTAATCTCCCAAAAGTGCAAGTGCAGTGTATTTCAATGGAGGAGACATTGCATGGGGATATTTTTTGATACCCTCCATCAGCAGCCTTTTTATGGACAGGATCTCTGTGTGGACAGCACAAAAGACTTGGCCAAGAAGGGGCCATACCTCAAGAAATATAGAAAATGGCGCACAATATCAAATAAGGCTGTATTAGTAAGTGTCATATAGTCATCTTACAAACACATCGGTCAACGCTAACCAGAAAGCGGCCAACCCCTTTAATAGTGCCTTTAAAAAAAAAATACTAATTGGCCCTTAAATTGATATGTAAATGGTGAAGTAAAGAAGTTATGGCCCTTGGGAGGCCGGGGGAAAACAAAAATTGTCCCATTCCTAAAGGGGTTAAAGTGGATCTGTCAGGTCTCCCTATCTGGGGCAGCATAGTAACCAGGGGGTTGGAATACCAACCCAGTAGAGTTAAAATCTGACCTTGGAGAGACAGCATGCAAGTAAGGGCAGTGCGCACAATTTCCCATCCTGTAGTGAAGGCATCATAGAAAACAGCCTAAAAATACAGATTTATTGTGATTTTGTTTATTTCTGTGCGTGAGTCCGTAACCGATATAGTGCATCTGTAGCATACCTGCTCTTCCTCAGACCCGTCCCTATAGTGATACAGTATTTGCAGTGTTCGGACCATGCTGACGATTGTATCATCATGCTATTTTTCTGCTTGTTTTGTGCTTCGCTATCTGTAATCGCATTTTTCGGTCTTGTACAAATCTTCTGCTACCTAGGAATAACAGAAACAACCTGAAGCTTATTCTCTGAACATTCGGATTTATGTTAAATTTTTAAGCCGTATTACTTTTCTCCCTGCCTCCACTACTGAATATATCTGAGGAATAAACGTGAAAATTCCGCCTTCCAGCTAAGAACTCCAAACCTGTTCTCCATCTGCATGTCTTACATAGATGGATCCAGTCAGTCTCGTCATGTTCATTTATGGCACCAGCTATCCCCATACTTCTGCCTTATGTGATCTCTCAGCTATGTCTAAAGGGCAGGTGGAAGATCTCTGAGCATTTATCAATAGATGAGGCTGTAAGATAGATGTTCGCCTTCCGTTATGTGCACTGCCAAAGTAGGAGGGTGTCTGTCTTGAATATCATACCCAGGGCAACCATTAGGATTTTTTTAGGCTCTATATTTTGAGATGGTCAGGGCTCTGTCCCACATATCTCTGTACACCGGACACCAACAAAATGTACAGTACAATTCCACTAAAACTGCAAATATCACCCCCTCACTGTATGCTCACAGGAATACACAGTTTACAAAACACCACGCCCAGGTTTACTAATGTCTGCTCCAAAAATTTGTCTAAAAATTGACGCTCTTTTGGCGGATTTTAATTATTTTTTTTTTTTTTTTTTTTTTTTTACATGCTCTCCCAGGGTTGGGGATTTGCAGGCAAAGGGGGCAGTGCCTAAGATGCACCATTTTGCGCCAAAATTGCACCACAACTCTAGCATAAAAATCAGACTCAAAGTTATCCAACCAAAATCTGGTATAGTCAGAGAAAAGTGTCTGATCAAGCACCGCAATTACCATCCAACCTGACTCCTTGTGATAAATCTGGGGCAGGACCAGACAGCCTGTCTAAGCTTACACCATCTACAGGATTAGTAAATCTGTGCATATGGGTCTAGTGAGCGAGAAAAAGTGAAACATTTTGGGCAAACGCACATACAAGCACCCCCATTTATGCTTGTCCATTGTTCAAGCACCTATACAATAAAAACAATGTACATAAAGACACACACGGGTGTGGGAGATCACCACATAACCACAAATTGATCTTCTTTATCAGTCTGGTGCCATTTCTTAGCGCTTCCCAGCATGTTAGCAATTTTTGCCTGTGATGGCAGAGAAAATTGGTCACACTGCAGAAGTATAAAGTTTAGCGCCTGCATACATTGAATCACAGCCTGCAGTGCTGAATGCAACGGTAATGTGTGCACATGTATCTCTAAGGCTGCATTCAAATTTACCAATTATGTTATCCTAAAAATGCAGTGGGCTTTCCACAATTTTGTCGGGGGTTACGAAATTTGTATTGATGACATATTCCCCCTCCCTTTGTCCTTCATTAAGACAACCCTTGAAACGCATATTACAGTTTCCGGGGTCACGTGACGCTATGGTGGAACATGCGCTTGCGCCACCCACGTCACGGGACGATCCGATTATGTCACAAATGCTCATAGCAGCCTGTACAATATAAAAAGTAGCGTTTTCAGGCTAGTGCCTCGGGATCCAGCTTTCCCAACTCATACCACCAAAGACCAATAACCTCTTTACATATACATTTCTCTTCATTGAACTTGTGCCCTCTTTGTTTTCTGCTTTGTATTTTCCTTCCGTGGCAACCCTTTTACATAATTTTCCCTCTTGTGGCAATTTCCCTACACATGACTTCTACTCATTAGGGATTATATACTCCCCTCATATTCCCACGTTTGTATATCACTACTATTGCCATGACTCTACTAATTTGCTTTCTATCTACAATTTACCTTCTTGATTATATTTCCTCTCATTCTTTTGATATGCTTATCTGGTTACTTCATTATTAGAATATGGATCTTATGCTATTTTATCATAGATAAATAGACCTCTGAAGAAGGTCCGTGAGGACCCAAACGTTCAGTCATCATCAATACCAAGAGTGGTTATCCATATTTTATTATTTTTAATTATGTAACTGGAACTTTGTACGTCATTGTACCAATAAATTATCCATAATTGCTGCAATTTCGCATCAATATCAGATCAGCGGGGAGCCGTCTGCCAGCTGCCCCCGATCAGCTGTTCGAAGAGAAATCCGTGCTCGTACGAGCGCTACCTTCTCTTCTCTGTTTACCTGCTTGCTGTCACAGCTGCAACAGTGAGCGTGTGTAATTACAACTATGGCGTCTCCGATCACTTCAATGGGATCTGTTCAAGTGAATAGAACGGAGCTGTCCCCTAGAAGTGAATAGGGACAACATTGTTGTAATTAAACCTTCTCACTGACTGCGAGCCGGTAAACAGTGAAGAGAAGGCTATGCTCGTATAGGGAATGCCTTCTCTTCAAAAAGCTGATTGGCGGGAGTCATTACTCTGCAGATCTGATATTAATGACCAATCCTGAGGAAAGGTCATCAATATAAAAAAAAGCGGACAACCCCTTTAATGACCGAAACTGCATCAGAAAATGAATGTAACATTATATTAACAGGAATTGACGGCAGGGCTTTGAAGTCAGTTTCGAAGCTTGTTTTGGGTACCTACTACAGGTTCAATATTATATATTAATAATTCATTTACTAATTTATTAACTTTCATATACATTTTGAACACTTTTGAAGTGTTAATCATAAATATATTTTATGTTCTATTTATCAAAAAGAATAAGAAGGGTGTTCTAGTGGTGATAGATAATCAGTTCTCACCTCTCCTCCAGTCTTATACTAGGTATCTTCATGCTACTCCAGGGCCCTAATTTACCATGCCTGTAGCTGTGCTGTAGTGAAGACCAGGGGAGGAAGTTCACAACTGGGCATGGCTGCAGTCATCTTAGAACAGCATGAAAGGGAACATTTCACAGGAGCCCGCAGGCTGCCTCTGCTAAGGAAAGAATTATACTTGCCGCTCTTGTCCGTCATGCTGGCTCCTGTGTGTCCATCTTCTAGTCCGTGGCTTAAGTTCTCCCTGGCACAGGCATGAATCATCTGCTCCACGGTAGCCAATCACTAGGTTCAGAGGTGACGTGTCTCTTGTGGACCTGTCACCTTTGAATCCAGGTATTGGCTGCAATGGAGCAGATGATCATCCCCTTGCCGGAGAGGACAAGCCGCAGACCAAAAGATACACACGGGAGTCAGTGTGCAGGACTGGAGCTGCGGGTGGCAGGCAAGGATGAACAGGTGCACAGCCACTACGCTTCCTGTTCCATTCACAGTGCTAGTTAAAAGCACTATAAGCGGTAGGGAGCTGCTGATTGATGGATGCGCAGATGTCGGACTCTCACCTCCTAATAATGGGTCATCAATATCAAGAGCCTGGAAAACCCTTTAATTTGTGCTGGTTAATTTGTCTGTTCATGGTAACTTTTAGCTGGTATCCATTGTAGAGCAATGCACCTAGTCTGCAAAGAGAATACTTCCGTTTTTGACGTAGGGCATAAACTAGGTATATTTACCCTCAGACTATATGGCCAGTACGATATCTACATTTTGCAAACCGTTATGTACGCTGAATAAAAGCACGGAAATCAGAAAATTCACACAGACACGATGCCTTGTCTTCAATCAGTTCTTGGTAATTGTGGCTTGTCGAGAGCGCCCCCTGCTGTCTATTTGTGGTGTGAAACATTAGATCAATGCTAAATGCTTTTTATTTTCTCTGCAGCTTAATAAAGTGAACACAGTGAATACACTTTCCATAGACCTGGTTTGGGACTGCAAAATATTGATCAAAGAAAGAGAGGTGGTTTTGAAACTTATGAACAAATGTGAGGACATTTCAAGGAAATTAATGACGCAGGTCACTCATATCACCGAAGACGGGGAAAGTGGATGGAATATACAGCAACCTTCTATCCTCAGCAAGAGGTATACTCACTGGTTATGTCTAGGATGCTATGATTTGGATCATTACCTTGATGTCTAGCGCATTCATTATTCTGCACAGATATTTTAGTTTTCTATGAACATGTGAATGATGTACAGGTCCTTCTCAAAAAATTTGCATATTGTGATAAAGTTCATTATTTTCTGTAATGTACTGATAAACATTAGACTATCATATATTTTAGATTCATTACACACCAACTGAAGTAGTTCAAGCCTTTAATTGTTTTAATATTGATGATTTTGGCATACAGCTCATGAAAACCCGAAATTCCTATCTAAAAAAATTAGCATATCACGAAAAGGTTCTCTAAACGAGCTATTAACCTAATCATCTGAATCAACTAATTAACTCTAAACACCTGCAAAAGATTCCTGAGGCTTTTAAAAACTCCCAGCCTGGTTCATTACTCAAAACCGCAATCATTGGTAAGACTGCCGACCTGACTGCTGTCCAGAAGGCCATCATTGACAGCCTCAAGCAAGAGGGTAAGACACAGAAAGAAATTTCTGAACGAATAGGCTGTTCCCAGAGTGCTGTATCAAGGCACCTCAGTGGGAAGGAAAAAGTGTGGCAGAAAACGCTGCACAACGAGAAGAGGTGACCGGACCCTGAGGAAGATTGTGGAGAAGGACCGATTCCAGACCTTGGGGGACCTGCGGAAGCAGTGGACTGAGTCTGGAGTAGAAACATCCAGAGCCACCGTGTACAGGCGTGTGCAGGAAATGGGCTACAGGTGCCGCATTCCCCAGGTCAAGCCACTTTTGAACCAGAAACAGCGGCAGAAGCGCCTGACCTGGGCTACAGAGAAGCAGCACTGGACTGTTGCATGTAATTCGGAAGTCAAGGTGCCAGAGTCTGGAGGAAGACTGGGGAGAGGGAAATGCCAAAATGCCTGAAGTCCAGTGTCAAGTACCCACAGTCAGTGATGGTCTGGGGTGCCATGTCAGCTGCTGGTGTTGGTCCACTGTGTTTTATCAAGGGCAGGGTCAATGCAGCTAGCTATCAGGAGATTTTGGAGCACTTCATGCTTCCATCTGCTGAAAAGCTTTATGGAGATGAAGATTTCATTTTTCAGCAGGACCTGGCACCTGCTCACAGTGCCAAAACCACTGGTAAATGGTTTACTGACCATGGTATTACTGTGCTCAATTGGCCTGCCAACTCTCCTGACCTGAACCCCATAGAGAATCTGTGGGATATTGGGAAGAGAAAGTTGAGAGACGCAAGACCCAACACTCTGGATGAGCTTAAGGCCGCTATCGAAGCATCCTGGGCCTCCATAACACCTCAGCAGTGCCACAGGCTGATTGCCTCCATGCCACGCCGCATTGAAGCAGTCATTTCTGCAAAAGGATTCCCGACCAAGTATTGAGCGCATAACTGAACATAATTATTTGAAGGTTGACTTTTTTGTATTAAAAACACTTTTTCTTTTATTGGTCGGATGAAATATGCAAATTTTTTGAGATAGGAAATTTGGGTTTTCATGAGCTGTATGCCAAAATCATCAATATTAAAACAATAAAAAGCTTGAACTACTTCAGTTGGTGTGTAATGAATCTAAAATATATGAAAGTCTAATGTTTATCAGTACATTACAGAAAATAATGAACTTTATCACAATATGCTAATTTTTTTAGAAGGACCTGTATAAAATGATAGTGGGTTGTGTCACTATGGCTAAATCCTGATGCATCACTTCCTGTTTGGATAACGAATTCATGATGTCACTGACACGTGATCCAACCCCTTCACCTATAAAACGTCACTAATGTATCAGTTTGTGTTATCAGTTGAGAAAGGCTGGATGGGCCGAAAATGTACTGGCTGTAATAAAGAATACACTGTGTTGAATGGCATACGCCTGCTGGGATTACTTGCACATAAGATGCCAAAAAATGACTTGTTGACCTTTTTACCATTTATTTTTTATTTTTTTTGCAGCCTGGTGCTCAAGCCTTACCAAAAGATTGGCTTAAATTGGCTAGCCCTCCTTCACAAACACAAAGTGAACGGAATTTTGGCCGATGAGATGGTTGGTATTATTTCTCGCCTTCTAAGTAATTCTTGTCCACCCTTCCGGTGATTATCGTGCATGGCTCCCATTTATTAGAATAGGATCTGTGCCTGCTTCAGCGACTGTCCTGCAAATGTGCACTTGCGTTTTTCCATGAATTATTTCAGATCAGGCAGGAGAGGAAATTAGAGGAACATTTTAAACTTCTGGCTTGTGTTCAGCGGAGTAATATGGCTCAAACGCTCTGCTAAAGGCCCTCATACACATTAGAGTATTAGCCTCTATCCTCCTCTCAAAGGCTTCGATCCTCCTCAGGCCGCCTCCTCTGCAGGGTTAGACAATCGGCAAATAGTGTAGTACCCTCTTAGTAGTTGGTTTAAAAGGTTTTATTCTACTTGCAGACGTTGGTAGACAATAGGCATATCACAATAATAAAATCTGTAACGTTCCTGCCTGACCCGGGTTTCGCTCTCTGCCCGGGTCGGGCAGGAACGTTACAGATTTTATTATTGTGATATGCCTATTGTCTACCAACGTCTGTAAGTAGAATAAAACTTTTTAAACCAACCACTAAGAGGGTACTACACTATTTGCCTATTGTCTAACCCTGCAGAGGAGGCGGTCTGAGGAGGATCGAAGCCTTTGAGAGGAGGATAGAGGCTAATACCCTGATTCATTCACCTGTGTATCGGATAACAGAGTCTCAAGCAGCGCGGTTTCAAACTTTTACTATATGATTATCTAGTGTGAATTACCCACCACACCGGAACCAGCAGCGCAAGTAACTGTCTGTTTTGGGACACAGGACTGACATGATGTCTGGGGAGAGAAGGATCTGGTGTGTGAAATTTAAACATTGAAAACTCATACTCTCATGTATGGGGGAGTCGGGAGAGATAATTATCATCCAACTGAGCGGTCATCTGACAGCTATTAAAGGCGAATAGCGTCTTAAAGGGGTTGTCCATCTTCCATAAAACATGGCTGCCTTCTTCCAAAAGCAGCGCCACGCCTGTCCACAGTACAGCTCACTTTAATGTAGCTGAGCTGCAATACCCGGTACAACCCATGGACAGATGTCATACTTTTTCTGGAACAAAGCCACATGTGTATAAACCTCCACAACCTCTTTAAAGGGGGTTTCCAGCTTTAAACCATCTTTGGGCAGACCTTCGGCATCTTTGGCCCACCACACTCTGGTCTCCCAGTGGTGGTGGCAGAATAAGTATGCTTCGCTTCACGTTGAGGAGTGGGTGAAGCTGCCAAAATGATTTCAAAGCACACGAACACATCTAAGATCTACATGGATTTCCATGCAGATTTGTTTCTGCACTATATCCGCACCAAAAACCACGATTTTTAACAGTATTTTTTTATGCTGTTTTGCCACAGATTTCACCCTTCATGGGAAGAGAGCGAAATCCACAGCTAAAACATAATTGACATGCTGCGGATTTGGAAATCAGCGCAGCAGGTCAATATCCGCACAAAAACAATCCACCAAGTGTACGCTGAAAAACTGCACATATCCGAAATGTGTGCAGGTGGCCTAAATGTTGTTCTTACCTTCAGTAGACTGCACATCATGTATTCAGCTGGTGGTTAAGGTCTGACCGCTCAGACCACCACCGATAGAAGCACTGATAATTCTGTGGAGCAGTACTAGTCAGCGTCTTGTGGCTTTTTTTTTTTCCTGCTTATCCAGATCTTCTCGCTTCATGGTCGATTGTATGCTTGTTCAAAATCTTGTCTATTACTTTTACTCAGGGTTTGGGAAAAACGGTCCAAGCCATAGCATTCCTTGCACATCTTTACATGAACGGAGACAACGGCCCACATCTTGTGGTGGTTCCAGCATCCACACTAGGTTAGTAGAGTATATCAATGTTTCTGAAATATATTGTGGCAGGGTTATCCTCCTAAAGCCTGAGAATTGACATATAGTACTGTATATAAAGCTCGACAATGTTCTTTTCATGTAAAATCCCTCTATCAGGCATCAGTGGCACATTCCCTTCCATTTCCAGCTCCAAGGCTCGTCACAACATAGTGCATAGTTTTTCCTGGATGTAAATGGGTCTAAAATACCTATTCACCTGCATTGCCAGTGTTATGTTATGGAATTTCTTAGCCCAAAATAAAAACTAAACAAAAAATAACCTGTGAACTCCTGCATTCTCTCTACTTTGTCATTTGAAATTTCTAGATGTCATACACAGCATGTTTGCTGCAGATTTAAATTTTACATGGTGACATTCACTGGAAAACTAAGTGTGCAATGGTCTATTTATTCTGTTATTTTGGGAGCTGCAGTTTATCAAGAACTATAGAACGAATTTCATATTCTAGTCCATACATTGCTGAAGTTTTTTTGTTTTTGTCTCCCCCCAAAGATAACTGGGTCCGAGAGTTCAACCACTGGTGTCCAGATCTGAACATCTTGCTATATTATGGTATGTATATATATATTTTTTTTATACATACTACTTTACAAATCTGTGTTTGTGCATTTTAAGCACTGATGTTATTCTTTTTCTGTTAGGCTCTCAGGACGAGCGAAGACATTTACGATATGACATCTTGAATAAGATTGTAGAATTTAATGTTATCGTCACAACGTAAGTTTTACTAAGTTTTAATTTTATTTGACATAGATATAGGGTGACCTCTTGTGGTGAATATGCTACATTACAGCCTTGTGAAACCAATATGGCTCTTATTCTTATATAAAATAAAACATTATCCTTAGAATGAATATATATATATATATATATATATATATATATATATATATATATATATATAATTTTTTTTTTTTATATTACACACACGTGTGTGTGAAAGTTTGTGGAGCCTTCAGAATTATTATTATTTTTTTTATATTTCTGCATAAATTTGACCTGTAGCTAAATCAGGTTTTCAGAGTCCTAAAAGTAACCAAATGAGTGAAAACCTTAGATCTCTGTGAGCGGGAAAAGGATGTGAGCTTTTGCTTTCAGTATCTGGTGTGACACCCTTAGAGTAGTTTCACACTAGCGTTAGAGGAATCCGGCAGGCAGTTCTGTTGCCGGAACTGCCTGCCGGATCCAGAAATCTGTGTGCAAACGGATACTATTAGGACAAACCTGAAGCGGAACTCAATACTGGAAAACTTTAACGCTGGTGTGAAAGTAGCCTAATGCAGCAATAACTGCAGCTAAACTTTCATGGTAATTGTTGATTACTCCTGCACTATGGGTTGGAGGAATTTTTTGCCAATTCCTTCATGCAAAGAAGCTTTAACTCTGTTATGTTAGTGGGTTTCCTCCCATGAACCGCTCGCTTCAGGTCGGGACAGAATTAATTGTTCATTCAATGGTGGCACAGATGCAGCAAAGCTGGTCCAAACCATGATACTACCACCACTGCGTTTCACAGATGAGAAGAGATTTTATGCTAGAATTATGTGTTTTCTTTTTCCCAAACATAATACTTTTCATTTAAACTAAAAAGTTCTGGTCTCATCCATCCATGAAACATTGTTTCCTATAGTTTTCTGGACAGTTGATCTTTAACAAACTGCGTATAAGCAGCAATGTTTTTGATTGGAGTGCAATGTAGTTCAATAGTTAAAATCAGTCGCGCTACAAGAAGTCTAGCCTAAGGCCCCTTTCACACGGGCGAGGATTCCGCGCGGGTGCAATGCGTGAGGTGAACGCGTTGCACCCGCACTGAATCCGGACCCATTCATTTCTATGGGGCTGCGCACATGAGCGGTGATTTTCACGCATCACTTGTGCGTTGCGTGAAAATCTCGGCATGCTCCTCTTTGTGCGTTTTTCACGTAACGCAGGCCCCATAGAAATGAATGGGGTTGCGTGAAAATCGCAAGCAAGTGCGGATGCGGTGCGATTTTCACGCACTGTTGCTAGGTGACTATCGGAATGGGGACCCGATCATTATTATTTTCCCTTATAACATGGTTATAAGGGAAAATAATAGCATTCTGAATACAGAATGCTTAGTAAAATAGGGCTGGAGGGGTTAAAAAAATATATTTTAGCTCACCTTAATCCACTTGTTCGCGCAGCCGGCATCTCTTCTAATGTCTTCTTTGAGAAATAGGACCTTTGATGACGTCACTAGGCTCATGACACGGTCATTCACATGATCCATCACCATGATGATGGATCATGTGATGAGCACAGTGACGTCACCACAGGTCCTTTACTCAGGAAAGAAGACAGAAGAGATGCCGGCTGCGCAAACAGAAGTGGATGAGGTGAGTTAAAAATTTTTTTTTTTTTTTTTTTTTTTTTTTTACCCCTCCAGCCCTATTTTACTTAGCATTCTGTATTCAGAATGCTATTTTTTTTCCCTTCTAACCATGTTATTAGGGGAAATAATATCTACACAACCTCGAACCCAAACCTTAACTTCTGTGAAGAAGTTCGGGTCTCTGTACCACAGTCATTTTTTTTTTTTTTATCACGCACGTGCAAAACACATTGCACCCGGCGATAAAAACTGAACAACGCTACGCCATCGCAGTTAAAACTGACTGCAATTGCGTACCTACTCGCCCGAGTTTGCCGCAACGCATCCGGACCTTATCTGGACACGCTTGTGTGAAAAAGGCCTAACGGTTCTCATACTTTTGCCACCCACAGACGTGTTATTGGATCAACGAATAGGTGATAAAGTTTAATATTTGATTAGGTTATCTTTATCTACTTTTAGGACTTTTCTGAAAATGTGATGTAATTTTAGGTCAAATTTATGCAGAAATCTAGAACATTCTAAAGGGTTTAGTAACTCTTAAGCACCACTGTGTAGATAGATACACAGAGATGGACATCTTATATGTAGTACTAGAGACCAGCATGGAAGACAATTGTGCATAGCGGTTCTTTTTAATAAATGGGACTTTCTCCTTTAATAAATGTAAAATATTGCTGTATAAAATACGTAGGCTACTTTCACACTCTTGTTTGGTGCGGATCCGTCATAGATCTGCAAAACGCTTCCGTTACAATAATACAACCGCATGCATCCGTCATGAACGGATCCATTTGTATTATGTCTTCTATAGCCATGACTAATCCGTCTTGAACACGATTGAAAGTCAATGGGGGACGGATCCGTTTACTATTGTGCCAGAGAAAACAGATCCGTCTATATTTACTTACATTGTGTGTCAGGACAGATCCGTTTGGCTCCGCTTCGTCATAGCGGAATGGAGACTGATCGGAGGCAAACTGATGCATTCTGAGCGGATCCTTTTCCATTCAGAATGCATTAGGGCAAAACTGATCCGTTTTGGACCGCTTGTGAGAGCCCTGAACGGATCTCACAAACTGAAAGCCAAAACGCCAGTGTGAAAACTGTATATAGTAGCAGCATAAACCGCTGTTCAAAGCACTTTATACTGAGCTGTTCCGTACACTTTACCAGCTATAAAATGCTTGTTTATTTGCAGATACAATTGTGCAATCAGCAGCGCTGAGGATCGCGGATTGTTTCGCCGCTTGAAGCTGAATTACGCAGTGTTCGACGAAGGACACATGCTGAAAAACATGAGTTCCATTCGCTATCAGCACCTTATGACCTTAAATGTAAGTGTCACTCGGCATGCATCATTTGTCAGGAGAATTTGTGCAATGCTCTTGCAGCCTCCTAAGTCCCACCATTAAACATGCAAGGCCATTCAGCTGATTTATTTCACTTCTTTAGAGGAGCAAATCCAAACTTGAACGCAGAGTAAGTGTTCATGTCTGCAATAAATTACACCTCTTCGACAAGCAGGGTTTTCAGTTGCCAAGTTCAGATTCCGTTCTATAATACATCAATGTCAAAGAAAGATGCTGCCTTAACTTGAAACACTTGCAAGCTGCTTTCTTGTACAGCATTCTATTTACACTGGGATTTAGCATTGATCTATTTGATTGCTAATGGATTTTACTAGAGATCTCCAGTTCTGTTCAAAGCAGTCACAGGCTCCTTAATAAAGTTTCTTGGCTCTTGTCTTTGAGTATCAGTTCCTGTTGATGCTGCTTAGAGCGCAGCCATTTTACGTTTTACTTTTACACTTTGACTGGCTCTCAAATTTCTTATAAGGGACAAGGATGATTGAAAACGGTCCACTATTTTTTGGGATAGAATAAAATCGGTTATGGTAATATAAAATAAAGTAAAACCGATCGCTAAATACGTATAGGCTACAAGTTGGCAGCACCAATAGTGACTATAAGTAAGTGTAAAGTATACATCTGCACAATCCTGCTCCATGAGACAATCTGTGTTCTGCCATTGTGCTCAAGACAACTAAACATTCAGTAGTTAATAACCTGGCTAGGGTGTATTTTAGGGTGTCAAATTGTTGTAAAAGTCTATAGACAACCATAAAATAATCTTTAGCTTAAATAGTGGAGAGCACGCTCCCATGCTTGAATTGGGAATGAAGCAGTCTGTGCTCCAACCAAATACACACACACACACGCTGGTGATCTGCTCAGACATTTTATTACTTTTTTATTTCAGTACTTTTGTGCCACCGTCTAGAAATGTTCATAATGATATGATTGATAAACAACAACAAAAGCTAAGTTACAAAGCTCATGTAGTGGTAATTTCAGAGTAGTGATCATGAGGGCAGAACTATTACTGGACTGTGTGGAAAGCTACATTAACAATCCTACAGTCAGGCTCTCCGTAGTCTGAAGTGGCTCCATAGAAAAAACAGCAAATGACTTGCACACAAAAAGAATAAAAATGGTAAAACCAACTGATAAGAGCTGGGCTATCCTAGCACTGCACCAGTTTACTTTTTATCGACTCTGTGCGCACGGTTTCTCATTTTGTTTTTGGGGCGCTGTTGACCTTGCTGGTCTCAATCTTGATGATCTGCGAGGCCATTAGCTGAACACTTAACTACAGCCCCCAGCCTTGCAGGTTTAAAGCCATGCGGAAGCTGGGGCAACAGCCTAGACACCAGGGTACAGAAATGCCTCCTGAAACTTTGCTCAGCGCGTGCCCATTGATCTTCTTGAATGGGAGTTTAAAGGATCATTAGGAGCCCTTCTTCAGCAGCTAATCGGTAACGTGTGGACCCAGCCTACCAGTTGTTTGCACTCTGATCAAGCGGAGGCTGATGTATGGAAATGGAGTTAATGGATTCATTATAGGGGGTCATTTATCAAACTGAAATAAAGTAGAACTGGCTTAGTTGCCCATAGCAACCAGTCAGATTCCACATTTTATTTTGCAAAGGAGCTGTTCAACACGAAAGGTGCAATCTGACAAGTTGCTATGGGCAACTAAGTCAGTTCTACTTTACTCCAGTTTGATAAATGACCCTAATAGTTTCTACAGCAATAGACCAATTAGGCCTCATGCACACGGCCGTTGCAACGCAAACGGCGGGTCGGCAATCCATGGCCCTGTGCACCCCACATCACGGATGCGGACCCATTCACTTGATTGGGTCCTCAATTCCAGAGATGCGGAACGGAACACCGGAAGCACTACGGAGTGCTTCCGTGGTGTTTTTTTTCCGTTGATCCGCATTGCAAATTAATATGACATGTCATATATTTTTTTGCGGTGCGGACAGACCACGCACCCATTCAAGTTGAACGGGTCCAGCCCGCTGCACTGATGTTGCCCGTGCATTGGAGACCGTAATTGCTGTCCCCAATGCCTGGAACGGCCGCAAAATGGCTGTGTGCATAAGACCTTACTCTGTGACTGTTTCAGGCAGAGTGTCCTCTTTCCACAAATAAAGCCACTTACAGCTTTCAACATCTTTTGCCCAAACAGGCCAAGAATCGTCTGCTGCTAACTGGAACTCCAGTCCAAAATAACCTGCTGGAACTGATGTCTCTCCTGAATTTTGTGATGCCTCACATGTTCAGCAGCAGTACCAGTGAGCTCAAGAGGATGTTCTCTTCCAAAGCGGTAATGCAAAATAATAGTGTAAAAAGCTGATTGCTCATCGGTAGCGGCGAACTGTATGTGATACTGGTACAAGAACACACATCCTCATCCCTCAATGCATTCCTTGCTGATTTATGCTGTTTATTCTCCTTCCTGAAGTTATGTGTCCGTTATTTGCTAATTTCTCACTTTATCCAATTTTCTCCACTTTTCTTTTGAGATCTGTGCTAATAGGGATGTAAAACCAAGCCGATCAGTGATCTCCATACATAGGAATGCTGGAAGGAAGCCAGTCTTGGGGTGCTGGCACGCAGTGCAGTTCTGACATGCATTCAGGATGCAGTTTTCAATTTAGCCAGTTTACCAGCCTCATTAAACCCTGGTGTTCTGCACTGTGGGAATGATTTAAGTAATTTCCGCTTGTCAGAACTGCACTAGGTGCCATCACCCTTATCCTCCCAGCTTTCTCAAGCCCTAGGGCAATGTGTGAAAAGGTTAAATTAATAAATAAAAAAATTAGGACAATGAATAATCAACCCTTAACGTTAAAATCTATCACCCTAACCCACCTTTATCATCAGGAGCATCCTGTGACATGGGCACATTACACTTGTAATAATGTGTCCGTATCATGCAAAATGTTACTCCAAATTCACATAACTAAATATCAGCTAGTGGTGGGGCACAAGCTACAATAAGTTTGGTACTTTAGTTCTCGGGCGTTATAGCAACTATGTATGTTATGCCAAAATGCACATAATTTGTGTTGATAACACGCAAGGGGATTATGTTAAGTAATTAAATATTCAACCAAAAAGGAAATTTGCATATTTTACCACTTGCTATTCTTCCCTATATAAAACCAAAAAAAAAAGTAAATGTTTCGGTACCACATTAAAGGGGTAGTCCGGGTTCAGAGCTGAACCCAGACATACCTCCATTTTCACCCAGGCAGCCCCCCTGACATGAACTGCTCTGATGCTTTCTTTTGCCCTGCGCTAAATCGCGCAGGGAAAAGGCATTTTTAAGAGTTCCGGTGACGTACCGGGCTCTCCTTGGGGCTACCAGGAAGCCCGATGGGGCTAGAGCCGGTGACGTCACCGAACACACTGCCAGGTAGAAGATTATGCCCGGCAGTGTGTTATTGTAAACAAAAGAGCCCATGCCCTGCGCGATCATGAGATGCTCCGATGCCAAGATCAGGGGTGCTGCCTGGGTGAAAATAAGGGTATGTCCGGGTTCAGCTCTGAACCCGGACAACCCCTTTAACATTCAGCATGTAAGGGTAAAGTAGAAAACAACAAAACATATACTGGAAAGGATAGTTTGCTCTCACGTTTCCTGAAAATTAGCATAAATTTGTTTTATACTTACTTGTCCTAAGCTATCCAACTGGCAATGAATACTGCACTGCTAGAATAATTCCATAAACATAGTTGTGGTTCACTTTATTCCAGCGGTAGCTTTGTTATAATGTAATGTTATACTGGGGTCTAATGTAATACAACAGTATCATTCATGCACCTGCTAATGTTTAATGGATTGCCTGTCTGGCCTAGATTAGTTCCCACTGGATAATTAAAGGGACATGAGTGCCATCTAGTGGTAGTTATAAGCTGATTAGAATAAAGTGATTGTATGATTTTATGGTCAGGTCTATCACTTTTCAGTTGGGGCTATGTTCTCCAGAATCGCCCAAATGCCTTGTTACTTCCCTGTTAGGTAAAATCGGGGTCAGCGGCCTGTTTAGAAGTGCTCCACCCTGTGTTGCTTATTGCCACCCGACTATAAACCTACTTACTACTGTATATTAGAATAGTCTCCAAGGAGTACAGTGAGCATAATCATAAATCCAGATGCGCAGCGCATGTGTACAGATCACAGACCTGGTTCCTTATAATTCAGAGGCTGCAGATTCCCTTTAAAAGCCTGACTGCTATGAAGCACCTTTTTAAACAGTTGTCTGCAACGGCTATTATACTGCGAACCTCATGTACACTTAGTCCGCCATGTGGATTTTAAAATCCGCAGTATGACAATTGCAGTTTATTTGTGTTTTTTCCTGCAGATTTCACCCTTTTTCAAATAAGGGTAAGATCTGCGGCAAAACTATTTCAAATTTTCACAAAAAAAACCAGTTAGAAATTGCGTTTTTTGGAGGATATGGGTGCGGATCTTCTGCGCATTCTACCACACACGTGTGCAGGTTCCCATAGGCTTTGTTCATGTCGCCTTCGACAGTATGTTTGTCTCACAGGTATCCAGGTGTATTATCAAATGTCTCCATAGGCTTCTGTGAACCAGATACATGCCAACAGTTCTCTTTGACGTGTGCCTGACCGGTTTAAGGCTACATGTCTTTCTGTTGGGCCCTGCATGTGTGTTTCCAGCTTGTACACTGAACATGCCCTTTTACCTTCTATGGACCCAAATCATTACTAACAGTTTTTTTTTTTTTCTAGAAAACAAGCAGGTTTTCTTTTACCAATTGTATATTTGTTTGCAGGGCAGCAGATGGCGCTGTGGGTACCAGTAAACTTTCCAGTAATGTCTAATGATCTGTTATTTTAGAAATCTACTGACGAGCAAAGCACTTTTGAAAAGGACAGAATCGCCCATGCAAAACTGATCATGAAGCCATTTATACTCAAAAGAGTAAAAACTGAGGTAAGAGATGCACGGCAAGATCTAAAGATGGCCATGGTGTCTTGTTGGAAAGTTCTAAAGAGGAAATCTGTGATAAAAAGAAATTAAACGCTACTTCTGATTGTTGGGTTATGTTCACACGGCAGATCCTCTGTGGAATCCTGGGCAGACACCCGAAGCTGACCCTCGAGTTCTGCCTCGGATTTGCATTTATGCATGTCGTGGAGACAATCTGCCCCTGAGAATACATGAAAATAAAGTAACACAGAGACCCCTGTGAGGAAGGAGCATCAAAGCTTGGGGTAGTTGGTGCCATCACTTGGTCTTTCGTGTGCAAATCTGCCTTCATCCTGTGTTAAACCCTTCCCCTTGTATGCATTTTGGACCTTAGCGACCAAGACATTTTTTTCATTATCCCCTTCTAAGAGCTATAACTTTATATTTCCGTAGTAGCTGTAGCTATATGAGGGCATGTTTGTTTGTGGGACAAACTGTATTTTTTAATTGCACTATTTAGGGGTACACATAACTTGGTGATTAACTTTTATTAACTCTCTATTGGGTGGATGAGAAAATACAGCAATACTGCTGATGACTTTTTACGTTAAAAATTTTGTTGTGTTCATTTTTAGGGATCCGCGAATCAACTTCGGATGAAACATCCAAAGTCGATTTGCATAAAACTTTGTTAGAACACTGTACGGTGCGGGAGCTCCGTACAGTATTAGAATGTATGGGCTCAGATGAGCCGAAGTTATTACTTCACGAAGTCTCGCAAGACTTTGGGTAATAACTTCAAAAATGTAATTTCTACTGTGAAAAACCTATTACCGAATGCGGGTTCGGTTCCAAGTAATCTTCTTGTTTCTGTTTCATTAGGTTCTCAAGCAATTGCCTCCTAAGAAAGACCACATAAAGTTTTGCCAAATGTCCAAAAAGCAGCAGCATCTGTATGACAGTTTAATGGCTAAACTGAAGAGGTCCATTGAGGGACCAGGTAAACCCATTTACCAACTCTTCTGCAGTGGTTTGTTAGTTTTTCTTAACAACTGTAGATTCAAGTAATTATGTTTTCTTTTAGAAAAAACTTCTGAGCTTTGTAATGTAATGATGCACTTAAGAAAAATGGCCAATCACCCCTTGCTACACCGTCAATATTATACAGCAGAAAAATTACGCTCCATGTCCAAGCTAATGCTCAAGGTAAATATATTCTCACCCAGCTGTAACATATGAGACTATGATCCACAGATATTAGTAATATTCTTATAATGGTATAATTGCTGCTCACATCACGTTTTTTCCATACATTTAAAGAGTAACTAACTTTTAATGTTGTCCCTAACCCCCTAAAAAATCTTTTTCTAATATACTTTATTTATTAATTTTCTTTTTTTACCTTACTTTTTAACCCCTAAAGTGCACCATTCACTGGTGTGCTAAAACTCTCCCTACACCGCTAAGTGTACAGAGTACTCATTTTATGAATGGGGCCGCAGCAGCGCTCATTGCTGCTCCTGCCTGTGCTCCCTGGAATATTACTAACTGCTGGCATAGCACATGGGTACCCATGTACTATGCCAGGATTAGCTGAGCGGAGCGGGCTCCTACTTCTGCCTGCTCCGCTCAGCTAATGACAGCTGACATGCAGTTCTCTAAGCTGGGCAAAGCAGGCAGATAAATGTACATGATAAATGCTATTTGAAGTGAGACAAACACTTTTAAGCAGCCCCATTCAGTGCATTATATAAGGAGATAATAGAACACTGTGTCCTATAGCAGAAAGGATATTTCAGACTCTCCTGGTACATACTGTATATGAAATGTTTCATTTATTCATTCAGGAACCAACCCATTGTGAAGCTAATCCTGATCTAATCTTCGAGGACATGGAAGTCATGACAGACTTTGAGCTCCACAGACTGTGCTCCGAATTTTGCAGCCTCTCTCAGTATAAGCTTGAAAAGGAACTGATATTAGATTCTGGAAAATTTGAGGTTCTTGACCAACTATTGTCTGATGTGAAGAAACAGGTAATTTCATTTGTACTAGTTTGTTGCAAATCATTGTAGTTGCTATGTGTGTGTGTGTGTGTGTGTATGTGTGTGTATATATACAGTCATGGCCGTAAATGTTGGCACCCCTAAAATTTTTCAAGAAAATTAAGTATTTCTCACAGAAAAGTATTGCAGTAACAAATGTTTTGCTATACACATGTTTATTCCTTTTGTGTGTATTGTAACAAAACTAAAAAAGGGAGGAAAAAAAGCTAATTGGACATAATGTCACACCAAACTCCAAAAATGAGCTGGACAAAATTATTGGCACCCATAACTTAATATTTGATTGTACACCCTTTGGAAAACATAACTGAAATCAGTCACTTCCTATAACCATCAATAAGCTTCTGACACCTCTCACCCGGAATTTTGGACCACTCTTCCTTAGCAAACTGCTCCAGGTCTCTCTTATTGGAAAGGTGCCTTTTCCCAACAGCAATTTTAAGATCTCTCCACAGGTGTTCAATGGGATTTAGAGCTGGACTCATTGCTGGCCACTTCAGAACTCTCCAGCGCTTTGTTGCCATCCATTTCTGGGTGTTTTTTGCCATATGTTTGGAGTCATTGTCCTGCTGGAAGACCCAAGATCTCGGACGCAAACCCAGCTTTCTGACACTGGGCTCTACAGTGCGACCCAAAATCCGTTGGTAATCCTCAGATTTCATAATGCCTTGCACACATTCAAGGCACCCAGTGCCAGAGGCAGCAAAACAACCCCAAAACATCAATGAACCTCCACCATATTTCACTGTAGGTACTGTGTTCTTTTCTTTGTAGGCCTCATTCCATTTTCGGTAAACAGTAGAATGATGTGCTTTACCAAAAAGCTCTATCTTGGTCTCATCTGTCCACAAGACGTTTTCCCAGAAGGATTTTGGCTTACTCAAGTTCATTTTTGCAAAATGTAGTCTTGCTTTTTTATGTCTCTGTGTCAGCAGTGGGGTCCTCCTGGGTCTCCTGCCATAGCGTTTCATTTCATTTAAATGTTGACAGATAGTTTGCACTGACACTAATGCTCCCTGAGCCTGCAGGACTTTGGAACTTCTTTGGGGCTGCTTATCCACCATCCAGACTATCCTGCGTATACACCTTTCATTAATTTTTCTCTTCCGTCCACGCCCAGGGAGATTAGCTAGAGTGCCATGGGTTGCAAACTTCTTGATAATGTTATGCACTGTGGACAAAGGCAAATCTAGATCTCTGGAGAAGGACTTGTAACCTTTAAATTGTTGATATTTTTCCACAATTTTGGTTCTCAAGTCCTCAGACAGTTCTCTTCTCTTTCTGTTGTCCATGCTTAGTGTGGAGCACACAGACACACAATGCAAAGACTAAGTGAACTTCTCTCCTTTTTATCTGCTTTCATGTGTGATTTTTATATTGCCCACACCTGTTACTTGCCCCAGGTGAGTTTAAAGGAGCATCACATGCTTGAAACAATCTTATTTATCCACAATTTTGAAAGGGTGCCAATAATTTTGTCCAGCCCATTTTTGGAGTTTGGTGTGACATTATGTCCAATTAGCTTTTTTTCCTCCCTTTTTTGGTTTTGTTCCAATACACACAAAGGGAATAAACATGTGTATAGCAAAACATGTGCTACTGCAATACTTTTCTGTGAGAAATACTTAATTTTCTTGAAAAATTTCAGGGGTGCCAACATTTACGGCCATGACTGTATATATATATATATATATATATATATATATATATATATATATATATATATATATATATATATATATATATATATATATATATAAATTTATTATATATCCCATGCAACATTTCAGTCCACTTGCTGGGACTTTTTCTCGCCCATTTTCATTGGGGGACACAGGAACCGTGGGTATAGCTATGTCCTCTAGGAGGCGTTGACACTAGTAAAAGCTGTTAGCTTCTCCCCTGGCAGCTATACACCCTCCAGCCTGGAGAGAGAGCTTCAGTTTTTTCTAGTGTCAATAGGAGGCAAGACCTCCCTGCTCTGCAGGGATCTCCTGAAGATTTTTTTATTTAATTTTATTTTTTCCTTTTTCAGATGGGACAACAGTGGACGCCTCGCCTCCCTGTTCTCCTGGGGTCGAGTTGCGCCAGTGCCGGTCATCCGCACTCCTGCCTCCCCCACAGAAGACAAGGTGGACCAGGGCAGCCTCACTCTCCTGCATCCCGCCAGCCAAGGGGTCACCCATCCAAGCCCCCCTTTTCCAGCGTCCTGCCACTACGGTGCCAGTAGATGGAGGGGTGAAGATGGCGGCAGGATGAGGTGAGTACACGGGAATAGGTAAGTATTAACCCTCTTCCCCTTACCTCCTCGTTTCATTATCACTTGGGGCCCCAAGCGCACGTACGATTAAGGCATGCCACCTACCTCGTGGCATCTCTAGCCAGTTTAACACTTCCAGGGGAAATCCCTGTTGTCGCTTTCTAGTTCCCCCCTTACTAGGCAAGGGCAGGGGAAGGAGAAGGCAGGGAGTTGCGTCCACTCCATCGTGGGTTAATTGAAATGCCCGTGCCATTATACAAAAAGATGGCGTCCGACATAATCACTGGTTGGCAACCATCTCTGGTCTTACCCACCTCCCCCTGCGATGTGCCTAAGCTCGGCGACTCCAGTGGAGGCCTAGAGCAAGGAGAAGGGCGGCTGGACGGAGTTGCCTGCGGCGCAGTGCACCCTCCAGGGTTGTTTCCATGGAGTGAGCAAGCTTCCCTGGTGGCTGTAGCGCCGGCCGACAGGCATGTGGGGACCGAGCGCACCGCTGGTCCGAACGGGGGGGGGGGGGGGGGAGACCTGGGGAAGACCTGTGCGCTAGCGGACCACAGCAGGTCATCTTCTCCTCGAACATATCCACGCCCCCTCCCTTCCTCCCCGGGTCACGCTCTGGCGCACCCTCACAGGAGCGGGTCCGTCTGAGGGGAGGGGGGGGGGGGGGGGAATAACTGATTCAGACCCTGACATGAATCTGAAGCAATCTCCTAAGATTGCGTCTACGGTGGCTAGCAGCACTTGTCGCAGGCATTACCCCCTTCCTTAGGCGGAGTAATTGCACTACTTTGGGATACAGTACTGACCTTATTCATTGTCCCCTGTCATAGGTGGACTAAGTACAATAACATTGATTTCAGTGCCGGACGTGTACATTCCCCCTTCTGTAGGTGGTGGAATTGCATCTCCACTGGGTTCGGTACCTGCCGTATTCAATAGCTCCTTCCACAGGTGGCAGGATGACATTTTCTCTGTTTACAAGGTGTGTTGTATGCATTACCCCCTTACTTAGGTGCTAATTGCACTCCCACAGGGTACAGGACTCTCCATATGCACTAGTTCTCGCCGTGGGCATTAACCCTCCTTCTTAGGTGGGGTATTTTCCCTACCACTGGCTTAAGTACTCCGTACGCATTCCACCTTCCATAGGTGGGGTAATTGCACCACCATTGGATAAGGTCCGACTGTCGCTCTATCCTCCCATAGCCGGAGAGTTACACATCACTGTGCTTCCTGCCGGCCTTACTCCCTTTCGTAAGTAGTCCACTAGCGGGCGACTAACTGAATATCTTAGATGCTGTATGAGTACTGCCAGTGGATATGGTGGCTATTCTCATTGTGTTATTTTTGGTGCTGGTTTTGACAATGATTATAACTCCCCTGTCTTCTCAGGGGGTCTACTAGCATCACTTGTGTCCTGGAGACTCCCATCTCCATGGGTCTTCGTTGTTCCAGTCGGTCATGATATTGTCCGCATCAGTAGTAGTGCGTACACCATTGCACATATATGGTGGGTACGTTCCAGCAAGTTAATTGCTTCACTGACTGTATTCTCTATCCACCACTCCTCCTTCTCTGGGAAAGTGGTTATGCTGGCGCTCTGGTAGCAGCTACAGCGTGCTCTCCTCCTCAGGTGCAGCCTTTCACTAATGCTTGATTTCGTGGTTGCTGCAGCGGGACATCCCCTAAGCAGGGTCCCTACCCTGGCGCCAGCTTGGCAGTTGCTCCTGTTCAGCACCATTCCAGGTAGAGTTTTTAAGGTTGCTCTATTTTAAACTGGGGCCGTATGGTACGTGGCTTCTACAGATAGTCTCAGGCCTCCCTCTAAGTTTTTGGGCGCTGACGGGGCGAGCACTGGCTATTACTGTGGGAGCGGTATTGCATACCACTATATACTTGGGGTCTGTCTGTTTAGCGTCAGGTGATGGACTCTTCTACAACTGAAATCCTTAGCTATTTTTGTATAGCACCAGTCTCTACAGGAAATGGGCAGGGACCTAGCCTATTCTTCCCCTCTCCTTTTTCTCTTCTGGATCAGGATTCATAGACACCCCGCATGCCTTAGTAGCATGCCCTATGTTACTACCTTCCCTTATCTGCATCTGCACGGGGTATTCTTTTAGTGGCCTTCCATTCCAGGCACGCTCCGGTCCCGACTGGTGGACTGTGGCGTCCTCCACATCCCTCCTGCTATAGGTACTCCTTCCATTAGTCTGGGTGTGCTAACGGTATCTACACGAAAGCTCCCCAACTTCACTCCCGAGCAGGAGTTCCAGAAACATACGACATGGATGCCCCTGGTGGGAGTTTCTCCCTCTTTACGTGTTTCTTCTCTCCTACCCAGGGTTCTACGGAGGATCAGATGGAGGGCATTCCGACAAATCCTAGTCGCTCCGGATTGGCCCCGTCGCGCGTGGTACGCCGATCTCATTCTTCTAGGAGATGTCCCTGGTCACTGCCACTCAGAGACGACCTTTCTTTACGGGCCGGTCTTACATCGGCATTTAGGGTCATGGTTGACGGCGTGGCTTCCCCTGGTGCCAATGGAAACCTTCCTTCAGGGAGTGGCACATACGGTTCCTCCGTACCGTCCTTCACTGCCTTGGGATCTGAATATAGTTCTCTCAGAGTTCCAGTCTTCTCCCTTTGAGCCCTTGGGGAGATATCTCTCTCCAGCTCCTGTCCTAGAAGGTAGTTTTTTCTTGTGGCTCTCACATCCATCAAACGGGTGTTTCAAGTTGGGGGTGCTCTCTCGCAGAGAAACCTTCCTGGGTCTTCACAAGGATAAGGCGGTTCTCTGGCTCATTCCTTTTTTCTCCCAAAGGTGGTCTGTCTTCCACTTCAATGTAGAAATTGTCCTTCCTTCACTTTCCCTCTCCTTCACTCCCTATGACGGGGAGTAACGTCATTATTGGCAGCCTCCAGTCCCTTCCGGTGTACGGAACCCCCCCCCCCCCCCCTTTTTTTTTTTTTTGTCATCCGGAGGTTCTATGCAACGGATTGGCGGCCTCCGAGGGGAAATTGCACGATTGATTCAGTCTGCAATGCTGTACCGTTCCGCCCTAAAGTCTCACAGCTCGCTCCCCTGAGCGGTGGACACTTCTTGGGCTCTGAGGCATCGCACCTCGGCTGCGCAGTTGTGTAACGCGGCTTCCGGTCCTCCATACACTCATTCAAGAAAATTTTCCAGGTGCATTCTTATGCATCTGCGGCCGCTGCTTAGCCTGCAAGGTCTTGCAGGCTGCAGTTTCTTAGCTACCAGCAGGGCCGCTTGCTTCCATGGGGCTGTGGTTTTTCCCTCCCCGTGGACTGCTCTTGAACGTCCCACGGTTCCTGTGTCCCCCAATGAATATGGGCGAGAAAAGGAGATTTTGTATAACTTACCAGTAAAATCTCTTTCTCACTCTTAATTGGGGGACACAGCACCCACCCAGTATTGTTCTTCGGCCACAGTGTGGCAGTTGCTGGTTAGACTCCTGTTGAGTCTTTTGGCATGGTTGGTGTTCCATGTTTTTCTCTTTGGTTGGCTTGCTTCCCCTACTGCTTCTCACAAACTGAAGCTCTCTCTCCAGGCTGGAGGGTGTATAGCTGCCAGGGGAGGAGCTAACAGCTTTTACTAGTGTCAACGCCTCCTAGAGGACATAGCTATACCCAAAGTTCCTGTGTCCCCCAATGAAGAGCGAGAAAGAGATTTTACTGGTAAGTTATACAAAAATCTCCTTTTTCAAGCAATACGTCCAGCAAGTGGACTGAAATGTTGCATGGGTGAATAAAGGACACAACACATTTCTTTCACCATATAGAGGTGCCGTGGAGATGGATATATATCTAATAAATAAATAAATAAATATATATATATATATATATATATATATATATATATATATATTATAATATATTTTAGAGAGAGAGAGATAATCTATTATAACAAAAATACAAAAGCAGCATAGTTAGAAAAAAACGGTGCAAATCCTCAGGGAAGGTAGGCGACCATTCCACTGTACAATATTTCCAAAAAATGAGGCAGCACTCCAGATAAAAGTGAAAGGTGATGACCCAATTTATTCCCAGGCAACGTTTCAGCCCACTCAATGAGGTTTTTGTCAAGCAAAGCAATAGTGTCACAAATGAGTATATATACCCAAAATTGATCACATGATACATAAGTGAATGAGTACATGATACATCAAAACAATTAGTCACATGATCGATACACAGAATCTAAAAATACAAAAAATACAAAATAAGTGCAGTATTATCAATAATTTACAAAAAGTACCAATGAAACTTTGAACATAAATATCTAAAAAGGACACATACTCAAAAAATTGATATGTGAATAGCAATCATAATAAAGTGCATTGTGCTAGTGAAGGGTTAAAAAATCTAGTCTAGCTAGTTGATACATAGCTGACCTATATTTCACAATTACATATATCAAAACCAGCACACCATCAGTGGTTCAGTGTATCCGCATGTAGCCGGTGTTCCCCTGTGCGAACCGCACAAGCGCAGGGCCAGACAGTCCGCTCCACCCTCCCCGCGCAAGCGGCGCTCCTCCCTATCTATAGTGCTTCTGTCACATGCATCGCACAGATATGGTATGGTGGTACTTTGTATGCATTAAACCATGTAGTAAGAGGGGGTGTTCTCAGCAATACATATATGTAAGAGAGGGGCTAGAACAAGTGAATGAAAAAAAATTCCGGTGATTGTGTACGTGAGGATTAGCAAATATATCTGCCGGTTATGTACCTTGTATTCTGCAATTTTCTCTGCAATCTCTATCTGTAATTGTCAGTTTTTCCTGACCTAATGGGTAGAGATTAGCTGCTATTATGTCTTCCAAGCTATTGTAGAGAAGAGGAGATCTGCTGTGGCTCGTCTTCAGAAGAGTTAGCATGGAGTCTGTATTATGCAGCAGTGTAGCTGTGAATCTTAAAGGGGTTGTCTTACTTCAGCAAGTGGCATGTATCATGTAGAAAAAGTTAACCCTTTCAGGACCCTGCCATTTGTAGCAAATCTGACATGTCACTTTATCTGGTGATAACTTTAAAACGCTTTTACTTATCCAGGCCATTCTGAGAGTGTTTTCTCATGACATATTGTACTTCATGACCGTGGTAAATTCGAATTAAAATATTTCATTTTTATTTATAAAAAAAAATACAAAATTTACCAAAAATCTGGAAATTAGTTATTACAAGAAGAAGGCTTAGAAGTTTAGAAGCAAATCATAAAATGTTTAAGAACATTTCCAAAACCCATTTTTTAAGGATCAGTTCAGTTATGAAGTCACTTTGTGGGGCTTACATATTAAATAAACACCCATAAATCACCCCGTTTTAAAAACTACACCCCTCAAGCTATTTAAAACTGATTTTACAAACTATGTTAACCTTTTATGTGTTCCATAAGAATTAAAGGAAAATGGGAATTAAGTTTCAAAAATTTCACTTTTTTTTTTTTTTTCTCCATTCTGAATGGAGAACGATCTGTTCACTATGCATCGGGATGTCTTCAGTTCAGTCACTGTACAGTTTTTGGACTGTGAAAATACCATAGCATGCTGTGGTATTTCCTCTGTCCAAAATTCCGCAACACTTGCCGGAATGCTGGATCCGGCATTATTTTACATTGAAATGCATTCATGCCGGATCCAGCCCCAAGTGTTCCGGCAAAACAAATCCAGTTTTGCGGTCTGCGCATGCACAGACCTTTAAAAATGAGAAAAAGATAAATACCGGATCCATTTTCCTGGATGACAACCGGAATGGCGGATCCGGTATTGCAATGCATTTGTGAGACGGATCCGGATGCCTGCCAGAATCCAGCAACGCAAGTGTGAAGGTACCCTTAAATTTTAACTTTTATTTTCTGCAACTCATCAAGGGTTAACAGCCAAGCAAACTCAAAATCTATTACCCCGAATCTAAACTTTACAGAAACACCCCATATGTGCTCAAATGATGTATGGGCACACAGCAGGCTTCAGAGTGGAAGGAGCACCATTTGGCTTTAGGAGAGCGGATTTAGCTGGAATGGTAATTGTGAGCTATGTCGCATATAAAGACACCCTGAGCTGACCCTACAGTGGAAACCCCCAAAAAGTGACCCCATTTTGGAATACTACACCCCTCAACGAATCTTTCAAGGTGTGTAGTGAGCACTTTGACCTCAAAGGTGTTTTCTAGAATTAGGAAACACTTGGCAGTGAAAATGAAAAGTTGCATTTTTATAATTTTTTTTGCAAAAAAGTTGCTTTACACCCACATTTTCCACATTTTTAATTTTCCCAAAGAGTAACCGGACAAAATGGACCCCAAATTTTGTTCCGCAATTCCATGTATGGGCGCACAGCTGGCTTGAGAGTGTAGGGAGCACCATATGGCTTTAGGAGAGCGCATTTAGCTGAAATAGTAATTGGGAGCTATGTCGCATATGAAGACGCCCTACAGTGGAAGGGCAGACTTCATGGGCCCCCTTGTAGGGAGGCTTCCAGTAGGGCCCCTTGGGTTTGTAGTAGGGGGGCTGTAGCCGGTAAGTGGGCCCATAGTTTGGGAAGGGCGGATAGGGAGGGTGCATGATCAGAGTCCTTATCAGGCTCACACCAGAAAAGGTCCCCCCCCCCCCACTTCTGCAGAAAATAGGAGATGTGCAGAAAAAGTCAGTAAGTGGGCGGGGGGGAATACTGGGCAGCAGCGGCAGCCATTAGCAAGTGGCGAGGTGATCATCAGTCATCTCACCACTTGTTAAGTATGTAAAGGGTTAATAGGAGCCCAGCGCTGGTCAAGACACTAAAAAGCCAGTGAACCATATCTCTTTCAAAAGTCTGTGCTTAGTAGGAGGGTAGGTTATCTCCTCCTACTAAGCAGGACTATTGAAAGAGATATGGTTCACTCTGGCTTTTTAGTGTCTTGACCAGCCCGGGGCTCCTATTAACCCTTTTATTCCCTTATTAAGAATGTTTGTGAGCCCAGGCAGGGAGCTCACACGAGCACCAGCAGCGGCCCCTGATTGTTATCAGGGTTGTAAAGACTATAAGGATTAGCCTTTATCAGCGCAGGGGTGACTGTGACAGTCTGTTTGTGGATTAAGTATTCGCCTCTCAAGCTAACCTCTGTTCTATGGAGCAGTCGGCATGGAGCGGATCCCTGTCTTCATGACTCTGAGTGAAGATCAAGCTGCTGCTGTGTTCAGCGCGGGAGAATGGGGGTGTGAGAGGAGCAGCCAATGGCAGGGCAGCCCGGTCATTGTATTCCCAATCAGCAGCCTCCTCTCTAACAGAGCTCTATACTGTGCGGAGCTCTGTTATTGGATTGCAGTCTGCCTGCTGTATGAAATGCCGATCTTCTTAAAGCGGCAGAGCAGCGGAGGGTCTAGGCGCAAATGGCGACAAGACTACAAAGTCTTGTCGCCATTTTGCAATTCTAAGTCGCATTGGCGACCATTTTGGTCGCCATCTGGAGCCCTGTAGTGGTTGGTGAAAAGTGGATCTTGTAAGCTATGCGGACTAAATCGGAGATATAAGGTGGTAAAACTACAGGGTACATCATGGATGAAATTAAATTAATACTCCATGGATGTGTGGTAGATTCTGAAAAAATCCTACATGCACAGGCCAGGTTTTTCAGGGCAGGTTTCAAAGTGGTAAATTGTGTCTTTCCTTATCCCCCTTTTGGAACACACCCTGTATCTTTTTTTTGTGTCCTTCCCTACCGTGTTGTTTGGGGGACTTGACCTGAAAAATATTGCCCTGGTACAACATGGGCACCATGACTCCCTGAAGTACTGGGACCCTCCCCGGCCTGGCTTTGAAAAACTAGGGTCTTGATGACCACATCTTGGAACTGAAGGAAAATTCCTGTGTGTCCTTCAGATTGAAATAGCACGTACGCATTGCACATTGCCATCTGTAGGGCTTAAGAAGTTGATCCGAAAGATCCCCCCCCCCCATGTGCCTGTTGTAGTCCAGGATGCAAACTGGTTTGGGGGTAGTGAGGTCCTCAGAAATTAAAAACCCCAAGAAATGACCCATTGTGAAAAGAGCACCACTGTACAAACATTTTAAAGAGTGGAAAGGGCACATTTAACCTAACAGATGTTTCACAAAAATGAATATTTAGTGGTTGGTGAAAAGTGGCTCCTCGTATAGGAGCAGGGGAGCTGGTGTTAGTGTGAATGATGGTCAGTACAAGGATGTCCCTCTTGTCCTTGTACTTAACCACCAGCAAGTTCTCATGGAGGAGAGCCCATACTTTCACCCATTCTCAGTGGTTGCCCTACCAGGGATCTAGGGAAGCCTCTCAGATTTTTGCGCACTGTGCCGCAAGCCACAGTACCTCTGGAAGTTAGGGACATGATTAGGGGTATGCTGGTATAGTTATTCACATAGAGGTGGTAACACTTATCCAGGAGTGGGTACAGTAAGACCCACACGATCTTCCCACTAACTCCTAGGATTGGGGGGGGGGGGGGGGGGCGGCATTCTGGGGGTTCTATCTGGGAATCTTTCCCTTTGTAAATGCGGAACTTGTGGGTGTACCCGGAGCTACCGTACTCTAACAGAGTTTGTATATCTTTATGCCATTCCTTGCCCATTTGCTAGGCAGGTACTGGCGGAATCTAATCCTCCCTTTGAAAAGTAATAGGGAGTCATCTACACTGAAATTTTTATCAGGGTTGTACACTTCAGCAAACTTGGTGTTAAAGTGGTCATTGACATGCCTAACCTTGAAAAGACTGTCAAATGTTGGGTCGTTTTGGGGTGGGCACTGTGTATTGTCATAGTGTAGGAATCTCCGAATGGACTCAAATCGTTTTTCGGGTCTTGTAATTGGAGTCTGGTCGAAAATGTCCGAACTCCAATATTGCCTAACGTTTGGCTTCTTTATAACGCCCATATGCAGCACAAGTCCCCAAAACGTAATCTTCTTTGCAGCACTTACTGGGGTCCAACCTAGTGGTCTAGCAAATGCCAATGTAGGGTTCTGATAAATTAATTGTTGGGCGTATAAATTGGTTTGGGACACCATTAAATTTACAAAATCTTCCATTTTGAAAAAATCTAGTTCAGTGAAGCCCGCACAATATGTATTTCGGAGCTGCCCTCAAAATCCGGAATTTGGAGCTGATATGCGTCAGGGGGTGGGGTCCATATGGGCTCACTCTGGGGGGGCTGCATTATTGGTTGTTCTGGGGTGCCTTCTAAAGAGTCTCTCCTCAGCGGATGATGATGAGGGGGTATAGGAAAGTGGCATCCTCTTCTCCCTCACTAGCATACTCAGTATTGGAGGCAAGCATGGCGTATGCCTCTTCAGCTGAGTATACTCGTTGGGATGGATAGGCCATTTTTATTTTATTGGGGTGTGATGTGTGAAATGTGTAAACCTTTATTTAGTGTGAGGAATGTGTTTGTGTTTTCACACGTAAAGGCACTTGTAATAAATTTGAAATATAGAGAAAAGGAGTAGAGAACAAAAGTAAAAGATAAAATAAAAATTGTAGGATGCACGCACAAAAATGTTGCGTGTAGAGTTGTTGCGATACCAAATTTTTGATTCGGTTTCGATACCATCAAAAAGTATTGTGATACCATTCGATACCACACGAAAAAATAAATCGAAAAAGCCACGTGCATTCCGCATTTAAAAAAATGGCGAATCACGCAATTTTTTTTTTTTTTTTTTTGTTCCAGCGTTCACCGCATAGATTTTTTTAATATTTTAATAGTTTGGACTTTTCTGATGTGGCGATATGTAATGTTTATTTATTGTTTATACATTTTATATGTGCGAAATTGGGAAAGGGGGTGATTAATACTTAATATTTTACTTTTTATTTATAATTTTTTTACACATTTTATTTAACCTTTTAGGGACCCATGATGTACCGGTGCGGCATGGTTCCCGAGTCCTTAAGGACCCATGACGTACTGTATAGTTCAGATCACCGCCGCCCGGCGGGTGGTGATCGGAACCCGGGTATCGCCGCATCTGTAACAACCTGCTCTATACAAAATACCACATGACCTAACCCCTCAGTTGAACACTGTAAAAAAAAAAAAAAAAAGCCATTTTTTGTCACCTTACTTCACAAAAAGTGTAATACCAAGCGATCAAAAAGTCATATGCACCCTAAAATAGTACAAATCAAACCGTCATCTCATAGCGAAAAAAATGAGAACCTACCTGAGACAATCGCCTAAACAATAAAAAAATATGGCTCAGAATATGGAGACACTAAAACATGATTTTTTTTTTTGTTTCAAAAATGCTGTTATTGTGTAAAACTTAAATAAATAAAAAAAAAGTATACGTATTAGGTATCGCCGCATTTGTAAGAACTTGCTGTATAAAAATATCACATGGCCTAACCCCTCAGGTGAACATCGTAAAAGAAAATTAAAGTAGTGTGTCAAAAATAACTTTTGTCACCTTAAATCGAATGGTATAGAGTATCGCAATACTTTTTTATGGTATCGAAATTGAATCAACTCTACCTTATCCCATAGTTTCCAAAATGGCGTAATTTTTGGGGGGGAGTTTCTACTCTAGGGGTGCATCAGGGGGTCTTCAAATGTGACATGGCAACTTAAAATTATTCTATGAAATCTGCCTTCCTAAAACCATATGGCGTTCCTTTTCTTCTGCGCCCTGCCGTGTGCCCGTACAGCAGTTTACAACCACACATGGGGTGTTTCTGTAAACTACAGAATCGGGGTAATAAATACTGAGTTTTGTTCAGCTGTTAACCCTAGATTTGTTACTGGAAAAAATGTAAAAATCTGCCAAAAAAGTAAAATTCTGAAATTTCATCTCCATTTTCCTTTAATTCTTGTGGAACACCTAAAGTCAGTTTTGAGTACCTTGAGGGGTGTCGTTTCTAAAATGGGGCCATTTATGAGTGGTTTCTATTAGGGTTGGGCGATATAGACGATATGCGATATAAACGATATAAAGTTGGCCAACGATAGAGATTTTGTTTATATCGCCATATCGAGGTAGAACGTGGCATGCGCCGCTCTCTGCATGCACCATGTTCTCCTGAGCCGGCACAGTGGAGAAGAAGGGAGTCCCTCCCTCCCCACTGTGTGCGGCTGCCGCTGACCACCAATGAGAACAGACTAGGAGGAGGAGGGACTGTGACCACTGCGGTGCTGAGGGGTTAATTGCGGCGGATCACGGTGCGCAGTAATAGAGGCCAGGTATGGGATCTGGCCGGCACATGCAGGCTACGTTTGTATTCAGGCATATTAACTATATTCATTGGTGGCGCAGTGGCCACAGCCCCTCCCTTCTGCTCCCCCTCTTCTAAAGTAAATCACACACACAAGTAAATCTATGGTGGCAGTGGCCCCAGGGTGGCAGCTTCTGATCGGAGCCCCAGCAGTGTAATCTGCGGGGCTCCGATCGGTTACCATGGCAGCCAGGATGCTACTCAAGCCCTGGGTTCCATAGTCGGCTCCCTGCTGCTGTGTGCACTATGCACAGGGCATCAGGGAGAGTGTGAAATCCTATTCACCCTAATAGAGCTCTATTAGGGTGAATAAGACAAGGGTTCTAGCCCCTAAGGAGGCTAATAGTTATTAAATAAAAAGTTTAAAAAAAAAAAGTTTAACCCCCTGAAATATAGACTATATTGCAATATATATAACATATCGCACATGCTTAAAATTATATCGCAATATAGATTTTAGGCCATATCGCCCACGCTTAGTTTCTATCATGTAAGCCTCACAAAGTGACTTCAGACCTGAACTGGTCCTTAAAAAAAAAAAAAAAGGGGTTGGAAATTTTCAGAAAAATTTCAAAATTTGCTTCGAAGCCTTCTATCGTCCCTAAAAAATAATGTAATTTACAAAATATGGAAATATAAAGTAATAACTATTTTAGGAGGTATCACTATCTGTTTTTAAAGGCAGAGAAATGTAAATTTGGAAAATTGCCAATTTAAAAAAAAAAATTGGGGAAATTTGGTATTTTTTTTATAAACCAAAAATGAAATATTTTTACTCGAATTTACCACTGTCATGAAGTACAATATGTGACGAGAAAACAATCTCAGAATGGCCTGGATAAGTAAAAGCATTTTAAATTTATCACCACATAAATTGACACATGTTGGATTTGTAAAAAAAATGGCCTGGTCCTTAATGTGAAAAATGGGAAGGTCCTTAAGGGGTTAAAGAGGCCTACACCCCATAAAAAAAAAAATATTGCTGTGGATGAGTCACTTGTCCTTTTTTAAAGGCAGGCTTCAATTTCGCCAATATTTGCTAAGGAAGAGGGCACAATTTGGGCTAAAAATGTATAAGCTCTGTGAGAGCGGATCTGGCTACACCTATAAATTCATACTGTATGAAGGCAAAGATACCCAGTTTTGCCTTCCTGAATGCCCCCCTTCCCTCAATGTGGCAGGTAAAATAGTGTGGGATCTTTTGGCACCGTCTTTTAGATAAGGGGTACCACTTGTACGTCGACAATTATTACACCAGCGTACCCCTTTTCAGTTGCCTTTCAGTCAGAAAGACCGTGGCATGTTGCACAATATGACGAAATCAAAGAGGCCTGCCCAAGCCTTTTGTGATCCAAAAATTGAAGTCTGGGGAAATAAAGGGCCTTTGCAATGGGGACATCTTACTTGTAAAATATTGAGACAAAAAAGATGTCCTCATAATGACATCTATACATCCAGACAGTAGCAGCCCTGTTCCTGTGCGCGGAACAAATACCACCGTCTGTAAACCTGTCTGCATACAGGATTACAATAAATATATGGGTGGGGTGGACCTTGCAGCCCTATAGCGCGGTCAGGAAATCCCACATTTGGTATAAGAAACTTGCAGCCCACCTTATGCAAATAACTCTGTATAATTCTTTTGTCATGTTCCAAAAAGCAGGGAACCGAGGAACATATCTTGATTTTCAAGAACAAATCATAAAAAATGTAATATTTGGAGAGCAGCGCCAGGATAGCAGTGGGATAGCGTCATCTAGTCATGCCAGCAGAATTATCCCAGGGAGACATGAGGGAGGGAGTAGAACCCCTAGAAGTAGTAGCAGTCTGTGGGCAGCTTCTGTAACCTGGTCTCTCAGTGAAACAGAACATTTTTCTCTGAAGACTTATTATACGAATGAATTAATGCTGATAAGTGGAAAAAGAAGCATTTTTATGTAATAAAATATATTGTTTGATAGTTTTTTTTGTTTTGTTTTTTGTCCCTGCTTGTACTACTGATTTATGGGAAAGATTGAAATAGTTTGTATTTAAAGGTATCTTGAAAGTTTGTGGGTGCACATTTTTTTTTACCCCACTAAAGTATATGCTTCTTAGGGTCCATTCACACGTCCGCAAAAGGGTCCGCACCCGTTCCGCAATTTTGCGGAACGGGTGCGGACCCATTCATTTTCTATGGGCCTGGACGTGAAGCGGAGAGCACACTATGTGCTCTCCACTTCCGCATTTGCGGAGCGTGGTCCCGAACTTCCGGTTTTCGGCCCCGAACTTCCGGTCCGCAGCTCCACAAAAGATAGAACATGTCCTATCCTTGTCCGCAGCTGCGGACAAGAATAGACATTTCTATAGCGGGTGCCGGCCGGGTGTGTTGCGGGTCCGCAACACACCACGGACGTGTGAATGGACCCTTAGTATAGTCTTCAGTGAAAGTATCCGGTCCTAAGTATAGAACAAGTGGCTCCTATATTCTCGTCCTTCTGTTTTAAATGGGCTTTCCAGTGTCTAGATATTGATGACCAACCCACAAAGTGGGTCATCAGTATCAGGTCTTGTGGGTTTAACACCAACACCCCCAGAAATCAGCTGGGAAACAACGCATTGGACGGAGCCAAAGCAGAAAGTTCTGTCCCCCATGTCATGGCTGTGCGAGCAGACTGCAGCTCAGCTCCCATTCATGTGAATATCATTGCTGTTGGTGCCAGGCGATATAGGCCTAAGCACAGCCCAGTCCCATTCAAGTGCATGGGGCCGAGTGGCAATACCAAGCTCAGCCTCTATAAAATAATCTTATATAGTACCACCATATTCCACAGCGCTTTATAATTCAGCGGGTACAGGTACAACTCAAAATACATTGCAGAATTACAGGCTGATATACAGTTGAAACACAGATGGACGGCGCTGTACTTGGTAAACTGTGAGAACACCGCTCACGGTAGCGCTGGTGAGCACCATGGCTTTAAACTGCTGATCAGCGGGGGGGTCCCGGGATTTGGACCTTATTGATCTCCTATTGATGACCTATCCTGAGAATATGATATCAGTATAAAAACCCCAGATAAATGGAGTGTGTCATCAAACATAGTTTTTGCCATTTAAAACCACTTAGCAGCAGGGGTGCTGTCAGGGTCTGCCACCTGCAGTACCGTGCGTTCTGGCAGCAGCGGTCGCCATGTGGTGGTATGCTGAATCAGTGTAGGAACCCCCAAGAAAGGGGAGAAGACTTGTACAAAGAACCTTATAAATTGTGCTTCGCATGAATAGATCAATGCATGGCATATGGATGTGTGATCCATGGTCTTTTTCTCTACAGTTGTTGCAGTTGTATTAACCAGACCAAGAGAGGCCGACAAACCTTTGGTATTTTCTCAGATTTAGGGCTCGTTCACACGAACGTGTGAAGACCATGCCCGTGCTGTGGACCGCAAATTGCAGGCGCAATGGGTCCGTGATCCTTCAGTTTCACAAAAAGAGCAAGTTCTATTTTTTTGCGGTGCGGAAGCATGGAACGGGAACCCAGAAAGCACTCCGTAGTGTTCCGTTCTTACATTCCGCTTCTCCGGCTTTGCAGACCCATTGAAATGAATGGGTCCGCACCCGTGATGCGAAATGGCCATGGAATGGTGCCCGTGTCTTGCGGGTCCGCAATACGGCAACGGGCAGCACACGTTTGTGTGAACAAGCCCTTACTTGCCTTCACATGTGCAGCTAAGATATTAAAAGGAATATTGCGCTTTAATTGGATTTGCATATTTTGTATTTTTGTTGCAGGGCAGCAGAGTGGTACTGTTCAGCCAGTTCACCATGATGTTGGATATTCTAGAAGTTTTCCTGAAACATCACCAGCATAGATATATTCGGCTGGATGGGAAAACTCAAATCTCTGAAAGGTACATAGAAATTGTGTATTATGCATTGATTTTTACCGTTTATTCTTACTGTGTACAGCAGTGAATTAACACTTTCACTGTCAAGAGTCATGCAGTATTTAGTGGTCATTCACAAATGTGTTAAAAATATATAGTGTAGATTGCAGACAGGTAAGAGCGCACAGCATGCCATGTATTCAGAAGACAATTTAATGCATGCAACCACCCTCATGCAACTTTGCAGTCATTCTAACCAAACATTGCCCTAAAGTGCAAAGAAAATGCATTCTTCAAAAAACTGATGTGAGAAGATTTGAGGCGTTCTTACATACCACACGTCTACGTTCACTGCTGCACATGTTAAAGAAATGCCAGAATTGCAGGAACACGTTTACTAATTCTTGCATGCAACTATTAGGTATATAATTGTAGGTATATAATTTTCCATTCTCCTATTCAAACTGTAGCCCTCATTAATAATTGTAAATCCATAAACCTAATAAAATGTACTAACGCTGCTTTCAGATGGGCGTAATGTTCTATTGCTCCAATATTAAGAGAACCTGAACCTACTGCAGTTCATCAGAACTGTGGTGACTGCACATAACTCTGATTCTTATGTACTGTGGAAGAGTCCATAATATTGGTGCAATAAAACAAATGTTTTATACCCCTCTGAAAGCACCAAAAGACTGCTTTTTTTTTATAGTGTCATTTTTTTTAAAACGCCTGGGTTATGGTGGCAATCAGTCTTGCTTTTCCTCCATACTGGCTCAGGTTAGAGCAGGCTGAAAGGAGGGAGGGAGTACTTCAGTCTCCATATGTTACTGTATAGCAGTTAGAGGTATGAGCTTAGTCCCTAGATCACAGTGCTAGCTGCTCTACAGCCTGAGATACGACCTCAAAGGTGGACAACCCCTTTAAATCATCATTGGAGTGTTTTGTTAAATCTCGTGTTACCAAGATTTAAACAAAGATTTTCTTTTATCACAGGATACATCTTATAGATCAGTTCAATACCGACATGGATATATTCATATTCCTTCTGTCTACTAAAGCGGGTGGACTTGGGATCAATCTTACTTCAGCCAACGTTGTAATCCTTCATGACATCGACTGTAATCCTTACAATGACAAGCAGGCAGAAGATCGTTGCCACAGAGTAGGGCAGACAAAGTAAGGACTTACTCTTTTGGTATTGTTACTTCTATTATTAGCAATTTTCATGCATTATTGTATCATTATCACCAGTCGGTTAGTAAAAGAAACAAAGCAGTGAGCGGAAGGTAGTACAGTAATACAAATGTTTTAGTCTTCTATTGGTATACTTTCCCCCATGTACATACTTTCAAAAATGGGGAATCCAGAGTGTGCCCTGACAGCAGATGTGGGAGAAAAGAAGGATCTGTGTTCCCTCAGGAATAAAAGTAGAGCTCACTTTGAATGAAATATACCGTACATGCTCACTTCAGCTGGTTTGGTGACATCTGGGGAGCAGACTGAACATATTGGCGGGCGGTTAGTTCATGTGATACTATAGAACAAAACAGTTATGTTTAATATGCCAGTCATAGTCTATTGGAATAAGATGTTCAGAGTTTATTCAGAGGCACTGAAGCAGCAAACGGAGCTCTACAGCACAACAGCCATTAGATGCTGTAGATTTCACCCATAATTGACAACAATTTCCTGGCGTAAATTATGATAAAACTGTTGGGAGAAGGAAGTAATGTCTCCTGATAAAAAAAAAGTGGACGCAGTTTAAGTGCTGTGAGAGTGATGTACAGTTTCAAGATCTCAAATTTTAGTGCGATAATTGGATTTGCCAAAATGTGTGCCTTTTTTCACACTCTGAACCTGGTTTGCAGGAAGTGATAAACTCCCCCTTAGTTTGTACAAAAAGTATTGTTAGCAGTAATTTACCTATTTTATTTTCCCCCTCCCCCAAGGGAAGTTACTGTTACCCGATTGATCGGCAAAGGAACAATTGAGGAGTCCATGTTAAAAATTAGTCAACAGAAGTTAAGACTGGAACAAGATATGACTACAACAGATACAGGTATGCCTCAGATTTCCGTTTAAAGTTCATTTCTGCTGCAATGCCCCATCTTGGGCGTGTTTCACACTGGAGTCACTTGTTCCAGCAGGCAATTTCAGCAGGGACAGCCTGCTGTAACTACCGTGTACAGCCTGCGCTGCCTGAGGTCCGCCTGGCCCCATTCACTATAATGGGGACCGGCAGAGATCTGGCTGCAGCACTGCAAATATGTAGAGAGGTGGCCAGACCAAACATGGATCACCATCTGCTAGGGCTTTTTTCTGCATTTTCTACAGCAAAGTTCTGATAATTTTGTGTCTTCAGAACCCCAAGGTACATAGACACACAGTTATGTGTTCTTACTGGTAAGTCCTCTGTCTTCCAGTGCTGCATATTATTGTATGTGTCTGTAGACTCCACGTCAGGTTATAGATGCATACATACAGTATGTTGAGACTTTGTACCCTGGAAGATACCTGACCATTGTAGGGTATCAGGTGACTTACCCACTAATCTGACACAGGGCTAGTTTTGTTTAATCCCTTAGTGACCAGCCTGTTTTGGGCCTTACTGTGTTTTTCTTCCTTTTTTCATCGTCGCCTTCCAAGAGCTATAACTTTTTTTTTTTCCTGTCTATATAGCTGTATGAGGGCTTGTTTTTTGCGGGACAAGTTGTAGTTTTAAAGGGGATCTGTCACCTGCTTTTACCATTTTAAGCGGTCACCATCGCCATGTTAACTAAAGTACCTTATTTCCTGAAGTCGTCTTCTTACTTTATTTCGTTTTGTCCTTTTGATAAAAAAAAAGCCCTTTTTATGATATGCTAATGAGGCTCCAAGGTGCCCAGAGGGGCGTTTTTTTCCTCTCTGGTGCCCAGTGACGCCCCCCTGCAGTGCCCAGCCCGCCTTAATTTGAATCCCAAGAATGCCTCCTGATCCTCAAATAACCTCCCACAGCCCCGGCAAATGGTTCCGCCCCCTCCACACGTCATCGTCTACCTTCTAGAAATGCCCAGTCCTTCTTCCTGTCGGCGGCCAGAAATCTCTTGCAGGCGCAGTACCGCCTGCGCGATCATCAACCTCCTCAGGGCAACAGCCTCAAAAGTCTCACTGGGCATGCGCCGAGCCCAGTGACGTAATCTGAGCACTGTTGCCTTGAGGAGGTTAATGATCGCACAGGCGGTTATGCGCATGGGCGAGATTTCTCACTGCCTACAGGAAGAAGGACGGGGCATTTCTAGAAGGTAGACGATGACGTGGGGAGGGGGCAGAACCATTTGCCGGGGCTGTGGGAGGTTATTTGAGGATCAGGAGGCGTTCTTAGGATTCAAATTAAGGCGTGCTGGGCACTGCAGGGGGGCGTCACTGGGCACCAGAGAGGAAAAAACGCCCCTCTGGGCACCTTAGAGCCTCATTAGCATATCATAAAAAGGGCTTTTTATATCAAAAGGACAAAACAAAATAAAGTAAGACGACGACTGCAGGAAATAAGGTACTTTAGTGAACATGGCGATGGTGACAGCTTAAAATGGTAAAAGCAGGTGACAGATTCCCTTTAATGGCGTCATTTTGCGGTAAACGTAACTTTCTGATTAACTCTTATTTACTCTTTCTGGGAGGGAGATGGAAAACAGCAATACTGCCATGGAGTTTTTACATTATAAACGCTACGACGTTCAGTTTTCGGTATAAATAACATAATATCTTTATTCTCTCTTAGTACGATTACAGCGATGCCAAATACATATGTTTTTTTTTTTTTCAGTTTTACTACTTTGAAGGAAAAAAATCTTTCCACTTCACCACCATGACGGCCCAGAGAGATTGACCCCTGACCTCTGTAGGGGCAGGAACAGAGATAGGTTTAAAAGGACCCCTCCCACCACCATTCACCAGTGTGTTCCTGCCCCTATAGTGGCCAGGACAGAGTAAAGTCCTCTCTGGCTTCCAGGGAGGTGAAGTGGACCTCGTTTATTATTTTCTAGTACCTGGGTGACCGCATCGGTGGTGCTCTTGCCTCCCTTGTGGCTCCTTTTCACCCAGGGATGCGTCCCCTGCTCTCCGGCGGACTCGTTCTCAAGCTGACAGGGGACGCCGGGGTCACGCTCCCTTGTGAGGGAAGCCTGCCCTGAGAATGCCGCGGGTCGCCTACCTCTCGGAGGTAGCCGACCGGAAAGACGCTCGCGGCCGTCGCGCGCGTCTGACGTCACTTCCGGGCCGCAGGCCGGAACCCGGAAGTAGATGGTTTTTCATAAAAAGGACGCTAACAGCTTTCCCGCTGCGCTATCTGCATCGCTCTCCTACCAGAGATGTCGGACCAGGAGAAGGAGACACAGCAGAAGGAGCAGACCGCTCCAGAGCGCCCTAGCGTGAGTAGCCCACCTGGGCACGGCGGCTTATTAGTTGGCTACAGGGGGAGGTTGTGCCTTAGAGGGTAACCACTGTCCCCTCCCCCTGGTGGTGTCTGCTGGTATACTGCATTTAATTTTGCTCCTATACCAGATTGACATTAATTAAATGGGCTGCCTCTCTCTCTCTCTCGCTAGGCCAAACTTACTTTAAAAAAAAGTTAAGAAGACCGCCAGATGCATCCAGTGTACCGTCAGGCTTCCTGAGGATTACACAAAAAAACTGTGCAAGGATTGCATCACTAAGATAGTGAGAGATGAACAGCCCTCAATCATGCAGGAGTTCAGATCCATGATCCAGGAGGAGGTTAAATCTTCTTTGGCCTCCCTCCGTGAGGATACCAGGGAGATCCGCCCACCGAAAAGACCCAGGGGGGCAGACATCCCCTCTGACTCCGAGGATTTAGAGGAGGATGCATCATCCTCTAAAAAAGAGGAAGACGATCATAAATCTAAAGAGGCTAAACAAATTTGTGATCTACAAAAGGTTCAAGATGGAATCTTTAAATTCTACCATCCCCTTAATCCAAAAGGATGCGTCCCTCTGTACAATCGACCTGAAGGACGCATATTATCATGTTCCCATTCACTCCCAGTCTCAGAGGTTCCTGCGCTTTGCAGTAAGGGATCACGAGGGGTCTGTTCACCACTTCCAGTTCGTGGCTCTCCCCTTCGGGCTGGCCTCAGCCCCAAGGATTTTCACGAAACTGGTGGTAGAGATGGTCGCCTCCCTGAGACCTCAGGGGGTGACGGTGGTCCCTTATCTAGACGACTTTCTACTTATTTCAAACACGGTAGGTCAGTCTATAGCAGATCAAGAAATCTTCTGCTCCCTTCTGACATATTTAGGTTTGGGTGATAAACCTAAAGAAATCCTCCCTAGTTCCGAATACCAGGGTAAAATTCCTAGGGGTTTTGCTGGATTCAGAAAAACAAACAACATTCCTTCCGGCAGAAAGAATCCAGAACCTACAGTCATCAATCAGAGCCTTCCTGAGACGTCGCTCCTTCTCGTTCAGAGAAACGATGAGCCTTTTAGGTCAGATGACAGCCTGCATTGTAGCAGTCCCATGGTGCCAAGCCCATTACAGAGCCCTTCAGTCCTGGCTTTTAAGGAAATGGGACAAAAATCTGACCTCGTTGGACAAAAAGATCCTGATCCCGGGCCACGTAAAGTCTTCAGTCCGGTGGTGGCTTCACACAAGAAATTTAAGAAAGGGCATGGTCTGGTTCAAGACCCCAGCAGTGCATATTCAGACCGATGCCAGCCTAAAAGGATGGGGCGCAAAAATTTACTCCGATCTGTACCAGGGAGATTGGCCTCCAAGGATTGCAGCCCAGTCCTCCAACTACAGGGAGCTCAGGGCAGTTTGGGAGACAATACGAACAGCTGCTCCAAAACTACAAAACCAACATATAAAGGTCTATTCAGACAATATAACGACCGTGTCCTACCTCAAGCATCAGGGGGGCACACGATCTCAGAAGCTGGAATGTCTATCCAGGAAAATCTTCCTCTGGGGGGAAAAAAACGTAAAATCAATATCGGCAGTTCATTTAAAAGGAAGCCTAAACTGTGCAGCAGACTTCCTCAGCAGGACTACCATAGACCAGGGAGAATGGGCCTTAAACGCCGAGATCTTCAGTTTGATTGTCCAGAGATGGGGTCTTCCAGTAATAGACCTATTCGCCACAAGGACAAACGCAAAGGTATCAACCTTTTGCTCCCTAAACCCAAGGGACGGGCCCCTAGCGATCGACGCCTTCTCCCTGCACTGGGACTGGGTCCTTGCATATGCCTTCCCTCCATTCCCATTAATCCCAAGGGTTCTCCAGAAGATCATCAGGGACAGAGCCAGAGTAATCCTGGTCACCCCGTACTGGCCCAAGAGGAGCTGGTTCTCGATCCTAACCAAACTCTCTCCACAGGAAGCATTTATTCTCCCAAGGAGAAAGGATATCCTGATCCAGGGGCCGGTTCTCCATCCCCATCCGGAAATCTTCAGCCTCTCGGCCTGGATCCTGAGTCCAACCTCCTAAGGCAGAGAGGTCTCTCTGAGGGTGTTATATCTACCTTAAAGGCCAGCAGAAAGAAGGTGACTAACTCCATTTATTTCAAGATCTGGAAAAGATTCTGCACCTGGTCGGGCGACGAAGCCCCAGATCAAACCAGACCAAATATACAGAAGATTCTGGATTTCCTTCAGAAGGGACTAGAGTTAGGGTTAAGTCCTTCTACCCTGAGAGTCCAGGTCTCAGCACTTAGCGCCTACTTCGATTCCGAATTGGCCAGCCATAGATGGATCCAAAGATTCCTAAGGTCTGCAGCCAGACTAAGACCGTCCCTCAGATCGAGGATGCCTACCTGGGACTTAAACATCATCCTTAGAGGACTCACAGGTCCACCCTATGAACCCATGGACGCAAGTTCCCTGAAGAATCTTTCTCATAAGGTGGCTTTTCTTATAGCCATAACATCAGCAAAAAGACTGAGTGAGATCCAGGCATTGTCAATAAGACAACCATATCTCAGGGTACAGGAGGACCGTATCACCTTGAGGCTAGACCCTACATTTTTGCCAAAGGTAGTAACAGACTTCCATAGGAACCAGGAGATCATTCTGCCCTCCTTCTGTGTAGATCCTAAAAATTCTGGTGAGGAACGTTTCCATACGCTAGACGTCAGACAAGCAGTACTAAAATACCTAGAGGTCACTAAGAACCTGAGGAAGGTGGACAACTTATTAGTGCTCTTCGGTGGTAAGAATAAAGGGAAGACAGCTTCCAGATCTACCATTGCCCGTTGGGTAAGACAGACTATTACAGACTGCTACAAGATCGAGGGCATCAGTTGTCCAGAGGTCATTCGGGCTCACTCCACAAGAGCGGTATCTGCCTCCTTCGCTGAAAGGGCAGGAGCTTCCTTAAATCAAATATGCCAGGCTGCTACCTGGTCTAATGTTAATACCTTCATTAAACATTATAGGCTCGACTTATCCAGGTCCTCCGACCTCGCATTTGGTCGCAAGGTCCTTCAGGCCGTTGCCCCACCCTAGTTCATATATAATCTGTTATGTCTCTCTGGGCCGTCATGGTGGTGAAGTGGAAAGCCGGAATTAGACTTACCGGTAATTCATTTTCCACGAATCCACCATGACGGCATGATATCCCGCCCTAAAAAAAAAAAAAAAAAAAAAAAAAAACCTTGGTATGAGGTAATACCAAAAAAAAAAAAAAAAAAAACACAACACTTTGAGTTGTCTCACTTGTAAACTGGTGATTGTAGCACTATAATCTGGAACTCACTGGTGAATGGTGGTGGGAGGGGTCCTTTTAAACCTATCTCTGTTCCTGCCCCTACAGAGGTCAGGGGTCAATCTCTCTGGGCCGTCATGGTGGATTCGTGGAAAATGAATTACCGGTAAGTCTAATTCCGGCTTTTTGCATCGCCGCTTCCCAAGACCCATAACTTTTTTAGATTTTTCTTTCTGTGGAGATTTGTGTGGGCTTGATTTATTTTTATTTTTTTGCAGGACGACTTGTAGTTTTCATTGGTATCATAATTTTGGAGTAAATTACGCTTTTTGATCGTGTGCTACGTTTTTTCTTCTTTTTTTTTTTTTTTTTTTTACAACATTCACCATACGGGATAATTTACATCATATTTATGTAGTGCGGTTCGTTACGGGCTTAGCAATACCAAACATATTTTATTTATTTGTTTGCAATTTTTTTTCATTGAAAATCGTATTTTCAATTAAAAAAAGGTAAATTTTTTTGTTTTTACTGGAATTAGTTCTTTTATTTAAGGGTGGATTCACATCACTTTTCATGCCTCCGTTTGATGAAAAGGATGCAAAAATGCAGCACACCACGTTCTTGTATCCTGCAGAGACCAGTAAAAAAATATATATATATATATATATATATATATATATATATATATATATATATATATATATATATATATATATATATATATATATATATATATATATATATATATATATATATATATATATATATATATATATTTTTTTTTTTTTTTTTTTACAATGGTAAAAAAAAGTATACTTTATTTTTTATAATGGAGCTCAATGGTGAAGAAGGCCACTGTATAGCATCAGTCTGAGGCATCCGTTTAACGTATACGTTTTTTGTATACGTTAAACAGATTGGAAAAATGTAATGTGAACCCACCCTAATTTTTTTCACCATTTAATAGTCCCACAAGGGGACTATAACAGACAACATTTTGATTGATTTTAACATCCTCAGGACCGCCGTACGCAGGATTGCGTCCTGCCGGCGGCCCTGCTCTTCTGGGTGGACGCATATACGCGTCCTCCCGCGAGAGCCGAGATTTCCTGTGAACGCGCGCACACAGGCGCGCGCGCTCACAGGAACGGAAGGTAAGCGAGTGGATCTCCAGCCTGCCAGCGGCGATCGCTCGCTCGCAGGCTGGAGATCAGATTTTTTTAACCCCTAACAGGTATATTAGACGCTGTTTTGATAACAGCGTCTAATATACCTGCTACCTAGTCCTCTGGTGGTCCCTTTTGTTAGGATCGACCACCAGAGGACACAGGTAGGTCAGTAAAGTCGCACCAAACACTACACTACACCCCCCCCCCCGTCACTTATTAACCCTTTATGAACCCATGATCACCCCATATAAACTCCCTGATCACCCCCCTGTCATTCATCACCCCCCTGTCAGGCTCCGTTCAGACGTCCGTATGATTTTTACGGATACATGGATCGGATCCGCAAAACACATGCGGACGTCTGAATGGAGCCTTACAGGGGGGTGATCAATGACAGGCGGGTGATCACGCATATACACTCCCTGATCACCCCCCTGTAAGGCTCCATTCAGACGTCCGCATGTGTTTTGCGGATCCGATCCATGGATCCGTAAAAATCATACGGACGTCTGAATGGAGCCTTACAGGGGGGTGATCAATGACAGGGGGGTGATCACCCATATACACTCCCTGATCACCCCCTGTCATTGATCACCCCCCTGTAAGGCTCCATTCAGACGTCCGCATGATTTTTACGGATCCATGGATACATGGATCAGATCCGCAAAACACATGCGGACGTCTGAATGGAGCCTTACAGGGGGGTGATCAATGACAGGCGGGTGATCACCCATATACACTCCCTGATCACCCCCCTGTCATTGATCACCCCCCTGTAAGGCTCCATTCAGACGTCCGCATGTGTTTTGCGGATCCGATCCATGGATCCGTTAAAATCATACGGACGTCTGAATGGAGCCTTACAGGGGGGGTGATCAGTGACAGGGGGGTGATCACCCATATAGACTCCCTGATCACCCCCCTGTCATTGATCACCCCCCTGTAAGGCTCCATTCAGACGTCCGCATGTGTTTTGCGGATCCGATCCATGGATCCGTAAAAATCATACGGACGTCTGAATGGAGCCTTACCAGGGGGGTGATCAGGGAGTCTATATGGGTGATCACCCCCCTGTCATTGATCACCCCCGCCGACCAACCCCCCCCCCCCCCGTAAGGCTCCATTCAGACATTTTTTTGGCCCAAGTTAGCGGAAATTTTTTGTTTGTTTTTGTTTTTTCTTACTAAGTCTCATATTCCACTAACTTGTGTCAAAAAATAAAATCTCACATGAACTCACCATACCCCTCACGGAATCCAAATGTGTAAACATTTTTAGACATTTATATTCCAGACTTCTTCTCACGCTTTAGGGCCCCTAAAAAGCCAGGGCAGTATAAATACCCCACATGTGACCCCATTTCGGAAAGAAGACACCCCAAGGTATTCGCTGAGGGGCATATTGAGTCCATGAAAGATTGAAATTTTTGTCCTAAGTTAGCGGAAAGTGAGACTTTGTGAGAAAAAAACAAAAAAAATCAATTTCCGCTAACTTATGCAAAAAGAAAAAAATTCTAGGAACTCGCCATGCCCCTCATTGGATACCTTGGGGTGTCTTCTTTCCAAAGTGGGGTCACATGTGGGGTATTTATACTGCCCTGGCTTTTTAGGGGCCCGAAAGTGTGAGAAGAAGTCTGGGATCCAAATGTCTAAAAATGCCCTCCTAAAAGGAATTTGGGCACCTTTGCGCATCTAGGCTGCAAAAAAGTGTCACACATCTGGTATCGCCGTACTCAGGAGAAGTTGGGCAATGTGTTTTGGGGTGTCATTTTACATATACCCATGCTGGGTGAGAAAAATATCTTGGTCAAATGCCAACTTTGTATAAAAAAAATGGGAAAAGTTATCTTTTGCCAAGATATTTCTCTCACCCAGCATGGTTATATGTAAAATGACACCCCAAAACACATTCCCCAACTTCTCCCGAGTACGGCGATACCAGATGTGTGACACTTTTTTGCAGCCAAGGTGGGCAAAGGGGCACACATTCCAAAGAGCACCTTTCGGATTTCACAGGCCATTTTTTACACATTTTGATTGCAAAGTACTTCTTACACATTTGGGCCCCTAAATTGCCAGGGCAGTATAACTACGCCACAAGTGACCCCATTTTGGAAAGAAGACACCCCAAGGTATTCCGTGAGGGGCACGGCGAGTTCCTAGAATTTTTTATTTTTTGTCACAAGTTAGCGGAAAATGATGATTTTTCATTTTTTTTTTCTTTTTTCTTACAAAGTCTCATATTCCACTAACTTGCGACAAAAAATAAAAAATTCTAGGAACTCGCCATGCCCCTCACGGAATACCTTGGGGTGTCTTCTTTCCAAAATGGGGTCACTTGTGGGGTAGTTATACTGCCCTGGCAATTTAGGGGCCCAAATGTGTGAGAAGAACTTTGCAATCAAAATGTGTAAAAAATGGCCTGCGAAATCCGAAAGGTGCACTTTGGAATATGTGCCCCTTTGCCCACCTTGGCTGCAAAAAAGTGTCCACATCTGGTATCGCCGTACTCAGGAGAAGTTGGGGAATGTGTTTTGGGGTGTCATTTTACATATACCCATGCTGCGTGAGAAAAATATCTTGGTCAAATGCCAACTTTGTATAAAAAAATATGAAAAGTTGTCTTTTGCCAAGATATTTCTCTCACCCAGCATGGGTATATGTAAAATGACACCCCAAAACACATTCCCCAACTTCTCCTGAGTACGGCGATACCAGATGTGTCACACTTTTTTGCAGCCTAGGTGGGCAAAGGGGCACATATTCCAAAGTGCACCTTTCGGATTTCACCGGTAATTTTTTACACATTTTGATTGCAAAGTTCTTCTCACACATTTGGGCCCCTAAATTGCCAGGGCAGTATAACTACCCCACAAGTGACCCCATTTTGGAAAGAAGACACCCCAAGGTATTCCGTGAGGGGCATGGCGAGTTCCTAGAATTTTTTATTTTTTGTCGCAAGTTAGTGGAATATGAGACTTTGTAAGAAAAAAATAAAAATAAAAAATCATCATAATTTTCCGTTAACTTGTGACAAAAAATAAAAAGTTCTATGAACTCACTATGCCCATCAGCGAATACCTTAGGGTGTCTACTTTCCGAAATGGGGTCATTTGTGGGGTTTTTCTACTGTTTGGGCATTGTAGAACCTCAGGAAACATGACAGGTGCTCAGAAAGTCAGAGCTGCTTCAAAAAGCGGAAATTCACATTTTTGTACCATAGTTTGTAAACGCTATAACTTTTACCCAAACCATTTTTTTTTTTTTGCCCAAACATTTTTTTTTATCAAAGACATGTTGAACTATAAATTTAGCGAAAAATTTATATATGGATGTTTTTTTTTTTGCAAAATTTTACAGCTGAAAGTGAAAAATGTCATTTTTTTGCAAAAAAATCGTTACATTTCGATTAATAACAAAAAAAGTAAAAATGTCAGCAGCAATAAAATACCACCCAATGAAAGCTCTATTAGTGAGAAGAAAAGGAGGTAAAATTCATTTGGGTGGTAAGTTGCATGACCGAGCGATAAACGGTGAAAGTAGTGTAGTGCCGAAGTGTAAAAAGTGCTCTGGTCATGAAGGGGGTTTCAGCTAGCGGGGCTGAAGTGGTTAAAATGCAATGCACTATCCTAATAGTGCAGGGATGTCAAACTTGTGGCCCTCCAGCTGTTGCAAAACTACAACTCCCATCATGCCTGGGCATACTACAGCTATCAGGGAATGATGGGAGTTGTAGTTTTGCAACATCTGGAGGGCCATGAGTTTGACATCCATGCTATAGTGCATTGCATTTTAATGTCCGTGCTTTACGGACATTAACCAGCAGGCTGCGCCAGAGAGGCACAGCCTTCTGGAAACTACTTAAGGATGGTTTGGGACCTATATTAGACCCCTGCTAGCCTTTACACACACTGGCACCCCACGATCACGTTTGCAGAGAGCCGATAGGAGACAGATGGAGTCCGCTCCCTCTGTCAGCACTTTACATGCGGCGCACCATTGCCTGCAGCATGTAAAGCGTTAAACAGCCCAAATCAGCTCTCCTGCCGGTCTGGGCTGTTAGAGCAGGGGGACGCATGCAGCGCTTAGACTGGGCCGCCTTATAAAAGCCGCAGCCCAGCCTAAGGGCCCTTAGTGACCGCCGTAAAAAGGCGCGTGGGTGGTCACTAAGGGGTTAAAAGGGTCATTATTTGGTTTCCTGAACTACCAGGCACCAGAGAAACAGAAGTTTTATTATGTTTTTGCTTTTTGTATTCAATGTGAATGAATGATAACCTTTTCAATTCTTTGTCTAGGTGATGAAGGTAACATACCCCTTGACATGGCAACACTTCTAAAAACATCACTAGGTCTTTAACAAGACTTTCACTGCACGTGCGATTCTGAAAATGCAGTATAAAGCCATTGGTTTTAAGAACTTTGGACCCTGTACAGCTTTGCTCCAATTTGCTATAAGAATAACTGCTATTAACTTACATGACTTTAGTACATTTGAACTGAAGTTGACAAACTGTACTATTTCCTACCTGTGGCAGCTGAATAAACTTTTTGGAAAAAAAAAAAACATTCTTGATATGCGAATTTGATGTTTGTAACAATGAATATGCATTAGTTCTTTAGATGTCAGTATTTTTGTACAATATCATTTCCCTACCTCCTTAATGCTGTATACTGACGTATGTGTATATTTTTGTTATTTTGTCTCATTGTTAAATGTATCTCCAGTTTTATTTCTATGCCAATAACTGAATACATATTTTTTTTTTTATACTGCAGAAAATAAAATATTTGCAGATTCCCATTATGTTGCATGTGCAACCTTTTTTTTTGCTTTTGTTATGTTATTGCAAATTTAATACTCAGGCTTTATTTAGAATTTCTTAAGTTATTTTTTTTATTTAATTGCTAAAACACCCCCAAAAAATCCACATATTTATATTTGTTCCCGATTAATGGACCATTCTTTTTGTACACATTCCCTATACTGACTCTCTCTTGGCAATTGATTACAGCATGGGTCAGCAACCTCCGGCACTCCAGCTGTTGTGGAACTACAACTCCCAGCATTCAGGCTGCTGAGCTTTTCTCAGAATACCCCTAAATGTGAATTAAAGGATAACTGTCACACTTAGACCCTAATTTCAATTTTTATATATGTAGTTACTAATAACATGATATTCCAGAATCAGTTACTATTAGACTGACTTACCCCATATTTAATAAGATTCAGCCCTTAGCAACCAGTCTGCATAAAACTGCAATTTCACTATTCAGTTAAGATGGCCGCCACTGCCCTCACCCTGAGGCTAATCCCGCCTGCCCTCACTAGCCAGTAACAATAGCCCCCCAAGAGTGTCAGTAACCAGAGCCCCCCCCCCCCCCTAAAGGGTTAATCTCCTGCAGCACAAAGGGGTCCTCTTACCACTTGTTGCTTTTCTTAATACACTCAGCAGACTGCAGATCTCCCTTCCCTGGTCTGCGCTGCTTCAACTCTACTTCTCTAGCTCTGCTGAGTGAGGGAGCGTCTGCCAAGCGCAGGGACAGGGTGAAGTGCACACAGCCCAGGCACTGTTATCAGCTGCCGGGGAGGACCTGGCTTTAATCATTTACTTACAGTCTCTGGCTGTCTGTAATCTGACCTTGCACGCTGCGTGCTTCTGCGTCCTCCGTCCTTCAACACAGAGGACGGACCTGCATAGCAACCTGATTTTTAAGCGCAGATAAAAATAGGTAGTAGAGGGAACAAAACTGTGGAATTAAGGGGTAATTGAATACACAGTGAAAAGTTGAAATAGGGCCACCAAGGAGATATTAATCACCACAATCCAATACTCCAAAAAAAAAAAAAAAAAGATGACAGTTATACTTTAAGCATGCTAGGAGTTGTAGTTTCACAATAGCTGGTGTGTCAGAGGTTGTTGATCCATGGTTTATAGTGGTGATAATGCGACAAGTAAATTTAAATGGGCACAAAGGCTGCATACTCATAGATGCGCTTTTTGATCCATTAAATTGCCTGAAAAATATATATTTTTTTAATCTGAAAAGTGCATGGAGGACACGGTCAGACTTTAGAAGAGGAAATGACAGACCTTTTTGCCAGGAAATTCACTCTGTTATGGTGGAGTTCTAATCTGCATTTTCTCTATCCACCTCTAAATACAGAGAAAGAAGATGGACTCCTACCTCCTCCTCTTCTGAAAATTATTTTTAAAGAGGACCTTGTCACGAACTATGGATCCGACCGCTCCGGATCCCACAGCTGTGACGTAGTGGTCTGTGACGGAGTCTGCGCACACACAGAGACCTCACGTGACCGGGGTATTACCATCCGGCTAACACCCCCCACTACACTTCGGTAACTGCCACCATGTGGGTTCCCGGTCCACGAGCCGACTATCCGGGTCATTCACTATCACACAGATCAGTGGATGAACCGGATATCACTTACTGACCAACCGCAGTCAATCACCCCAAGCTACAATTCCTAAATGCAATTTAACTAACTACCTGGTAACGTCTCTTCAAAGGCAAGGTACGTTGTTCAGCAGCTTAGAATATGGAAGACTTGGCTATTTAGATTTTATAATCTTTAATAAGCGGTAAAAAGCAGTGCATACAAGTCTAATGAAAATGACTATAAATCTACAGAATAATAATAACAATATAAATAATCACAACAGTTCAAATGAAAGGGAAAAAGATGAAAGAATACTTAGTTTCTCTGGAGGCTTTCAGATGGTCGTTCATATGTCCTTTTTGAATCCTTGCAAACCCCTTTTCAGTATGTATCAGGGGAGACCCTCAAAGTTCTTCTGATACAGGGATATGCTGTCAATGTCCAATTAAGTGTCTGGTGATGTTCCATGGGTCTCTCTCCTCTGTCCTTGTGCACAGATTTTTATGAACTCTCCCATGGGCAGGAGACTTACTCCTGTCAGCCAATGGCAGCAGAGGGACTGTGAAGCCTAGGGATGGCCCCCAAGTGTTTTATGACCCCATCAAAGTTCAGTTCCTACAATGAGGATTATACTTAAGCCCGTATCTCCTTGATACATCAGCATATTTTATACAGAATACATATTTGCGATCCTTATTTATTTACCTACAGAATGAGACCACACACGGTAATGCTGGGACCTGTAGTTCTTCTACCACCCATAGGTCAGCTAAGGAATCACATCCTCTAGTCATATTTGATACCCAATTAACCACAATACTCTGTAGAGCCTGGATCTGGTGTCAGAAAGGGCATAAGTTGATTCATAAATGAAATATGAAAGTGGACTGGTTTTATGCCCAGAGCTAATTAAGGGGCTATTAGCTCTCCTCAAACCAGACCTGGAAATTAATGACGTCACGCTCCAGCCAGGCTTGACAGCGAGCTGATCTAATCTTAAGGGACAGGATGAGCTGGGCCTGGTATAGCCTTTATGACCTTTTATTGCTGGCCTTACAGAGTAGTGTTAATAAAAGTGTCTATCTATATCATAGGCGACCCAGGCTTCGGGAAGATGAGAGTTCACAGTTTTTTTACATAGGCCAGAAGCATATAAGATGGCTACCCAGAGGAATTATGTATGTATGCCGGCACAGACCTTGTATTTTTTTTCTTTAGAAAAAAAGGTTTTGAGCAAATTTGGGTGGCTCCACGAGTATGTGAGATGGATGGGTGCTGCTATCAAAAATGATTCCCCCTATCATCAAAAGTAAATTAGATCAATAGTATAGATAGACACAACCAAATATCTGGGTCATTTGGAAACCGTTTTTTATTACACATCTAATACAATATATAAATGATACAATATATAAAATTCTATCTCTGGTGCATACACCTATAAACGGTTAAAAAAGGGGACATGAATGCTGAATGTCACTCAATATAGCAGAGGCCGTCCTCCATATAAACACATAAGTAGATAAAATACAATAAAATATACGTAGGTGATGAATGTGGTTATTATATATTAAATCTGGTTCATCCTTCCAGAGAAAACGATGAGTTAATCATATGATTTGCATCCTGACACTGACACGTTCAGTGTGTTCACCAAGAGTTTATATGATAAAGAATGATAAATGTGCTGTCACTAATCCACTCTATATTTTACCCAATTGTCTGCAAAATGTTCTTTCAAAGTATCGGCATAAATCACGGGTATTGCAACCAAACTGCGGACAGAAACTTGAAAGGAGAGAAAAGTCCAGCTCAGTTCAGGTGCAAATACATGGCTCTTTATTTTAGCGGTTATAAAATTTCCATACAGCAAGGTCCAAAGCAGTGACGCGTTTCAGACCTCTATAACATGAGGGTCCTTCTTCATGACAAACTGCGGACAGAGTTTCACGCTGTGTGGCGTCCCACCTGTGTTCAGCTAGAGCGTCGCTACTTGCGCAGTAAATCTCGTGAGTTATCACGAGAACTGAAGTGTTCACACTGTTAGTCTTGCCGGCTTTCAATCCCGGGGTATATAGATCCGTGGACAGCTGTTACTTTTAGCTAATCAAGCTTGTAAGGAAAAGTTCTGTAGACAGGATCCCGTTTGTTGCTTCAATTGTTCATATCTGTACTTTTCTTCAAAGGAACATTTGGGTACTTTGTAAATAATTTGTTCAAACCAAACGTGTTTCGGAGTATATATAGTTTCTTACTCCTTCACCACTGAAGGAGTAAGAAACTATATATACTCCGAAACGCGTTTGATTTGAACAAATTATTGGCACGCTCAGCGTCCACACTCCTTCGGTAGGTGGAATGTCTGCAGTGATTGCCAGTTTTCTTCCTTCCCAGGTGGAGTATCGGCCCTGGCATTTTGTGCAATATCTACAAAGCATTCCTCCTAGGGGTGGAACCTTCTTGCTAGTTGTAGTTGTCATTGTGCCTACATTTCCATCTCCCACAGGTGGCACTGTGCTCATGTTCTGCCATCACTGGGTGCGGTAGATCCACCACTCATTGTAGGTATGGTGTACCTGATGCGCTGGCTGACAGATACTTATTCTTTATGGTGCTGGTCAACTGCCCATACCATGGCATGCTGCAGCTGATGGGTTTGCTCACTTCTAGTGGGCATTAGTACGGTTATCTGTACCTGGTGTAACCTACCGATTTCTATGGCGCTGGCTTAGCGCCTTATTCCCTTCACATGTAATGCATTGCCTCTAAAATCTGATATGGTGACCGAATCAGTGTTGCCTCCTTGTGGAGTTTGGGTATGCACTTATTCAGTTTGCATATGTGAGTTGTCTGCATTGCTCCCCTCTTCGGGCAGAGTGGTCGTACTGTCCTTGTTGTCACCCCTGGTTCTCTACTGAGCCCTCTTCTACTTCTCCCCTTCCGCAAGACGAGTAGTTGCACTTTCCCCAGATACTGTTTCTGCCTTCTCGGCCAGTTTCCATAGCCATTGGGTTCTCGTATGCCCCCTTTCTGCTGTGGAGTGCCTGTGCAGGTGGTATTTGTTCTGTTACCAGTTTTTTTTCTGCGACTGTGGTATTTGGCACTCCCTTCCTGGTGCAGTATTTATACCATCTCTGGTTCCTGTCTGGCCGTTTTGTGCATTCCTCTGATAACCCCATTCTCTTTTTCTTTAAACGGGCTTGTTCCGCAGTGGTGGTTTATAGTGTCTGATGTGTTTTATTTTTTATTTTATTTTTTCTTTAGCTTTCGGTTAGGTCAGCCAGTTCAGGCAGCCTTCCATGGAGTATCAGATGGCTTCTTCTCCCACATTGTCATTCTCTTTGGGGAACACTCTTATGAAGCAAACCTCTTGACCGTAGGTCTGAAGGGGATGTTTTTTAAACCCGAAGGACACTCTTTTTCTACCAGGTTACTCCCCAATTTTTTGTGGATTTTGGGTCAGTTCCACTGCCTTGTTCCCATTGGGTTTCTTCACTTCCTCAAGATTTTTTTTCTTGTGGGCCATTGTCATGCCTGACATCCAGGTTCTCTAGCCCTGACTTGTTTGTGATGATCTTGTTGGAATGGTTTTTCACTTCTGGCGGTCTGGTATGGAGTTTGGGGATTTTGCCTTCTGGCACCCCCACTTCTTCCCCATAGGGGGCAAGCTTTGTCATATCTGGCCCTTGATATCCAGATGCCATTTTCAGTTTGTCGTCTTCCAATAAGTATTCCACGGAGTGGTTTCTTTTTGCACCGCTCCTTCACACCCTGCCTATTACCAGCTTTTGTAGAATTTTTTTTCTTTTTTTTCTTTTTTTCTTCCCAGGGGTTCTGATCCTTGGGTATCACATCCTTAGATCTTCTGGATCCAGGCTATGTTTCTATTTCACTGCTAGTAGAACGATATGAAAAGGTATCTGTCTCAATTATCTAATATTCTCACGGTTTGAAAAGAGGCACTAAAAATTATATACAATGAGCAAAAATATAAACGCAACACTTTCGGTTTTGCTCCCATTTTGTATGAGCTGGACTCAAAGATCTGAAACATTTTCTACATACACAAAAGACCCATTACTCTCAAATATTATTCAAATCTTTCTAAATCTGTGTTAGTGAGCAACTCCCCTTTGACGAGATAATCTGTCCCATCACACAGGTGTGGCATGTCAAGGTACTGATTAGAAGGCCGGTTGGATGTACTGCCAAATTCGCTGAAACGCCTTTAGAGATGGCTTATGGTATTGAAATGAATATTCATTGCATGGGCAACAACTCTAGTAGACATTCCTGCAGTCAGCATGCCAATTTCACGCTTCCTCAAACGTTGCGACATCTGTGGTTTTGTGCTGTGTGATTAGGCTAGGTCTACACAATGACATTTGTCGCTCGACAAATAGGGCACAACTACACTGCAACATTTTGTTGCACCAATGTCGCACGACAATTTTTATAATGGCAGTCTATGGTGTCGCACTGCAACATGCGACATGCTGCAACTGCAACGCAACAGTCGCAGAAAAATCCATCATCTCAAATGGATTTTCTGTGACTGTTGCGTCGCAGTTGCAGCATGTCGCATGTTGCAGTGCGACACCATAGACTGCCATTATAAAAATTGTCGCGCGACATTGGTGCAACAAAATGTCGCGCAACAAATGTCGTGTAAACCTAGCCTAAACTGCACATTTCAGAGTGGCATTTTATTGTGGGCAGTCTAAGGCACACATGTGCAATATTCATGCTGTCTAATCAATACCTTGATATGGCGCACCTGTGAGGTGGGATGGATTATCTTGGCAAAGGAGAAGTGCTCACTAACACACAGATTTGTGAACAATATTTGAGAGTAATGGGTCTTTGGTGTATGTAGAAAATGTTTCAGATCTTTGAGTTCAGCTCATGCAAAATGGGAGCAAAACCGAAAGTGTTGCGCTTATATTTTTGCTCAGTGTACTTTATTAAAAATGAAGAATTACAAATGGGGGGGGGGGGAGAGAGAGAGAGAGGAAGAAGTATCACAAATCCACAAAATGTAACAAGTAATTTATAATAAACAAAATTACACTTGTTGGCTGAAGAGTGTAAAGGAAAGACAGAGGACTGTAACATATAGGTCAAATCTTTCCTAAAAAATTCACACTATAAATATAGAGGCCAAAAAACAAGTGTCAAAAGCTCTGCACAATAATTCATTATTTCTTAATAAACAGATTGTGACTGGTTGATTGTCACAATAAATTGGTTGCCCTGTGCGGACATAATAAACAGCTGGGTAGGTAGTATAGTATACTAAAGGTATGGGAAAAAGGAAGTGGTCAGCATACAGCCCTGGCTGGGGTATATCCAGCTATAAGGGAACTGATGTTCAATGTAGACTAGTCTCAACAGGGTTAACAGTCACGTTATTAGTAACCAACCCAGGAAAAACAACACCCCAAAACCTAACTACCTGCCCACGCTAGGCTAAAACTCCCACATATAGCGTCTAAACAAAGGCTTGACACGTTTTATCAATAAGAATCATCAGGAGCGATGTTACAGTGCACATGGTGAATTGTAGCAAACGCTGCTACACTGATGGTGTGTGACGGGGTACCCTGTGCTATGAAGGTCGTAAGGTGGTCGCATGAAGTGCCGGTACACTCACACCCCCGGGAGGCTGGGGAGACGTGCGGCCAATGGGAGCCTAGCGAGGCGGGACTATCTGCTCGTTGAGTTGCCGGCATACCAACAGCCTCACACGGTAAGTCGCCAGCCTGCCAAAACCAAAGATGAGTAAATGAGGGATCAAATTGGCAGTGAATCCCTAACAAAAACTAAGGTATCGGCAGGGGAAGGGGACAGATAAGTATATACACATGCAACTCTATTTTAAACACATGGGTTACTATATATATATATATATATATATATATATATATATATATATATATATATATATACACAGTACAGACCAAAAGTTTGGACACCTCATTCAAAGAGTTTTCTTTATTTTCATGACTATGAAAATTGTAGATTCACACTGAAGGCATCAAAACTATGAATTAACACATGTGGAATTATATACTTATCAAAAAAGTGTGAAACAACTGAAAATATGTCATATTCTAGGTTCTTCAAAATAGCCACCTTTTGCTTTGATTACTGCTCTTGGCATTCTCTTGATGAGCTTCAAGAGGTAGTCACCTGAAATATTCTTCCAACAGTCTTGAAGGAGTTCCCAGAGATGATTAGCACTTGTTGGCCCTATTGCCTTCACTCTGCGGTCCAGCTCACCCCAAACCATCTCGATTGGGTTCAGGTCCGGTGACTGTGGAGGCCAGGTCATCTGGTGCAGCACCCCATCACTCTCCTTCATGGTCAAATAGCCCTTACACAGCCTGGAGGTGTGTTTGGGGTTATTGTCCTGTTGAAAAATAATGATGGTCCAACTAAACGCAAACCGGATGGAATAGCATGCCACTGCAAGATGCTGTGGTAGCCATGCTGGTTCAGTATGCCTTCAATTTTGAATAAATCCCCAACAGTGTCACCAGCAAAGCACCCCTACACCATCACACCTCCTCCTCCATGCTTCACGGTGGGAACCAGGCATGTAGAGTCCATCTGTTCACTTTTTCTGCGTCGCACAAAGACACGGTGGTTGGAACCAAAGATCTCAAATTTGGACTCATCAGACCAAAGCACAGATTTCCACTGGTCTAATGTCCATTCCTTGTGTTCTTTAGCCCAAACAAGTCTCTTCTGCTTGTTGCCTGTCCTTAGCAGTGGTTTCCTAGCAGATATTCTACCATGAAGGCCTGATTCACACAGTCTCCTCTTAACAGTTCTTCTAGAGATGTGTCTTATGCTAGAACTCCGTGTGGCATTGACCTGGTCTCTAATCTGAGCTGCTGTTAACCTGTGATTTCTGAGGCTGGTGACTCGAATGAACTTATCCTCCGCAGCAGAGGTGACTCTTGGTCTTCCTTTTCTGGGGTGGTCCGCATGTGAGCCAGTTTCTTTGTAGCGCTTGATGGTTTTTGTGACTGCACTTGGGGACACTTTCAAAGTTTTCCCAATTTTTCGGACTGACTGACCTTCATTTCTTAAAGTAATGATGGCCACTCGTTTTTCTTTACTTAGGTGCTTTTTTCTTGCCATTATACAAATTCTAACAGTCCATTCAGTAGGACTATCAGCTGTGTATCCACCTGACTTCTCCACAACGCAACTAATGGTCCCAACCCCATTTATAAGGCAAGAAATCCCACTTATTAAACCTGACAGGGCACACCTGTGAAGTGAAAACCATTTCAGGTGACTACCTCTTGAAGCTCATCAAGAGAATGCCAAGAGTGTGCAAAACAGTAATCAAAGCAAAAGGTGGCTACTTTGAAGAACCTAGAATATGACATATTTTCAGTTGTTTCACACTTTTTTGTTATGTATATAATTCCACATGTGTTAATTCATAGTTTTGATGCCTTCAGTGTGAATCTACAATTTTCATAGTAATAAAAATAAAAAAAACTCTTTGAATGAGAAGGTGTGTCCAAACTTTTGGTCTGTACTGTATAAGGGAAAGACAAATATCTCCGATATACTGTGTTGGTTTAAGTCATACTAGATAAAAGACATCTATGCCCGATGGAACTAATATTTTACAGGGCATTGCATTTAAATTTCAACAATAAGTACCGATGCACGTATTGGAGATATATATACCAACTTGCAAGATCAATTTTTTTTCGCCAGCCCAAAAATAAGTGTATTAACGCCTTTAAAAGGGGCCTTTTGAAAGAACTAGGAAAATAGACTCTAAACCTGTTCATTATAATCTAACCCATGAAGAAAGAAAGGCGTTAAAATTAATGAACATATCGTGATCAAGTCAGCTAATAAGGGAGGAGGGGGGGGTAATAAGGGGGGGGGGTAGTGATCCTCAATAAAACAAGATACGAGGATGTCATGTTTAAACTACTGCAGGATGAAACTATGTATAAGAGATTGAGGAAGTGTCCTACCCTGGAATATAAAAAAACAAATGGATATATTATTGATGAAGGGTAAGAGTTTGAATTTCTTCAGATTAAATACCCAGTTATGCCAGTAATCTACTATCTGCCCAAAGTTCATAAAAATGTTATGCATTTTTGTTGATGAAGGGAGATCAGTCTGTTAGTTTGGTGGGTGACATATACGCATTTTATGTGTGAGGTACACCTGCACTGCATCTGTGACAGGGAAATAAATATAGTTAATCCGTCTTTTAGTACAGTGGGTGACATATACCAATTTTAGGTGTGAGCTACACGTGCACTGCATATGTGACAGAGAAATTAATATAGTTAATCCGTCTGTTAGTTTGGTGGGTAAGGCTGGGTTCACACCTGAGCGTTTTACAGCGTGTTCCTACGCGCTGTAAAACGCTCAACAGGCAAAAACCAATGATTCCCTATGGGCATGGTTCTCACCTGAGCGTTTTACAGCGCGTAGGAACGCGCTGTAAAATGCCCTACGCCCCGAGAAGTACAGGAGCTTCTTTGGGGCGTATTGTCGCTCGTAATACCTCTGTTTTTCATTGTGGTCAATAGCAAGAACGAGTGTACGACGCGCGTTTCCAAAATTCAAAAACGCCCGATAAAAACGCTTGTAAACAGCGCTTATTGAATACGCTCAGGTGTGAACCCTGCCTAACATATACCCATTTTTGGTGTGAGGTACACCTGCACTGCATCCATGACAAGGAAATTAATATAGGTAATCTGTCTGTTAGTTCGGTGGGTGACATAAACCCATTTTTGGTGTGAGGTACACCTGCACTGCATCCTAGACAGGGAAATTAGTATAGTTAATATGTCTGTTAGATCTGTGGGTGACATATACCCATTTTTAGTGTGAGGTACACCTGCACTGCATACGTGACAGGGAAATTAATATAGTTAATCCGTCTGTTAGTTCGGTGGGTGACATATACCCATTTTTTGTGTGAGGTACACCTGCACTGCATACGTGACAGGGAAATTAATATAGTTAATCTATCTGTTAGTTCAGTAACAATGAATGAGGAGAGCATCAAATAGGGGACGTGGCCCTGGGGTTGTGGTGCTGCTGGTGTTGGTGGAGCTCCTGTTGCAGGGAGAGGACGTGTTCGATCTGTGCCAGCTACATGCCCAAATGAAACGCCTTCCTCAGGTACACGTAGGTGACAGAACGTTCAGCGTTATTTTGTAGGCCCAAATACCGGTGTATGAATGGTGAGCCCAAAACAAGGAAAGACAGTAGTAGATTGGGTGGCTGACATTACTTCCAGTTTCTTCACATTGTCTCCCACCCGTTCCCTACTGAAAGCTTAGAGTTGGCACCTGCAGCCCTTGGGCATCTTGGGTCTTTCACCTCAACCCCTTGCAAATCAGCCAAGCAGTCTGAGCCTCTAGTCATGCAGCAGTCTCTTATGCTTTTTGATGAATCTGCTGGCAGGGTTTCCGTGGGCCATCCACCTAGCCCTGCCTCAGAAGTGGAAGAGATTGAGTGCACCGATGCCCAACCACTTATGTTTCAGGATGTGGACATGGGAGGACCACCGCAGCACGTCTCCGATGATGACAAAACACAGGTGCTAACTGCAGTGTTCAGACCGGCAAGGAGGGCAGGGATGAAGAGTGGTGGAAGATGATTTGGAGGATGATGAGGTCCTAGACCCCACATGGAATCAAGGTCATGCAAGTGACGTGTGCAGTTCGGAGGAAGAGGTGATGGTCACACAGGAGCAGGGTGCAAAAGCAGAGTGGCCGTCTCCTAGCCAGTACGCCTGCTACTGCCCACTGCACCCAGGGACTGAGCACATCAAAAACAGCTCCAAGGAGTTCCCTGGTGTGGCAGTACTTCAGACAAGAAGCGAGTGGTTTGCACGCTGTGCGATCGCTAGCTGAAGCGAGGCATAAATGTTCTAAACCTCAGCACTACCTGCATGACCAGGCATATAAATGCAAAGCACGAGCTGCATTGGAGTTCAAAAACCGCAACAGCTCCCTCTTCTGCTGCAGTCTCGGCCTCTTCCTCCCCCTCTGGACTGACAGTGGCACCTGCCACCCTGCAAACAGAGGATGTGGCAGTAGCACCACTATCTCCGCCACCAAGCATCTCCACACTGTCCCATGCAACGGTTCAGCTGTACATCCCCCCAAAACTGGAGAGGATGTACCCCCCTACCCACCAACGATCCCTGGCCTTGAATGCCAGCATCTCAAAATTTCTGGCCTTTGAAATGCTATCATTCCATCTGGTGGAGATGGAGACTTTTAAAAACCTTATGGCGGTGGCTGTCCCACAGTACGTGGTTCCCAGCCGCCACAACTTTTCCAGGCGAGCCATTCATGTCCTGCACAACCAAGTGGCGGACAAAATAAGGTGTGCACTGAGCAATACCATCTGTGGCAAGGTCCACATAACCACCTTTACCTGGACCAGTAAGCACGGGCAGAGACGTTATATTTCCCTAACTGCACACTGGGTAAATGCCGTGAAGGCTGGGCCTGAGGCGGATAGCAGTTTGGCACATGTCCTTCTGCCACCGAGGATTGCAGGACGATTCTCGTTGCCTCCTCCTCCGCTTCCTTCTCTACCGCCTCCTCATCCGGTCAGCGTAACACCTGCACCACCAACTTCAGCACAGCCAGGGCTGTTTTGAAACTCATCTGTTTTGGGGAAAACACCACACCGCGCAGGAGAAGTGGACAGCCATGGAACAACAGACCTATGAGTGGTTGGTGCCACTGAGCCTCAAGCCCGGCCTAGTGGTGTGCGATAATGGGCGAAATCTCATAGCAGCTCTAGGCCTAGCTGGTTTGACACACATCCCTTGCCTGGCGCATGTGCTGAATTTGGTGGTGTAGAGGTTCCTGAAAAATGACCCCGATATGTCAGAGCTGCTGCAGAAAGTGCGGGCCATCTGTGTGTGCTTTCAGTGTTCTCACCCTGCTGCTGCTCACCTGTCTGTGCTGCAGCGTAACTTCGGCCTTCCCGCTCACCGCCTCATATGCGATGTACCCACAAGCTGGAACTCCACCTTGTACATGCTGGAGACACTGTGTGAGCAGCAGCAGGCGATAGTGGAGTTTCAGCTGCAGCACGCATGGGTGAGTGGGCCTCCATGCAGGACGTGTGTGCCCTGTCGCACTGTTTCGAGTACTCCACCAACATGGCCAGTGCCAATGACGCCGTCCTCCTCATTACTATCCCATTTCTATGTCTCCTTGAAAAAATACTTTGGGCGATGATGGAAGAGGATGTGGCACAGGAGGAGGAGGAGGAAGAGGGATCAATTCCACAGTTATCAGGCCAGTCATGAGGCATGAGGAGGAGGATGATGATGAGGAGGAACCGTTTTCACAGCAGGTTGGAACCTAAAGCAGCTCATGGGCATCAATGAAGCGTGGCTGGGGGGGATACAGAGGACACAGACGATACACCTTCCACAGAGGACAGCTTGTCGTTGCCTCTGGGCAGCCTGGCACACATGAGCAACTACATGCTGCAGTGCCTACACCACCGAGTTGCCCACATTCTAACCAGTGCTGATTACAGGATGGCCACCCTGCTGACTCCCTGCTACAAGGACAACATGCCATCCTTAATTCCATTACTGGAGCGTGAAGATGTGCAAGTACAAGCGCATGCTGGTAGACGCGCTGCTGATGGCATTCCCACCTGACAGCTGGGGGTCAGTGGAAGCACAAAGCGAAGGCAGAGGAGGAGGAAGAAGTCGCCAACACATCTGGGATACCACCAGCACCTCAGAAGGGAGGGTTAGCATGGCTGAAATGTGGAAAAGCTTTGTCAGCATGCCACAGCAACCAGCACCACCAGCTGATACAAAACGTCTTAGCAGGAGGCAGCATTTCAGCAACATGGTGAAACAGTACATGTGCACACGCCTACGCGTACTGACTGATGGGTCTACCCCATTCAACTTCTGAGTCTCCAAATTGGGCATATGGCCTAAGCTTGCCCTTTACGACTTGGAGGGGCTGGCCTGCCTACGGCCAGTGTATTGTCCAAACGTGTTTGGTGATCACAGAGAAGGGCAGCTGCCTGTCCATAGCCAACGTGGACAAGCTCACGTTCATTAAAATGAACCAGGCATGGATCCCACAGAACTTGTCCGTACCTTGTGCTGAATTAGACAAGTATACCGGCCTCACCCAGCCATTGTTATACTCCAGCGCACTTTCTCTTTGCGTTCTCTTTTCCATTTCCCAATGTTTTGGGGCCTTCCCAAATTTATAATAAATAAATAAAGGGAGAAAAAAACAAAAAACAGTCTTGGCCATCTCCTCCTCCTCCACCGCCGCTTCCACCTACACCGACACATCTACCGCCACGTCTACCGCCTCCTCAACCTCTTACTCCACTTTGACCTCCGCCTCCTAGTTCAAGATTATTATTTTTTTCAATTCTATTCTATGTTATTTTAAGTCATTTCCCTATCCACATTTGTTTGCAGGGCAATTGTCATGGTGTTACCCCCATTTTGCTTCGTTTTGCAGCCCTCTAGCCCTTAGGCCTCATGCACACGACCGTTGTGTGCATCCGTGGCCGTTGTGCCGTTTTCCGTTTTTTTTCACAGACCATTGACTTTCAATGGGTCCGTGGAAAAATCGGCAAATGCACCGTTTGGCAGCCGCATCCGTGATCCGTGTTTCCTTGCCGTGAAAAAAATACGACCTGTCCTATTTTTTTCACGGCCAACGGTTCACGGACCCATTCAAGTCAATGGGTCCGTGAAAAATCACGGATGCACACAAGATTGTCATCCGTGTCCGTGATCCGTGATCCGTGTCCGTTTTTTCCTATCATTTCAATGGCAAACCTGACTTAGATTTTTTTTTCATTTTTCATGTCCGTGGATCCTCCAAAAAACAAGGAAGACCCACGGACGAAAAAACGGTCACGGATCACGGACCCCGTTTTTGCGGACCTTAAAAAAAAACAGTCGTGTGCATGAGGCCTTACTATGACTATTACAGCCATTTTAGTGCACCAAAGTTTGGGTCCCCTTTGACTTCTATGGGGTTCGAGTTCGGGTCTGGAACCCGAACTTTGACCCGAAGTTCAGCAGAACCCGGCGAACCCGAACATCCCTACATGCAAATATTCCATTCACGTGTCATCTCTGTTTTGGATCCACTTCTGTTTTTTTGGCATTAGCAATACTGATTGATTACTGACCAAATGCTGACCGAGTGAAGGCGTATGCTCCACAGACAGGATATGTTTTTTGTGGATTATTGTTTTGACGGATCAGAGGAAGGGCAAATTAATCAGTGACGTCAACACAAACTTACTGCTGACACCCTCTCCACTCTGTCGGGGGGCTCTACTCGTATAAGTGTTTAATAGAACAGGGTCTGTAGACATCTATGTGGAATCAGCTGACGACGGTATAAAAGAAGTGCGCTTCTTCTTGACACTAACATCGACCTGTAAGGCTGAGTTCATACTTATTTGGTCAGTTTTGGCCCCGTGACTGCCCTAATAATTAAAGTGTGCAGTGATTCTAAGAGCGATGCCTGTCATCTGCATGTCATACTGACTCCCAGTATTATTTCACTACCAAAGCAGACTCCCTATGCGTTTTCCTGCAAGGTTCTACACCACTATAAAGGCTCTCTGCAGCCAGGAAATAGCAGTTTTTTAATGCAATTCGCCATTAGAAAGCAATTTTTTCTAATAATTCGGCGAACCGGCCAAATCAAATTTTTGCCATTTTTTTCCCACTCATCTCTAATTAATTAAACTTTTGATCAGGACTGTATAAATTACTTATTACATTTTGTGGATTTATGATACTTTTTCCCCCACTTGTAATTATCTATTAATAAAGTATATGGTTTTTAGCGCCTCTTTTCAAACCGTGAGAATACAGGCTATGTTTCTCTCTTCTGTATCTTCCACAATCGCTCTGTTCATTCTTGTCCATCTTGTGGATTGTCCATTCTGTGTGCTCTCCACTTCTAAGCCGTGACTTATATTTCCTGGGCTGTTCTTTCTTCTGCCCAGCCGGAGCCTTTGGGTATTCAGCCGCTTTCTGCCTGGCCTTCCTGGGAATGGTTCTTCCGGTTCCTTTTCAGGGTTCCTGGTGTGTACTTCACCCACATTTCTGTGCAGACCTTATGACTTGCCTTGGATTCGTTCTGTTCTTGTTCCCTCCCCATGGTACTGCTCTTTAACCCATGGTCTTCTGTGTCCCCCAATGATACGAGCGAGAAAATAGGATTTTTTTGTGCTTACCTGTAAAATCCTTTTCTCACTGAGTTCATTGGGGGAAACAGTTCCCACCCCGTAAGTACATTGCTGGCTCTCCTTGATGGGTCCCTCCGGTTCTTGATTCTGACCCATCTCTGTCTTTCTTCTTTTTTATTGTTTTCTGTTGGCTTCTCCTGGCTGCAACTACTGCTTTCGTACAAACTGATTAGCTTAGTGTCTGCAGGAGGGGCATAACTGAGAGGAGGATCTAACACTTTTTTGCTTAGTGTCGCCTCCTAGTGGCAGCAGCTATACCCATGATATTCTGTGTCCCACAATGAACTCAGCGAGAAAAGGATTTTACAGGTAAGAACAAAAAAATCATATTTTTTCAAATACCCCCTGCAGTTTTCACACCCTATATGTTAATACTGAGCATCGGTACAGGGAGGAGGAGATGCCAGGGTTTCTCAGTGGGCTTCTCCTTCTCCCTGCCTGTGGAGTAGGTCGCAGCCAGGGAGAAGGTGAGCTTTTTTATTTTTTCCCTGGATCTGACGCTCTCTGCTGCGGTTGGACGGCGGAACAGCCAGGTAGAAGGAGACGCCCACTGAGAAACCCTGGCGTCTCCTGCTCCCTGTACCGATGCTCAGTATTAACATACTGGGTGTGAAAACTGCAGGGGGACACAGTGGTGCAAGCAAGGGATATTTGCAAAAAGAACAATGATGGTAGCATCAGTGGAGCAAATTCCACAAGCAAAGGTATTTAATTAAACCAAAAAACCAAAAAATGCACAAACGGTATCTTTATAGAACTCATTGGATGACAACTCGGAATATAAAAAATATTTTTGTCTGAAGATATTAATAAGATGTTAAAAGCTGTGTACGTGCAAATGTTGAAATTCAGAATGTGAAGGTCCAAAAGACTGTACATGATGACATTTTTGGGTGGTCTTAGGAAAAGAAGAAAAATGGTTTACAATACATAAAAACTTACATTCTTTAATCAGAAGTGAATGGAGAGTACTGAGTTTTTGGGAATGGGGAGCACACTTCTGTCAGTCTTCCCAAGGGGCTTTGAGTCCGAGTCTGAGCAGAAAGTCATCTGACAGAAGAAGAGCTGAGTGCTATCTACAGTAGGAAGCTTTGAAATCATTTACTCCAAATTTTATCGGCAAAATGTTCAGATATGCTCACACATTATGATATTGTGCATAAATCATTAGGAGCAAATTACTTTCCCTGAAGGAGAAGATTTTCTCTTATCTGTCAGGGAACAAAATAATCTTCATAAATAGACCTACTTTTCTGTACACTTGAGAGTCAACATGAGTTCAGGGATAGATGTGCTGACGTTACAATGGAAATTCCAGCAAACGTGTACATTTCCTTCTTTTGATCCACAAGTGCAGTAAATAGGCATGAAACTTTTAACCCTTAGGACTCTATTTCTTGTGGCAATTACTTTGGCAAGGAGGTTTCTTGAAATGCAAGCTTTTCAATTTCTGAACTATTTTTGACCATAATGGATGACAGAATTGTTCTTAAATTTGCCCATTCCTTTCTGTCTGGTGGTAACAGATTTTCATAGAGAGGAGGAAGTTGTTCTTCCTCCCTTTTGTGAAAATCCTAAAACGGAAATGGACTGAATATTAGAAAGTGCATTCTTAAAGTACTTATCCCATGACAAATGTAAAAAATGAGAAACAAACATCATATAGTACATGCCAGTCTCTTTCTATCAAAGCTAGGACCAGCCCTGTACCTCTCATGGATCCAGAGATCTCCCCATTCATTGCTCCAATTGCTCTGCCAGATTTATATCAAGCTGGCAGCTCAGGGGGTGTGTACTTTCTGCTGCAGCTTTCTGAACCGGACAAAGATAAAACAGCAGCAGCAGGTGGCACAGTACAGATACGTTTTATTCAATAACTCAGTGGCTATACCAATTTTTTTATTACATGAGGTTAAAAAAGTATTCAGATCCAGGTGCTGATTTGAAAAATATAGAATATTTTTTGTGGGACAACCGCTTTAAGTACCTGATGTCTAATTGTCTTTTCAAGGGAATAGGAAGGGGATGAAAGCTTCCAAGAATTTGAATTCCTAGATTTGAATGGCCTTTTGTGAATCCTACAAAACCCTGGGCAATGAGCCACCTTAGAAACTAAAATCCCACTCAACTAGCGCTTTGTTCACTTCTTGGGGAGAAAAGGAATTAAACTCTATTGAACAAATTTGTAGCCCAGTAGCTTGGGTTAGTCCTTGCACTTTTGAAAAACATCACAGAGTGGATGTTAATTCAAAACAAGATTTAGTTTTTGGAAGGACAGCCCTCCAAGCAGTAGTCCTACCCTAGACTGTCATCTATTAGATCACATGGCCAGGTACAGCCATGAAGGCTGAAACAGAAAAAGCTAATTAGTCTTAGAACCATACAAGAAAAAATGGGTGGGCACAAATAGACCACATGGTCCATCTGGTCTGCTCTTATATTATTTCTTAGTTATCTTAGGATAGATATGTTTATCCCAGGCATGTTTAACCCCTACCATCAAAAGCTTGTTTGAACCAAATGCTCAAACCCCAATTTTCAAATCAAATCTGACGTGTCACTTTATATGGCACTCCAGCTGTTGTGAAGCTACAACTCCCAGCATGCATACTTGCTCTGCTCTTCTAAGAACTCACATAGAAACGAATTGAGCTTGTTGGGAATTGTAGTTTTACAACAGCTGGAGTGCCGAAGGTTGCTGATCCCTGTTATATGGTAATAACATTGGAACGATTTTACTTATCTAAGCGATTCTGAGATTGTTTTCTCATGACATTTCATACTTCATGCTAGTGGTGAATTTGAGTCGATAAGTTTTACCTTTTATACATGAAAAAAATCCGACATTTACAGAAAATGTAGAAAAATTATCAAATTTCAAAATTTGAGTTTCTCTGCTTTTAAGACAGTGATTACTTGCATCATAGTTAACATTCACCTGTCTACTTCATGTTGACATCACCTTTTAAATGTAATTTTTTTTTTTTTAGGACGTTTGAAGGCAGCTCAGAATTTTGGAAGCAATGTTTTTAAACATTGCCCTGGAGGCTGGTTTTAAAGTCAGTATAAAACTGAGTCTGCTTTTATAGCGCCTACCAGTAGCCATTTGGCTCCAGGAGAAGTATATAGTGGGCTCAGCATGCATGTTGGTACTTGCATCCCTGGATCCGATGAAAACTGTTATGGCACCGGACGGGGTTAAAAGCAGAGTGTGCCTGGTGTGCATACTGTACCTGCGCTCCCTGGACTTTGTGTGGCTGTCATGGCCCATAACAGGTAGGAACTAGTGTTAGGGACCACTCATAGAGGCGACCTTGACGTGGTGAGTGGCTTATTACGCTTTGGCCAAAATGTACACTAATGCCTCATTCAACATCCAGCATAGAGGCAGGGCAGAGTGCTGGTTGCAGAGTGCCATTGCATTTGTGTTTTTGCGTTTGTATGTGTATTTCGCCATAGCAATGTGCACCTGCATACAGGGTTGTGCTGACTGAACCCCCCCACATTTTTTTCAATGTTTTTAAACATTTTTTAAGAAAATTTTCAAAACCGTTATTTTGAAGGACCAATTCAGTTCTGAAGCTACTTTAAGGGACTTTCATAGCACAAACCACCCATAAATTACCCCACCTTAGAAACTACACCCCTCAAATTATTCAAAACTGATTTTTGAAACTTTATTAACCCATTATAATATATAATCAATTTTGCATGTAATATAATAAGGGTTAACAGCAAAACAAACCCCAGTATTTATTACCCTGATTTTGCAGTTTATGGAAACACCCCATATGAGGTTGTAAATCTCTTCATGGGGTCATATGACTTTTTGGTAGCTTTTTTATACCATTTTATACCAATATCTGTTTTGGAGGGAAGATTTTGCTGGAATGGTTTAAGGGTGCATTGTCACATTTGAAGGGACCCTGAGGTACCCCCAGAAAGAAAACCCCCCAAAAGTGCAGTTTTGGAAACTACACCCCTCAAGGAATTGATTGAGGAGTGCAGTGAGTGCTTTGAACCAAAAAGCGTTTCACAGAATTTAGAAACACTTGGCTGTGAAAATGAAAAAAATCACATTTTATTTCCAATAAAATGTTACTTTAGCTCCAAATTTGTCATTTTCACAAAGGTTAATAGGAGAAAATTGACCCCACAATTTGTTATGCATTTTTCCCCGAATATGGAAACCTCTCATATGTGGTTGTAAACTGCTTTTTGGGAACACAGCAGTGTTCAGGAGGGAAGGAGCGGCATCTGGATTTTTAACATGGAATTTATGCTCAGGTTATGTGCAGAGGTCTGCCAGGTTAGCAGCACGTGTGTAGTTTTTTTGTTTGTTTTGGGTTTGGAGTTGAGCTATATCCGGCTCCCTTCAGGTGCACGGGGTAGGGTCGTTTGTGTCACTTTTAATTACGCCCCTTCCCAGTGTCCTGTGCGGGTTATAGCTTCTATCTCGCTCTGAGGAAAGGTGGATTTGCTGTTTCTGCTCTGCTACAAGATAAGTTGGTTTTGGTTTCCTTTTTGTGTTCTGTCTAGGCTGGACCAGAGGAAGCAGGCTGCCTCTTTCCCCCTTTCCACCATCTTAGGGACTTTAGGGAATCTTTAGCCTTAGGCACGGGGGCATGTTGATTCCCACCTTCTGGGTCTGAACGTGGGCACAGAAGCCCAGGGAGAGCTGGTAGGGAATCGTCAGGAGGTGACCTTTATCCCCAGCTTCTGGCCTAGACGATTGTCTTGAGGTTTTCTGTGTGTTGATTTTGGTCGCCTTTTTATATCATTTTATAGGAGGTGAATTGGGCAAAAATGTTATATTTTTGTATAGACTTCTCCATCCAGTATATATGATATCATAACTTTGTTCTATGGGTCGATACGGTTATGGCAATATCAAATGTATATATTTTTTATGTTTCCTACTATTGCAGCATAAAATCACTTTCTTTATTATTATTAAAAATGAGTTATATTTTGTATCACCATATAATAAAATCCATAACATTTTTATTTTTCAGCCAACATGAGGGCTTGATTTTTTTGCTGGACAGGCTGTAGTTTTTATTTTATTGTACTGCTCTGATTGGTCCTTTGCCACCAGCTCCTGCATCTCTTCTGTTGGGAAGAATGGAGACTGCATAGCTGTGACATTATATAGTGTCACAGCCTCCGGTAAATGTTTGTGAGCAACTGTATGCCTGATTGCAGAAATTAACATACAGCATGAGCGTACAGTGACGTCCGTATGTAGTAATGGGTTAAGGTAGATCACTTATATTTACATTCTAGAAGCAGCTAGAGCCTAAATATACAGGTTGTTGTTTCAGTTAACGTTTGTGTAATACCTCTTTAATAAAGCTGCTTAGTCATGAAATAAAAAGAGGAACCACTGTAACAAACCTTTTTCCATTGCTCTTGTCTCAGTCCCTTGTGCAGCCAGCAATATTAACAATGGAGGATTTTATTCTGGTTTCTATGGCTACATCTAGGTACAAGTATTGCATATTGGGGAAGTTCATGGAAACTGTCTCAAGCTACATTCACACAACAGTGAAAAATTTCCATGTGGCGGCAGTTTTTTTTTTTTAACAGCCATCACACTCCCATTTTAACCCCTTAGGGACCGGGCTCATTTTCACCTTAAGGACCAGGCCATTTTTGGCAAATCTGACCAGTGTCACTTTAAGTGGTGATAACTTTAAAACGCTTTGACTTATCCAGGCCATTCTGAGATAGTTTTTTGGTCACATATTGTACTTCATGATACTGGTAAAATGAAGTAAAAAAAAAAATATATATTTTATTTATTTAAAAATACCAAATTTACCAAATATTTGTAAAAAAAATAGCAAATTTCCAAGTTTCAATTTCTCTACTTCTATAATACATATTAATACCTACAAAAATAGTTATTACTTTACATTCCCCATATGTCTACTTCATGTTTGGATCACTTTGTGAATGACATTTTATTTTTTGGGGATGTTACAAGGCTTAGAAGTTTAGAAGCAAATCTTGAAATGTTTCCGAAATTTTCAAAAACCCACTTTACAAGGACCAGTTCAGGTCTGAAGTCACTTTGTGAGGCTACATAATATAAACCACCCAAAAATGACCCCATTCTAGAAACTACACCCCTCATGGTATTCAAAACTGATTTTACAAACTTTGTTAACCCTTTAGGTGTTCCACAAGAATTAATGGAAAATAGAGATACAATTTCAAAATTTCACTTTTTTGGCAGATTTTCCATTTTAATATTTTTTTTTACAGTTACAAAGCAAGGGTTAATAGCCAAACAAAACTCTATATTTATGGCTCTGATTTTGTAGTTTACAGAAACATCCCATATGTGGTCATAAACCGCTGTACGGCCACACGGCAGGGCGCAGAAGGAAAGGAATGCCATACGGTTTTTGGAAGGCAAATTTTGCTGGACTGTTTTTTTGACACCATGTCCTATTTGAAGCCCCCCTGATGCACCCCTAGAGTAGAAACTCCAAAAAAGTGACCCCATTCTAGAAACTACACCCCTCAAGGTATGTAAAACTGATTTTACAAACGTTGTTAACTCTTTAGGTGTTCCACAAGAATTAATGGAAAATAGAGATGCAATTTCCAAATTTCACTTTTTTGGCAGATTTTCCATTTTAATAATTTTTTCCAGTTATAAAGCAAGGGTTAACAGCCAAACAAAACTCAATATTTATGGCTTTGATTCCGTAGTTTACAGAAACTCCCCATATGTGGTCTAAACCGCTGTACAGGCACACGGCATGGCGCAGAAGGAAAGGAATGCCGTATGTTTTTTGGAAGGCAGATTTTGCTGGACTGTTTTTTTGACACCATGTCCCATTTGAAGCCCCCCGATGCACCCCTAGAAACTCCAAAAAAGTGACCCAATTTTAGAAACTACGGGATAGGGTGGCAGTTTTGTTGGTACTATTTTAGGGTACATATGATTTTTGGTTGCTCTATATTACACTTTTTGTGAGGCAAGGTAACAAGAAATAGCTGTTTTGGCACCGTTTTTATTTTTTGTTATTTACAACATTCATCTGACAAGTTAGATCATGTGATATTTTTATAGACCAGGTGGTCAGGGACGCGGCGATACCTAATATGTATACTTTTTTTTATTTATGTAAGTTTTACACAATGATTTCATTTTTGAAACAAAAAAATCATGTTTTAGTGTTTCCATAGTCTGAGAGCCATAGTTTTTTTAATTTTTTTTGGCGATTTTCTTGGGTAGGGTATGATTTTTGCGGCATGAGATGACGGTTTGATTGCCACTATTTTGGGGTGCGTGTGACTTTTTGATCGCTTGCTATTACACTTTTTGTGAAGTTAAGGTGACAAAAAATTGCTTTTTTTACACCATTTTTACTTTTATATTTTCACGGTATTCACCTGAGGGGTTAGGTCATGTGATATTTTTATAGAGCAAGTTATTATGGACGCGGTGATACCTAATATGTATACTTTTTTTTATTTATGTAAGTTTTACACATTGATTTCATTTTTGAAACAAAAAAAACGTTTTAGTGTTTCCATTGTCTGAGAGCCATAGTTTTTTCAGTTTTTGGGCGATTGGTAGGGTATGATTTTTGCGGGATGAGATGACGGTTTGATTGGCCTTATTTTGGGGTGCATATGACTTTTTGATCGCTTGCTATTACACTTTTTGTGATGTAAGGTGACAAAAAATGGTTTATTTAGCACATTTTTTATTTTTTATTTTTTACGGTGTTCATCTGAGGGGTTAGGTCATGTGATATTTTTATAGATCCGGTCGATACAGACGCGGCGATACCTAATATATCTATATTCCCCCCCCCCCTATTTTTTTACCAATTTTTTAAACTTTATTTGGGGAAAATGACGTCCTTGTTTATTTTTACTCAAAACTTTACATTTTGGGGGGGGGGACTTTATTTTTATCAACTTTTTTTTCACTTTATTTTTTGTCCCACTTTGGGACTTCCACTTTTGGGGGTCTAATCCTTTACAATGCATTCCAATACTTCTGTATTAGAATGCATTGGCTGTATGAGTAATACTGTGTGTATTACTCATACAGCTTCTGTCCTGTGAGATCCAGGGGGCTGGATCTCACAGGCACGTCACAGGAAGGCAGCGGCGATGCCTCAGGCATACAGCCCCATGGGGATCTGATGGCACCGCCGCCGCCCGCAACATAAAAAGCCGCAAACCGCAGGTCTGAATTGACCTGTTGTTTGTGGCGATCGCTGACACAGGACCCCCCCCGCGCATTTAGCCAAGGTGCCTGCTCAACGATTTGAGCAGGCACCTTGTTCCGATCACCGCCGGGTGGCGGTGATCGGAAATACACATGACTTACCGGTACGTCATGTGTCCTTAAGTACCGGGACAACATGCCATGCCGGTATGTCATGTGTCCTAAAGAGGTTAAGAACCATAGAAATATACTGGTCTATTTACATGGCATTTATTTTTTTTTATTATTTTTTTTAAAGCGGCCATTCAAAAATTAAACATGTCCTATTTTGCCCAATTTCATGGAACTATTGAAGGGGCCCAGTTTTAAAGTCCATCTTTTAGAAAGTACCAATTGAAAACTGGTCATTTTGCATTTTTTTAACTGCTGTTTTTAATGGTTTTGTAAATGCAGCCTAACAGAAAACAAATTGCTCTTGACAGTGTAGCTATTTCCTATAGTATTCTTGAACAGTAAGGCCTCTTTCACACGAGCATCATGTTTTTGGGCCGGATAAGATGCAGGTGCGTCGTGGGAAAATGCGCGATTTTTCTGCGCGAGTGCAAAACATTGTAATGCGTTTTGCACTCGCGTGAGAAAAATCGCCATGTTTGGTACCCAAACCCGAACTTCTTCACAGAAGTTCGGGTTTGGGATCGGTGTTGTGTAGATTGTATTATTTTCCCTTATAACAGAATGCTTAGTAAAGTAGGGCTGGAGGGGTTAAAAATAAATAAAAAATAATTTAACTCACCTTAATCCACCTGGTGATGGACCATGTGATGGACCATGTGATGGACCATGTGATGAGCGCAGTGACGTCATCAAAGGTCCTTTACCCAGCTCCTGAAGAAATAAGACAGAAGAGAACCCCTCCAGCTCTATTGTACTATGCATTCTGTATTAAGAATGGTATTATTTTCCCTTATAACCATGTTATAAGGGAAAATAATAATGATCGGGTCCCCATCCCGATTGTCTCCTAGCAACCGTGCGTGAAAATCGCACCGCATCCGCACTTGCTTGCGGATGGCTTGCGATTTTCACGCAGCCCCATTCACTTCTATGGGGCCTGCGTTGCGTCAAAAACGCACAAAGAGGAGCATGCTGCGATTTTTACGCAACGCACAAGTGATGTGTGAAAATCACTGCTCGTGTGCACAGCCCCATAGAAATGAATGGGTCCAGATTCAGTGCGGGTGCAATGCGTTCACCTCACGCATTGCACCCGCATGGAAATCTCGCCCGTGTGAAAGAGGCCTAAATGCTGCAATGTGATTAGTTGCTATGGGAAACAGACAGTTTAATGTTAATTTATATCACTCTCACCCTGTAAGGCCTCATGCACACGACCGTGCAGTTTTTTTTGCGGTCCGCAAAAAACGGAAGGCACCCGTGTTGCCTTCCGCAATTTGCGGAACGGAACAGGCGCCGGCAATATAAATGCCTATTCTTGTCCGCAAATCGGGGACAAGAATAGGACATGTTATTTTTTTTGCGGGGCCGCGGAACGGAGCTGTCCGGAGCTGTCCGCATCTTTTGCAGCTCCATTGAAATGAATGGGTCCGCATCCGAGCAGCCAAAACGGCGGCTCGGATGCGGACCCAAACAACGACTGTGTGCATGAGGCCTTAGGCAGAGTTCACATCACCATTTAGCTTTCAGTTCTCTTGATCAGTCAGAACAAGTCGAAAAAAGAAAAAAGGGATCCTGTTGCGTAATTTGGCATACTTTTTTTTACACGGGGAGGTACTTTTTTTCCGCCCAAAAAAAAGGATCTTGGTCAGAAATGGTTCAAATGGATGCCAACTGATGCAACGGGATCGTTTTTTTTTTTTCTCCTAATGGATCAGAAGAATGGAAAGCTAAACAGTGATGGGAACTCAGCCTAAGGGCTCATGCACACGACCGTATGGCTTTTTCAGTGTTTTGCGGGCCATTTTTAACGGATCAGTTTTTCCATTTTTTGTTTCAGTAGTGTCTCTGGTTCCATTCCTTTTTTCCATATATAGTATACAGTAACTACATCGAAAAAATTGGTCTGGGCATAACATTTCAAATAGATGGTTCTGCAATAACGGAACGGATACGGAAGACATACGGAGTGCATTCCGTATGTGTTCTGTTTTTTTTTTTGCGGACCCATTGACTTAAATGGAGCCACGGAACGTGATTTGCAGGAAATAATAGGACATGTTATATCTTTGAACAAAACGGAAAAATGGAGATACTGAAGCGGAATGCACACTTCAGTTTTTTTTGCTGACCCATTGAAATAAATGGTTCAGTATAAGTAACGCATATTGAACTAAAAAAAGGCCAGTATACGGAACGCAAAAGACGTTCGTGTGCATGAGTCCTAACTCTGCTGTTATTTGCTCCCCCCCCTCATTACTAAATTATATATACCTCACATAATATAGTACTATACAAAAGTTTGGTTTGACATTCTTGAATGATGCCTAATATCAGAAAAGTAGAGACGTCAACATAGGAATGTTTACGTTTATACTGCCCTATGGCAATGGACATGGCGTCCAAAAATAAAATTGTTTACATATCTTGGCTCACAAAGAAATACGTTAAAGTAGGTGTATGGGGGAACAAATGTTTTGTAAAAGAGCCTGGATGGGTTAAAAATAAAGCTCACCTCATGATCTGGTGCTGTTCTGCTCCAGTCCCTGCCGATCTCCGCTTTCTGGCTCTGGCTCAACTAAAAGTATGTTTTCTTGAGAAGAATGAAAAACATGGTAGGGCTGGAATTGCACATGACGTTTTTGATGCATTGCATTACTTTTTTTTTTGTTCGTTTACAGCCAAAGAGCGTTACAATTGCCTTAATTCTAATGAACAACAATGTCCCTAGAGCTTCAATCACAAAAGTATCACCCTTCATTATTGTTGCCTGAGCAGTGCAAACAGTATAATGAAAAGTTGAGTTGTTGAAGGGGTCCACAAGGGCCCTGGGACTTTAAGCTACATCACAAATATCTGGAGCCCACCTTACGGAAGTTAAGTTTATATGCAATGTGAGTAGTCATGTTTGCCTGCAATCTCAACATAGAAAGTAAAAACCTTGCCAACTGGCATTTGTGGCTAAGTGACTCCTAATCACGGAGACTAATAATGTGCAGAAAGAGAGATACATGGATTATATGCAGATCATATTTGGGCTGATGTTTGGCTTTGAACAGGATGTCTGAGAGCCATGTAAAATAATAAAATGATCTTCCCTTGCAGCCAGTGATGTATTATTTGGATGTGCCATATACCAGTATGACCAGTCACAGTCCTGAACGGTCTCTTACCTACACCGCTGAGGCAGGCCAGTAATTGGCTGCAGCCAAACAATATGTCACTGGCTGCAGATTTCACCTTCTGCATTACAACTGATGAAAATATCCACCACATATATCGGCAACACAAATTGATTTAAAATCCATCCCACGCATCAAGTTATGCATGTATTCTGGTGTGCATGTTCTTAGCAGTGTGGATGAGATTTTTATTTAAATCTCACCCACTTCACTGCTTTTGTAAACTCTGCAGATTTTAAATTCCTCTTTGGATAATCTGCAACATTTACTCTATGTGTCACAATAGCCTTACAATAGTGATGGCATTGATTCCAGCCTGCACAAAAATGCTTGGGTTAGAGGGCAAGCAAGATAAAGGGGTTGTCCAAGTTGCATAAAAATACAAGCAGCTCCTGTAAAGAGTCTAAAATAACAAAAGAATACCCCTTTCTCCCCTTCTACTTCCACCACTGCACTCTGTTCTTCCTGCCACTGACATCATCTTTCTGGCTGCAGCGGTGATGTTTAATTCATATAGGTCTGGGGCAGCCAATCGGTGTCCGCAGCAGTACATGGGACATGACTGCTCAGGCCACTGAATGGCTGCTGCAGTCACCTGTACAGTGTTAATTTTAGGACATGGTCAGATATCATAGTCACATATCAGAATAATGTCAATGTGAGGCAAAATACTCACCCTGACCCCTGACCCCTGACTCTGACTCCTGACTTTGATATTTGACTCTGACATCTAAGTTTGACCTATGCTCTTCATAGGTCAGGGTCAAAGTCAGAATGAGTTATAGATATACTGTGTGTTTGTATGCTAAATCACACAACCAAAGAAAGTCTGTAGCTGAGCTTCTGGCTCTGTGTCTGAAATGCTGTAAGCTGACATGTTGCAACGTTGTATGAGTGCATAGCTCAGTGGTTAGGTTACTGCTTTGTAGACTGGAGTTTTTGGGTTCAAAACCCATTAGCAACCTTAAAACAACAAGTTAATATCTTTAAACATTAGATGAGAGACAACTTCAAGTGATGTGTGACGCTGATATCTGACTAGTCAGCGTCACAATAACTTTTAGGTTTACTGTATTTTTGTATGCTAAATCACATAGATGAAGAAACTCCCAATCTACTGTTAGGCAAGCCTATAGCTCAATAGTAAGGCAGTTGCTTCATATACAGTGTGCCTGGGTTCAAAACCCCTTAAAAAAAAATATATATTTATCAAGCCTTAGATAAGAGACAAATTCAAGTGATATCTGACTCTCTTCAGTCGTCAGCATCACAATGACTTTTAGGTTCATTGTATTTTTGGTATACTAAATCTCATAGATAAAGAATATCATTGAAATTAGTGTCTAAATCTATAGCTCAGTGGTAAGACCCTTGTGTTACTTCCTGGGTTCAAAACCCCTTTAAGGATTTTAGTAAAATTTAAATTTTATTGAGCCCTAGGTAAGAAAGAAATTCAAGTGAAGTCCGATGTAAGTAGTCCTTTTTTATTTTATTAAGAGTACATGGACAGTGCTATAGTAAGGGGGGCACTAATTTACTGTATCTTCATCTATATCCAGGTGACTGAGGGCTATTTCGTTTTTTGTTGTCTTGAAAGAGTCACTGTACAATACAATAATGTATTCTTATTTCTTACAAAGGAGTCTAATTATCAGATCTGTAACCCAAATGTAAGCTGCAAATGACCACTAGAAGTCTTACTAGTCCACTGTCTGTGGTTAGGCATGGCCCAGCTCTCCCAGCAAATACAGATCTGCAAACCAACTTATCTTATGCACTCTCCTTTCGCTATCTTACATGTCTTTTCTCATGTCACCTCTCTCAAGTGTCTATGCAGTTATTACTATTAGAATCACTATTTTTTGGGGGACTCCTGAAAAAGTTGAGTATATGCAGAGCTGTGTCCTGACGTATATATATCTACTGTGTATATGTGTATTATACACACAACGTGCTATAGCTTCACCACACTGAGATCTGCTCAGAAAGCTAATATTCACAGGCACAATATATGATTATGCTGTCACACAGGGGAGGAACTGCACAGTGTCCTTTATCAAGAAATCAAATCCTGCCTTTCTCTGCTACAACTCAAAATCGGAACCATGGTGACTAAAAACGGAGAGAACATGGTGTCGGCGCTGCGTCAAGGAGGGCTGAGCCATGCGCCCTGCATGATGCACGTATTCAATCTGGTTGTTAAGCGGTTCCTGAAGTCTTCCACCCACCTGTATCCCACTGCTTCATATCCTGGAACAGATGCTGGTAAATTTGGCTGGTCAGGGGACTGGAGACATGGTGCCTACATCTCATGGCCACATAAGCCCTGTGGGGCTAAACTGGAGGAGGAGGAGGAGGACATTTGAGCACAAGCAATGTGTAGCGAAATGGGTGGTTTTTCTACACAGGTGAAAGGAGAGGAGGAGCATGAGCAGCTAGAGGAGCAAGAGGGAGATGAGGAAGACGAGGCAGATGACCCAGGCACACTGTGGCAGTATGCAGTGGAGATGGAGGCAGGTAGTCCCTCCGAGTCACTTGCACAAATGGCCCGCTGTATGCTCACTTGTTTGGGTAGTGACAGCTGACTTGTAACCATTCAGCAGAGGGATGACTTCTAGCTCTCCACCTTGTTGGACCATCGCTACTGGTCCAAAATGGGGGCCTTTTTTACACCCACTGAGAGGGAGGACAAACCGAACTACAAAAAAGACACCCTATGTAGTCAGTTAGCCGCTGCCTATCTGCGTCATTGTCCATCCTCTCGCAGGTCTGACCGGTGGGGGCCCTCTGTGCTCTCGTTCCACTGCCATGGCTGTTGTGGTAGGGTGAAGTGGTAGGATCAGTACCAGCTCCATCAGCAGCAGCTTGAGTCTAGAGTGGATGATGAGCAGCTTTCTTAACCCGTCTAATGAAGAAACTAATCACCAGCAGCAGCAGCTGGACCTGGAGCAGAACCTGAACCAGCAGTTGGTGGCATCCTTGGACAGTACCCTGCCACCCCACATTGAAGATCCACTGGACTATTGGGCAGCCAAACTGGATTTGTGGCCGCAACTGGCCGAGTTTGCCCTGGAAAAGCTGTCCTGCCCGGCCTGTAGTGTGGCATCAGAGAGGGTTTTTAGTGCGGTGGAGCCATAGTTACCCCAAGAAGAACTCGCCTGTCCATCCAAAATGTGAAGAGAATGACCTTTGTCAAGATGAATCAGGCATGGATCAGCCAGAATTTCCACCCACCAATGTCTAATGCATCAGATTAGATCATCCATGCTGCCTCACCCAAACCTTGGCAAAACAGACCGGTTTCTTCTGGCTACCTGCCTCAGCTACTATTCTGATGCTGCTCCCACCTGATGCCACACATCTGATGCCAAGAGCTCCTTCTTACACCCACCATCATCAGCGGGGACTGTTATTGTCACCCACCTCCCCACTCTGTCACTGGGTCACTCTGTGGTCTCCTGATACTGCTGCCACCTCACCACTCAGGTCTACTCATGCTGCTGCTACCACTTCCACACTCTGTCATTGTGCCACTCTGTGGTCTCCTTATGCTGCCACCTCCACACTGTGTCATTGTGGCACTCTGTGGTCTCCTCATGCTGCTGCTGCTGCCACCTCCACACTATGTCACCTTGCCAGCCTGTGGCCTCCTCATGCTGCTGCTGCTGCCACCTCCACACTATGTCACCTTGCCAGTCTGTAGCCTCCTCGTGCTGATGCTAACTCAACACTATGTCACCTTGCCAGTCTGTGGCCTCCTTGTGCTGCTGCTGTCAACTCCACACTATGTCACTTTTCCTTGCCAGTCTGTGGCCTCCTCATGCTGCTGATGCTGCCAACTCCACACTATGTCACCTTGCCACTCTGTGGTCTCCTAAAGCTGCTGTTAATCAACACTATGTCACTGGGCCAATGGATGTACATTAAATACACAGCGGTGTAAGTATGAACATAGAGATGTTACTCACTTCACTGGGGGGAGGGGGGTAACATCTCTATGTTCATACTTATACCGCTGTGTATTTAATGTACATCCATTCACCACGAACCATGATGATTTTTAAAGTTATACCAATTTTAAAGTGATACCTTTTATACATTTTTATATCTTATTTTCTGTTCTCCTGCCTACACTCACTGTTTTTATCCACACCACAGTTTCTATTGCCTTTTTTATATATTGCCTTACATTATCCATACTCTGCCTTGCATATATTTGCTTCCTTAACCCCTCCCCCTTTCCTTCTATTTTTGTCACAGCAGCCTTCCCACCCTATTGATTGGCGCTTCCACAGGGTCACCTCGGAGGGAGATTGGGAGTGCCCTCACACCCAATTTCACCCCCCCTTTTTCATTTACCTCCACACTATGTCACCTTGCCACTCTGTGGTCTCCTAATGCTGCTGCTAAATCAACACTATGTCACTGGGCGACTCTGTGGCCTCCTCATGCTGCTGCTAACTTAACACTATGTCACTGGCCCACTCTGTGGTCTCCTCATGCTGCTGCTGATGCTGCCACCTCCACACTATGTCACCTTGCCACTGTGTGGTCTCCTAATGTTGCTGCCACCTCAACACTTTTTAAATGGGCCACTCTGTTAATCAACACTATGTCACTGGGCCACTCTGTGGCCTCCTCATGCTGCTGCTGCTGCCACCTCCCCACTATGTCACTGGGCCAATCTGTGTTCTCCTCATGCTGCTGCTACCTCAACACTATGTCATTAGGCCACTCTGTAGCTTCCTCATGCTGCTGCCACCTCAACACTATGTAAATGGACCACTCTGTGGTATCCTCATGCGGCTTCTGCCACCTCCACACTATGTCACCTTGCCAGTCTGTGGCCTCCTCATGCTGCTGCTAGCTCAACACTATGTCACCTTGCTAATCTTTGGCCTCCTCATGCTGCTGCCACCTCCACACTATGTCACTTTTCTATGTCACTTTGCCACTCTGCGGTCTCCTCATGCTGCTGCTAAATCAACACTATGTCACTGGACCACTCTGTGGTCTCCTCATGCTGCTGCTAAATCAACACTATGTCACTGGGCCACTCTGTGGCCTCCTCATGCTGCTGCTGCTACTTCAACACTATGTGACCTTTCCAGTCTGTGGCCTCCTCATGCTGCTGCTAACTCAACACTATAATACTGGGCCATTCTGTGGCTTCCTCATGCTGCTACCACCTCAACACTATGTAAATGGGCCCTCTGTCCTCTCCTCATGCTGCTGCCACCTCCCCACTATGTCACTGGGCCACTCTGTGGTCTACTCATGCTGCTGCTACTTCAACACTATGTCATTGGGCCACTCTGTGGACTTATCAAGCTGTTTTCCCACCCTCCCCCCTCCATGACTGGGCCACTTTTTTGCCTTTTTGGCCTGGTTGACATCATCATTTATTTGATACCTTCTTCTGATCTGTCAGGAGGAAGGGAAAATGAGACGCACAACGGATCCTGTCTGTGTAGCAGTTGTAAGGCCTTTATGGTCCCATGATTTGGTAGCCAAAAGCAGGAGTGGGTACAAAACACAGAAGACATGCAAATAATCCATTTACATGTCATCTCTGTTTTGGATCCACTCCTGTATTTTTTTTTTGCTTTAGCAATACTGATGGATTACTGACCAAATGCTGAACGAATGAAGGCGGATGCTTAACAAACAGGATACTTTTTTTTTTTGGGGGGGGGGGGTTATTGCATGGACCAATACTGATGGATTACTGAGCAAATGCTGACCGAATGAAGGCGGATGCTCCACAGACAGGATCCGTTTTTTGTGGGTTATTGTTCTGACGGATCAGAGGTAGGGTAAAATAATCAGTGACGTCAACAGAAAACTTACTGCTGACACCCTCTCTACTCTGTCAGGGGGGCTCTACTTGTATAAGCTTTTAATAGAACAGATTCTGTAGACATCTATGTGGAATCAGCTGACAACAGTGTAAAAGAAATGCGCATTTCCCCTTTCAGTAGGATTTTGGGCCTCTGCACGGTTCTTTATACCTGCCGCTAACATCGACCTGTAAGGCTGAGCTCAAACTTGAGTTATTTTTTGGTTATCCGTTTTGGCCCCGTAACTGCCCAAATAAGTGAAGTGTGCAGTGATTCTAAGCGTGACACCTGTCATGTGCATGTCATACTGACTCACAGTGGCGACTCTAGGAACAATATATAGGGGGGGGCACAAAGATACCACAGTCAAAAATGGGGGGGCACAAACAAAATAAGTATATATCAATAAGATTACAAAATACGAGAGAATTGCGATATGCAGGGATACAGTTATAATAAAGCAATTTACTTACAAAAGAAGCTATTCAGTCGTCTGCAGTGCCGTCCTCTGCTTGCTTCCACGGATTCTTTCCCCTTCTTTCTGTCTCTCGTCAGTGCACAGGCGCACTGTTATGGTGGATCTGTGGAAGACACACTGTTATGGGGGCATCTGTGGATGACACATTATGCCTCTCATTAGCCCTCATTATGCCTCTCATATCAGCCCCCATATCAGCCCTTATGCCTCATTAGCCCCCATATCAGCCCTTATGCCTCATTAGCCCCCATATCAGCCCTTATGCCTCATTAGCCCCCATATCAGCCCTTATGCCTCATTAGCCCCCATATCAGCCCTTATGCCTCATTAGCCCCCATTATGCCTCTTATTAGCCCCATTATGCCTCTTATTAGCCCCATATGCCTCCTATTAGCCCCCATATGCCTCCTATTAGCCCCCATATGCCTCCTATTAGCCCCCATATGCCTCCAATTAGCCCCCATATGCCTCCAATTAGCCCCCATATGCCTCCTATTAGCCCCCATATGCCTCCTATTAGCCCCATATGCCTCCTATTAGCCCCCATATGCCTCCTATTAGCCCCCATATGCCTCATATTAGCCCCATATGCCTCCTATTAGCCCCATATGCCTCCTATTAGCCCCATATGCCTCCTATTAGCCCCATATGCCTCCAATTAGCCCCATATGCCTCCAATTAGCCCCCATATGCGTCCAATTAGCCCCCATATGCCTCCTATTAGCCCCCATATGCCTCCTATTAGCCCCCATATGCCTCATATTAGCCTCATATGCCTCCTATTAGCCCCCATATGCCTCCTATTAGCCCCCATATGCCTCATATTAGCCCCATATGCCTCCTATTAGCCCCATATGCCTCCTATTAGCCCCATATGCCTCCTATTAGCCCCCATATGCCTCCAATTAGCCCCATATGCCTCCAATTAGCCCCCATATGCCTCCAATTAGCCCCCATATGCCTCCTATTAGCCCCCATATGCCTCCTATTAGCCCCATTATGCCTCATATTAGCCCCCATATGCCTCCTATTAGCCCCATATGCCTCCTATTAGCCCCATATGCCTCCTATTAGCCCCATATGCCTCCTATTAGCCCCAAATATGCCTCCAATTAGCCCCAAATATGCCTCCAATTATCCCCCAAATATGCCACCAATTAGCCCCCATATGCCTCCAAATGCCCCCATATGCCTCCAATTAGCCCCCAAATATGCCTCCAATTAGCCCCCATATGCCTCCAAATGCCCCATATGCCTCCAATTAGCCCCCATAATGCCCCCAGCAGCCACATTTTCTATAAAATAAAAAATAAAAACACTTACCTCTCCTGCTCCTGGACGGACGCCGCCTGCCATTTTCTCCTCAGTCGACTGTGCTCTAAACTGGCGCGCACAGCGTGAGGTCACAGAGCGACCTTACGCTGTGCGCAGCCCTGCACAGCCGACAGCCGAGGACCAGGAAGTGGTGAGTACAGAGCGTTCACCACTTCCTGGTCCTTCGGTACTAATGAGCGCTTCCATAATGGAAGCGCTCATTAGTATTCACTCTGGGGAATCAGCGGGGGGGCACCCGGGGGGGCAAGGGACAACATAGGGGGGCAATTGCCCCCCCTCGCCCCCCTCTAGCGACGCCACTACTGACTCACGGTATTGTTTCACAACCAGAGCAGACTCCCTATGCGTGTTAACTGAAAGGCACAGTGTTCTACACCACTATACAGGCTCTCTGCAGCCAGGAAATAACAGATTTTTAAAGAGATTTGCCGCAAATAAATTTGTATCGAATTGAATCTTTTCAGAAAATCTCTATTTATTATAGTATATCCTATAATTATGGTTTTAAAGAAAAAAGAAGAAAAAATAATACACAGATTTATCTGAGGACTTGAACCAGGGATGTCTACATGCAAAACTGTTTGCCTAACCTCTAAGCTCTAGCATTATCATCTAGAGTTATATGTTTTCTCTATGCTGATAAGCTATCACAAAGTACTGGTGTCTGCATAATCATATATTGTGCCTATATAGTGCATATAGTGACTACTCAACTTTTTCTGGAGTCCCAGTAAAATAGTGATTCTTGCTAATAACTGCATACACACTTGAGAGAGGTGAATCAATGTATTAGACATGTAAGATAGCGAAAGGGAGAGATCATATTTAGAAGATATGTTGGTTTGAAGATCTGTGCAGTCCCTTGCAGCATCAGCTACTCCAGAACACTCCTCTTACCAAGGCTGACAAGTACTATTGTAGATGTTTCCAGAATTAACAACACAGTTCTTGCAGGGCAACTGTTAGGCCTCTTTCACACGGGCGTCATGTTTTTTGCCCGGATAAGAGGCGGGTGCGTTGCGGGAAAATGCCCGATTTTTCCGCGCGAGTGCAAAACATTGTCATGCGTTTTGCACTCGCGTGAGAAAAATCGCGCATGTTTGGTACCCAGACCTGAACTTCTTCACAGAAGTTCGGGCTTGGGATTGATGTTCTGAAGATTGTATTATTTTCCCTTATAACATGGTAATAAGGGAAAATAATAGCATTCTGAATACAGAATGCATAGTATAATAGTGCTGGAAGGGTTAAAAATAATAAAAAAAAGTTAACTCACCTTCTCCTCTTGTTAGCGTAGATCCCGGTCTGTTCTTTAGCTGTGGACTGAATGACCTGTGGTGACGTCAGATCACATGCTCCAATCACATGGTCCATCACCGTGGTGATGGAGCATGTGATCTGACGTCATCAAAGGTCCTTTAGCCCACAGATAAAGAACAGACCGGCATCTGCGCTAACAAGAGGAGAAGGTGAGTTAACTTTTTTTATTATTTTTAACCCTTCCAGCACTATTATACTATGCATTCTGTATTCAGAATGCTATTATTTTCCCTTATAACCATGTTATAAGGGAAAATAATACAGTGAATAGACTGTCACCTAGCAACCATGCGTGAAAATCGCACCGCATCCGCACTTGCTTGCGGATGCATGCGATTTTCACGCAACCCCATTCATTTCTATAGGGCCTGCGTTACGTGAAAAACGCACAAAGAGGAGCATGCTGCGATTTTCACGCAACGCACAAGTGATGCGTGAAAATCACCGCTCGTGTGCACAGCCCCATAGAAATGAATGGGTCAGGATTCAGTGCGGGTGCAATGCGTTCACCGCACGCATCGCACCCGCACGGAAAACTCGCCCGTGTGAAAGGGGCCTAAGATGAACATTCTCTGAAAATACCAAGTTAGAAATCACAGACCATTACCATTAAAGTCCATGGACAACTTTGGGGACATTTTTTTAGCATTGCATTAAAATAATTTTTGGCTAAAATAATTTTTTCTATTGTTTTTATTAAACATTTTCAAAAATTGTCTATCTACAGCTTTCATTTTCAGTGCTTCTGTAGACTGTTGCTTTCTGCCTCACAGTGAATCTGTTAGGTATCTTCTCTGGCAGCTTTAAAATTAGTACACACTACTGTAGCTCTTGCAATAAAATTACTTTGACAGACTGTCACAAGGCTTAAAATTATATTGACACCTTCAGAGCCATATATTTTTTTTTTGTAATATGGTTTTCTTAACACCTTCCTAACATGTGGCGTACATGTACAGTGCTATGTGAAGTGTGCTCCAGACATGCTGTGCACTGATCGGGCGAGCACAGGAGCTGTGCTTGCTGGATCAGTGGTAGGGCCCAAGCTGTAACTTCTGGCATCTGTGAAAACTCAGATGTCATCGGATTAACTTCTTAAATGCCACCGTCAATGCTGACCGCCGCATAAGGGGTTTACAGAGGGAGTGAGCTCCCTCTCTCAACTCATTGGCTCTCTGCAATGTGATTGCAGTGTGTTGATGGCTGCTAAGGCAGCCTGAGGCCTTGGTGCCTGCTAATTACGGAGGCCCAGGCCTAGTCTCATAGGCAACTGTCAGTGTAACGGCTGTTTCACACGAGAGGATGCCGTGCGTGACATCCGCTGCGTGAATGACAGCCAAGACCCGATGCGGACAGCAGAAGCACGGAGCATTAACATGATTGATAATGCTCCGTGCCTCTCTGTGATCTCTTTACTACGAAATCACAGTGACAACTTTATCTCACTGTGATTTTGTAGTAAAGAGATCATAGAGAGGCACGGAGCATTATCAATCATGTTAATGCTCCGTCACGCACGGCATCCGCTCGTGTGAAACAGCCCTAAGAACTCATGCACACATTGCCGCCTGTGCAGGCAGATGCAGGCCCATTCAACTTAAATGGGTCCACAATCCGTCCGCACTGCAACAAAATAGAGCATGTTCTAATTTTTTGTGGTGCGGAGGCACAGACTGAAATGCTTTTGTGGCCTTCCGCTCCACTGCCTCCCTTCCTGCCTTTTCTTTATAGCAGTACTATTAACAACATAACACTGTGTCTGGAAACAGACAATCACACAATGTAGTTGTTGCAATACACAGAACAATAAGCATTTTTCCAACACCCCCACTCAGCAACTACTTATCCTGTTGGTCCCATAGATGGCTTGAGTTTTTCAAACCTGTATTTGGGCAGTGGTTTGCTACACACAATAGTGTCCCCACTGCTTGTCTGTAACTTTCATTTTCAGGTAACAGATCATCCTTTCCTGCTAATTTCAAGTAGGATGGATCTATTGGAGTAGAAACACCTTTAGTGTCCGACATTCCAAACTGTTATCGGAGGCTGCTACACTATAAAGTGTCACAGCCCCAGACTCTCCATTCTTCCCAACAGAGGAGACGTGGGAGCGGCTGGCAAGGGAGCTATCAAAGCAGTCCCTTGTCAGCGATCGCTTTTATATTGACTTACTAATCAGAGCATGTATGCTGTTTGCAGGCTCTGATCTCCACAGATCCTGACCGTGGAGATCAGAGACTGCAATAAGGTAATGCTCTGCCTCCCCTGTGCCCCCCAGGTGGTAATATACAGCCAGGTGCGGATTGGTCAACAGGGAAATTTCCCGGTGGGCTGATGCCCAGAGGGCCACTCAAGCCCTCTTAATGGCCGCAGGCCAGGTACATAATGATCTGATGCTTAACGGCCACAGGTGCCTTCCTGAACTCAGCTGTATTACCATCCTCATGCCGGTGATAAAGTGGAATACTGTGGTTCGGTCGGCAGTATTTTGTGCCCACCTAAAACATGGGGCCACTTTAGGTTCCCAATCCACCCTTGTATACAGCTGACTCTCTGCTGCAAATGCGGAGATCAGTGCTGGCACTGATCCTTACCGTTTAACCCCTTAGATCAATAGCCACGGCGGCATCCATGGAATTAACATAGGGCGGGAGCTCCTCTCCCCCCACTGCACTTCGATGGCAGTGTCTTGATGGTTACCATGGCAATATGACGCTTTATAAAGGCATGCTGGCTTGCCATGGAACCAAATCTCCCTGATAGGCCCTGCTGTAGGCAGGGTCCTAATTATGGTGAATATCAGTGTAAAATATGAGTATATGAGTATTGCAGAGTATAGTACAGCCATCAGCCCCACTGGATCTTCAAGATAAAAAAAGGAAATAAAAATTGCTCCTAGAGGCTAATTTGCATATCATCAAAGTTAAAATTGTGCAGTTACCGGGGCATCCATAAGCATAAAAATAGTACAGTTAGGGTCTGCTGACATTAGCACATCGCTAATGTCAGCCAGTTTAATAGGGTTAATTCTGGTGACAGAAACCCTTTAAAACGACAGCCCAGTTACATTGGTGAAAAAATAAAAATGTTAATGATGTTGGTATATGGTGATACAAAATGTTACTTATTTTTAATAAAAAGTGATTTTATACTGCAAAAATAGTAAAACATAAAAAAACCTATATACATTTGGTATCACAATAACTATATCAACCCACAGAATAAAATTAGCTTATCATATATACCGCATGACCCATAGAAAATAAAAGTAAAAAACACTAACAGAATGTCAATTTTTGCCCACTTCACCTAAAAAACAAATGGTACAGCGATCAAAAAGTCATTTGTACCCCAAAATGGTACAAAAAAAATTTACAGCTCAACCCGCAAAAACAAGCCCGCACACAGCTTAGTCCACAAATAAATAAAAATGTTATGGCTCCTAAAAAGAATTTCAGCAAATTCCATGTTAGAAAATCCAGATGCCGTTCCTTCCCTTCTGATCCCTGCTGTGTCCCCAAACAGTAGTTTACGACCACATATGAGGTGTAGTGATGTCTTGAACTATTCGCTGGCGAATAGTTCCCGGGGAACATAGCTTGTTCGCGTTCGCCGCTGCAGGCGAACATATGCGATGTTCAGTTCGCCCCCTATACATCATCATTGAGTAAACTTTGACCCTGTACCTCACAGTCAGCAGACACATTCCAGCCAATCAACAGCAGACCCTCCCTCCCAGACCCTCCCACCTCCTGGACAGCATCCATTTTAGATTCATTCGGAAGCTGCATTCACAGTGAGAGGAGGGAGAGTGTTGCTGCTGCTGATTCAATAGGGAAAGCGTTAGCTAGGGCATTGTTCTGTGTCCACAGACTCATCTGCTGTAAGGACAGCGTCCTGACAGCACTCCAAAAAGCCCTTTTCAGGGCTGGTACATCAGTGTGCTTTATTTTATATTTTTATATATATACACTCACCTAAATAATTATTAGGAACACCTGTTCTATTTCTCATTAATGCGATTATTTAGTCAATCAATCACATGGCAGTTGCTTCAATGCATGTAGGGTTGTGGTCCGGGTCAAGACAATCTCCTGTACTCCAAACTGAGGCCTCATGCACACGACCGTTTTTATTCACGGTCCGCAAAAACGGGGTCCGTGGGTCCGTGATCCGTGACCGTTTTTTCGTCCGTGGGTCTTCCTTGATTTTTGGAGGATCCACGGACATGAAAAAAAAGTCGTTTTGGTGTCCGCCTGGCCGTGCGGAGCCAAACGGATCCGTCCTGAATTACAATGCAAGTCAATAGGGACGGATCCGTTTGAAGTTGACACAATATGGTGCCATTTCAAACGGATCCGTCCCCATTGACTTTCAATGTAAAGTCTGGAGTTCTTTTATACCATCGGATTGGAGTTTTCTCCAATCCGATGGTATATTTTAACTTGAAGCGTCCCCATCACCATGGGAACGCCTCTATGTTAGAATATACTGTCGGATATGAGCTACATCGTGAAAATCAGATCCGACAGTATATTCTAACACAGAGGCGTTCCCATGGTGACGGGGACGCTTCAGGTTAGAATATACTGAAAAACTGTGTACATGACTGCCCCCTGCTGCCTGGCAGGTGCTGCCAGGCAGCAGGGGGCAGACCCCCCCCCCCCCCTGTTTTTAACTCATTGGTGGCCAGTGCGGCCGCCCCCCCCCTCCCTCCCCTGTAGTTAACTCATTGGTGGCCAGTGCGGCCGCCCCCCCCCCCCCCCGCACTGGCCACAAATGAGTTAAAAACAGGGGGGGGGGGGGGTCTGCCCCCTGCTGCCTGGCAGCACCTGCCAGGCAGCAGGGGGCAGTCATGTACACAGTTTTTCAGTATATTCTAACCTGAAGCGTCCCCATCACCATGGGAACGCCTCTGTGTTAGAATATACTGTCGGATCTGAGTTTTCACGAAGTGAAAACTCACCTCTGAAAAAGCTTTTATGCAGACGGATCTTCGGATCCGTCTGTATGAAAGCAACCTACGGCCACGGATCACGGACACGGATGCCAATCTTGTGTGCATCCGTGTTCTTTCACGGACCCATTGACTTGAATGGGTCCGTGAACCGTTGTCCGTCAAAAAAATAGGACAGGTCATATTTTTTTGACGGACAGGATACACGGATCACGGCCTCGGCTGCAAAACGGTGCATTTTCCGATTTTTCCACGGACCCATTGAAAGTCAATGGGTCCGCGAAAAAAAACGGAAAACGGCACAACGGCCACGGATGCACACAACGGTCGTGTGCATGAGGCCTGAATGTCAGAATTGGAAAGAAAGGTGATTTAAGCAATTTTGAGTGTGGCATGGTTGTTGGTGCCAGACGGGCCGGTCTGAGTATTTCACAATCTGCTCAGTCACTGGGATTTTCACGCACAACCATTTCTAGGGTTTACAAAGAATGGTGTGAAAAGGGAAAAACATCTAGTATGCGGCAGTCCTGTGGGCGAAAATGCCTTGTTGATGCTAGAGGTCAGAGGAGAATGGGCCGACTGATTCAAGCTGATAGAAGAGCGTTGACTGAAATAACCACTCGCATTTGTGAAGCCACAACACGCACAGCCATGAGGCGGATGGGCTACAACAGCAGAAGACCCCACCGGGTACCACTCATCTCCACTACAAATAGGAAAAAGAGGCTAAAATTTGCACGAGCTCACCAAAATTGGACTGTTGAAGACTGGAAAAATGTTGCCTGGTCTGATGCGTCTCGATTTCTGTTGAGACATTCAAATGGTAGAGTCCGAATTTGGCGTAAACAGAATGAGAACATGTATCCATCATGCCTTGTTACCACTGTGCAGGCTGGTGGTGGTGGTCTAATGGTGTGGGGGATGTTTTCTGGGCACACTTTAGGCCCCTTAGTGCCAATTGGCCATCGTTTAAATGCCACGGGCTACCTGAGCATTGTTTCTGACCATGTCCATCCCTTCATGACCACCATGTACCCATCCTCTGATGGCTACTTCCAGCAGGATAATGCACCATGTTGCAAAGCTCTAATCATTTCAAATTGGTTTCTTGAACATGACAATGAGTTCACTGTACTAAAATGGCCCCCACAGTCACCAGATCTCAACCCAATAGAGCATCTTTGGGATGTGGTGGAACGGGAGCTTCGTGCACTGGATGTGCATCCCTCAAATCTCCATCAACTGCAAGATGCTATCCTATCAATATGGGCCAACATTTCTAAATAACGCTATCAGCACCTTGTTGAATCAATGCCACGTAGAATTAAGGCAAATCTGAAGGCAAAAGGAGGTCCAACACCGTATTAGTATGGTGTTCCTAATAATTCTTTAGGTGAGTGTATATATTGCAGTTGCCTGGCTGCCCGTGTGTGAGAGGCTGCAGGCTCAGTCACAGACAGCACTGTGTGCACTGCACACCATTCATTTAGGGTGTGACAGAAAATACCTCACAGATAAAAAAAAATTCTATTTAATATTTTTCTGTGACATAATCACATTTGCAAGCCCGTGTGTGTCAGGCCCACACAGACTGTATTGTGGCCACTGGCTAGTGGCTAGGCCTGCACTTATACCGTTAAAGGGTGTCGTTCACTCAAATACCTTGCAGATAAAAGAAATTCAATTTAAAAATTTTCTGTGATATAATCACATTTGCAAGCCCGTGTGTGTCAGGCCAACACATACTGTATTGTGCCCACTGGCTAGTGGCTAGGCCTGCACTCATACCGTTACAGGGTGTCATTCACTCAAATACCTTGCAGATAAAAAAAATTATATTTTAAATTTTTCTGTGATATAATCACATTTGCAAGCCCGTGTGTGTCAGGCCTACACATACTGTATTGTGGCCACTGGCTAGTGGCTAGGCCTGCACTCATACAGTTACAGGGCGTCATTCACTCAAATACCTTGCAGATAAAAAAAATTCTATTTAAAAATTTTCTGTGATATAATCACATTTGCAAGCCCGTGTGTGTCAGGCCAACACATACTGTATACTGCTAGTGGCTAGGCCTGCACTCATACCGTTGCAGGGTGTCATTCACTCAAATACCTTGCAGATAAAAAAAAATATATTTAAAATTTTTCTGTGATATAATCACATTTGCAAGCCCGTGTGTGTCAGGCCCACACATACTGAATTGTGGCCACTGGCTAGTGGCTAGGCCTGCACTCATACCGTTACAGTGTGTCATTCACTCAAATACCGTGCAGATAAAAAAAATTATATTTAAAAATTTTCTGTGATATAATCACATTTGCAGCCCGTGTGTGTCAGGCCCACACAGACTGTACTGTGCCCACTGCCCAGTGCCCACCACTTATATAGGTTGGCACAGTACCTTGCACGCATAGTACCACTTCACATTAAAAAAAAAAAATGACAGGCAGAGGCAGGCTACCCCGCAGTGGCCGTTGTGCTCGTGGTGCTGTGATTTTCCACTGGCCCTGGAATAATGCCCAGTGTTCAGAGGCCACGTACCCTGAACCCAAAAAATTCGGAGAAAATTGTTGACTGGCTTACACAGGACACCCAATCTTCAACAGCTTCCGCTAAGAACCTTGACGCACCATCCTCCTCCAGCTCAGCTTTGGTCACCTGCTCTCAAGTTACCACTCTCCCGCCCACCGCCACCACCACCACTACCACCACAGCCGCTTCACTTGATCCCTCAGAGGAGTTATTTACACATCAGTTGGATGAAATTAGTGATGCGCAACCATTATTGCCAGGGGATGTAGATAACAGGGATATGTCTCAGTCAGGCAGCATTACACACATGGACGTACAGTGTGATGATGATGATGATGTTGTACCCGCTGCTGCTTCCTTTGCTGAGGTGTCAGATACAAGTGAAGTGGTTGATGATGATGATGTGTCTGTGGATGCCACGTGGGTGCCTGCTCGAAGAGAACAAGAAGAGGGGGAAAGTTCAGAAGGGGAGACAGAGAGAAGGAGTAGACAAGTTGGAAGCAGGGGGAGGTCGTCGCAAGGAGCTAGTGGCACAGTCAGACAGCATGTATCAGCACCCGGGGTCAGCCAGACAGCACGCCAATCAATGCATGCTGTTTCCACCACCAGAATGCCGTCATTGCAAAGCTCAGCAGTGTGGCATTCTTTTTGTGTGTCTGCCTCTGACAACAGCGATGCCATTTGCAACCTGTGCCAAAAGAAACTCAGTCGTGGGAAATCCAACACCAACCTAGGTACAACTGCTTTGGGAAGGCACATGATCGCACATCACAACCGCCTATGGGATCAACACATGATGACGAGTAGAAGCAGCACACAAGCTCAAAGCCACCATCCTCCTCCTGGTCCTGCCCCCTCTCAACCACCTGCCACTCCGCCTCTCACCTTCAGCAGTTCCATCACATCTGCTCACAGTCAGGTGTCTGTAAAGGAAATGTTTGAGCGTAAGAAGCCAATGTCACAGAGTCACCCCCTTGCCCGGCGTCTGACAGCTGGCTTGATGGAACTCTTAGCCCGCTAGCTTTTACCATACCAGCTGGTGGAGTCTGAGGCCTTCAAAAACGTTGTCGCTATTGGGACACCACAGTGGAAGGTACCCGGACGAATTTTTTTTTCTAATAAGGCAATCCCAAACCTCTACTCAATGATTGAAAATGAAGTCATGGCATCTGGGGCGTAAAAACCCAAGGGCAGAATATAGAATATTTGACACAGTCCTGACCTCAGTATCTGAGGAAAGGGATTTAGGAGTAATTATTTCAGAAGACTTAAAGGTGGGAAGACAATGTAATAAAGCAGCACGAAATGCCAGCAGAATGCTTGGATGTATAGGGAGAGGTATAAGCAGTAGAAAGAGTGAAGTGCTTATGCCGCTGTACAGATCACTGGTGAGACCTCACTTGGAGTATTGTGCGCAGTACTGGAGGCCATATCTCCAGAAGGATATAGATACTCTAGAGAGAGTTCAGAGAAGAGCTACTAAACTGGTCCATGGTTTGCAGGATAAAACTTACCAGGAAAGGTTAAAAGACCTTAATATGTATAGCTTGGAAGAAAGAAGAGACAGAGGGGATATGATAGAAACTTTTAAATACATAAAGGGAATCAACTCGGTAAAGGAGGAGAGCATATTTAAAAGAAGAAAAACTACCACAAGAGGACACAGTTTTAAATTAGAGGGGCAAAGGTTTAAAAGTAATATAAGGAAGTATTACTTTACTGAGAGAGTAGTGGATGCATGGAATAGCCTTCCTGCAGAAGTGGTAGCGGCAAATACAGTGAAGGAGTTTAAGCATGCATGGGATAGGCATAAGGCCATCCTTCATATAAGATAGGGCCAGGGGCTATCCATAGTACTTAGTATATTGGGCAGACTAGATGGGCCAAATGGTTCTTATCTGCCGACACATTCTATGTTTCTATGTTTCTATGTTTCTATCTCTGGCATACAGTGTTGGGGCAAGGGTCCATCTGACCACTGATACCTGGTCTGCAAAGCACGGTCAGGGCAGGTATATCACCTATACTGCGCATTGGGTCAACCTGCTGATGACTGCCAAGCATGGAATGCGTGGCTCTGCAGCTGAGTTGGTGACACCACCATGACTTGAAGGCAGGCCTACTGCTACCTCCTCCTACTCCATCCCCTTCCGTAACCTCCTCGGCTGAGTCCTCTTATGCTGCGGCGTCTGGCTACACATCAACTGAATCCCCCCAGCTCCCCAGGGACTATTCCACATCCCGGACACGACAGTGTCACGCTGTCTTGGGGTTGACTTGCCTGAAAGCAGAGAGCCACACCAGACCAGCACTCCTGTCCACCCTGAACGCACAGGTGGATCAGTGGCTGACCCCACACCAACTGGAGATCGGCAAAGTGGTGCGTGACAATGGAAGCAATTTGTTGGCGGCATTGAATTTGGGCAAGTTGTCACATATGCCGTGCATGGCACCTGTTGAATCTCATCGTACAACGCTTTGTGTCTAAGTACCCAGGCTTACAGGACGTCCTCAAGCAGGCCAGGAAGGTGTGTGGCCATTTCAGGCGTTCCTACACGGCGATGGCACACTTTTCAGATATTCAGCGCCGAAACAACATGCCAGTGAGGCGCTTGATTTGCGACAGCCAGACACGTTGGAATTCAACACTCCTAATGTTCGACCGCCTGCTCCAACAAGAAAAAGCCGTCAACGAGTATTTGTATGACCGGGGTGCTAGGACAGCCTCTGCGAAGCTGGGAATTTTTTTGCCACGTTACTGGACACTCATGCGCATTGCCTGTAAGCTCATGCGTCCATTTGAGGAGGTGACAAACCTAGTCAGTTATTCAACAGACTTTTGGGTCCTTCAGAAGGTGGTCACACTATATTTCTCTATATATGCAATTCAGTGGTCAGTGGTCACCTGTGAGAAAAAGCCACACTTCGGTCCTAGTGACCACTGAATTGCAAACCTAGTCAGTCGCACCGAAGGCACCATCAGCGACCTCATCCCATTTGCAGATATCGACACTCTGAGGAGCGATGAACCCCTTGACTACTGGGTGTGCAGGCTTGACCTGTGGCCTGAACTATCCCAGTTTGCGATAGAACTTCTGGCCTGCCCCGCTTCAAGTGTCCTGTCAGAAAGGACCTTCAGTGCAGCAGGTGGCATTGTCACTGACAAAAGAAGTCGCCTCGGTCAAAAAAGTGTTGATTACCTCACCTTCATTAAGATGAATGAGGCATGGATCCCGTTGGGACTGACAGTAGGGGATACATTTAACTAACAAAAGGCCTGATGACATGCCTTGGCCTCAAAATGGTCCCCACGCTGCTGTATTTAATGTCTGCATACCGGATGACTTTCGGGAATTCTCCGCCACCAACTAGGGTTCAAGCCGCAATGTTTTAGTCACCTTTCTGCCTTGAAAACATCAATTTTTCCGGCCGCTGCTACAACAGCGGCTGCAACAATAACGTTATTTTTCAGGCATGTGTACATGCCTAATTTTTCTGGCCTCTGGTGCTGCACTGTGGCTGCTAAAACAAAAAAAAAAAAAAAAAAAAAAAAAAAAAAAGACACAAGTGTCAATTCCCCTTTTGTGATTGTTACCTCGTTGTGGTGAAGGGGCTTGCGTATCACAATGAAGCGATCATCACCTCTATGAGTGTGTTGGCAATGTTGCCACACCCCAGATGATAAGGCCGTTGCTTCATTATGATCAGACCAATTTTTTTTAAGTTGTATGGGTGGGTTTTTAATACATAAAATAAAAAAAATCATAATAAAGTCTCTTAATAGTTTATTAGAAATAATGCAGACAATTTAAAAAATCCCCACAATTCCAATTCAAATCAAGTACAAAGCTCAGAACTAAATTATTCCAGGATGTCGTAATGGTTCGTTAATTCGACAATGGTTAATCAATTCGACACACGTCCCCAGATAGGGGACGTAACAGGGATTAAACTGATAGGAATAGGACTAGTTAAGACACCACTCATATAGGGTGTCACAGCACATTGCTCCGTGCACGTGCAGTGCCCCAACTTGGGAGTTAGAGGACCGACCAAGCTGCTTTTTCCATCTCCTGGTTCCTAAAATCAATTCAGTTTGGTGTATCAGAGTTTGGTCTGTCACTGTGAAGGCAGTCGAAGGTAGCCGGCCTAAATTTTTTTTCACAAAAGGCAATCCCACCCTGATATGGGACGTAACAGGGATTAAACTGATGAGAATAGTACTACAGAAAATAGCACTCATATCGGGTGTGACAGTAAATTGCACGGCGCAGATGCAGTGACCGTGGCGTGGATTCAAACAAAGGGGAGGGAGCCAGCAATTTTTTAACCATCTCCCTGTTCGAAAAATCCATTTAATAAATGGACCCCAGATTGGGGACGTAACAGGGATTAAATGATGAGAAGAGAGAACTATAGAAAATAGCACTCATATCGGGTGGGACAGTAAATTGCACGGCACAGACGCAGTGACTGTGGATTCAAACAAAGGGGAGGGAGCCAGCGTTTTTTTTAACCATCTCCCCGTTCGAAAAATCAATTCAATTCACTTTTCCGGGACCCTTGGTGTTGTACGTGGCTGGGTGGAGGAAGAAACCTTCAATGACATCAACGGGATATGGCTAGCTTGGTATCCAACCGTGTACAAATGGGGAGTTTGCGGTTGGGCAAATGGACTGTTTGTGGTTGTTTGTGGTTGTTTGCGGTGCATTAAAAGGGGAGTTTGGTCTGTCAATGTCTGTGAAGCGGGCGTAACCCTTACACTACCTGATCGATACAACATCATACCTGATCGTATACACACACTGGATGTTTTAAACCACGTTGTTCAAAAAAAAATTGGATTGTTAGGTGATTTATGCCCTTTATGGATTAAAATCCAACTCTGCGTCAACTATGTAAGTTTCCATGGGAGTTTTGCCATGGATCCCCCTCCGGCATGCCACAGTCCAGGTGTTAGTCCCCTTGAATCAACTTTTCCATCACTATTTTGGCCAGAAAGAGTCCCTGTGGGTTTTAAAATTCGCCTGCCTATAGAAGTCTATGGCGGTTCGCCCAGTTCGCCCGTTCGCGAACATTTGTAGAAACTCGTGTTCGCCGTTCGCGAACGGAAAATTTTATGTTCGCGACATCTCTAATGAGGTGTTGCCTTATTCAGGTAAAAATGCATAACAAATTGTGTGGTGCTTTTTTCTCCTGTTACACCTTTTGAAAATAACTAATTTGGGGCTAAAGCGACAAATTTATTGGAAATAAAATGTCATTATTTATTTTCACTCGTCATGATAATACAATCGGATGCATCCATTATGAACGGATCTTGTATTATTTCTAAAATGGCCACGACGGATCTGGCATTGAAACCATTGGTAGTCAATGGGTGCCGAATCTGTTTTCTTTTGTGTCCGAGAAAACGGATCCGGCACTGTTGACTTACATTGTGTGTCATGACAGATCCGTCTTGCTCCATATCCCATTCAGCGTTTTCTGTCCACAAAGGGGAAGCAACCAAACAGAACAGAATGCACTCTGGTGCATTCCGTTTAGTTCAGTTCAGTTTTGTCCCCACTGACAATGAATGGGGACAAAACTGAAGTGTTTTACTCCGCTATTGAGATCCTATGATGGATCTCAATAGCGGAAAGGTAAAGTGCAGGTGTGAAAGATAGCCTCTATTCTGTTGAATGTTTGTTGGGTCAATGCACTCACTGCACCCCTCAAATCAGTTCCGTGAGGAGTGTAGTATTAAGAGTCACTTTTTGGGGTTTCCTTTCTAGGGGTACCTCAGGGTCTCTTCAAATGTGTGACATGGCACCTGAAAACCATTCCAGAAAAATCTTCCCCCCAAAAACAATATTATATACATAAAAGAGTGCAAACTAAAAAAAAAAAAAAAAAAGATCTATTTGCTCACAACAGGCTGGCCACCACCATCTTGCTTTAAGTTCTGGTGCGAAATCTCGCGTGGACCGAGATGATGTCATCACGCCAACCGGTGCTGTGACCTCATAAGTCACCACGCACGGGATGTTGGCCGAGATCTTCAAGCAGGTACCACACATAAATATTCATTTAAAAAAAATTGTGGTGCAATGAGCAGGACACTAGTACAATGGGTCAGCTATGCAGTGGGTCAGTATATATGTGTAGTAGTTTGTGACGCCAATTGCAGTGTGCACAGGTACTGTAGCAGGGCCCTTTAAGATGTTATAACTAACGTACCAGGTGAGGAATGCCAGAGGGGGATAATGTCTCTGTATAGCAGTTATGGTAGTGTCAACGGTGTCTCTTACCTTGGTACGGCTGGACTCCTGGATCCTGGCTCACTTGCAATAAATTGAGTGTAGTCAGTAATGATTGAGATCCAGACAGGAGATATAATCCAACTTGTCTGTACTGAATGGCAGCTTTAAATCCATATAAGTTACAGCAATAGTCTTGGGTCCCAGCAGGTATTGGCAATATGTGGCAGGAATTTATATCTATTCTGCTTCTGATCATATGCCTAAAGAGTCTGGCAGGTATTAGTCTTCTGCTCTGTCTGTCTTCTGCTTAGTAATGGGCCTGACTAGCTGAGGAGGAATTTGGCATCTCCTGGACTTTGGATATGTACTCATAGCTTGGCTCACAGGGTATGCTTCTTCCTGGAGGCTGGAGGTGGCTGCTTCTCTTGTCAACCAGCTGACGCTGATGGCTCAGGCTGGAAAGATGGATCCTTGCCTCAGCCGAGGCGGGATCCAGGGTTGGGATCTCTGGATCTGAGAACTCCTACCAACACAACCTACCCCAGCAGGGGTGGCTGGTACACTGACTACACTTCCTTCTCCTCCTCATGAGACAGGACATGGGAACGTCCTACTTCTGCTCACACAGGGGAGCCTAGACTGGAATGGACTATTCCAGACTAGATATACTAACTAACCTTGGTCTGCTTACATATTGCTGCCACCTGCTGGCGGACAGGGAAATTACAGAAAATACATGATACAAGCCTGGAAAGTACATATATAGGAAAATGCAAAGTTAGATTACACAAGATGATAAGAAATATGCACCTGACATGTTGTAGCAGGGGAACAGAGTTTTTAGTGACATACTCTGGGATGTTACAGTGGCAAATCTAATTTATCCTGAATTCACTCATCCCTAGTGGTTTCTACTACGAAAGTGACTTCAGAACTGAATTGGTCCTTAAAAAAGATGGTTTTGAAAATTGCTTCCTAAATACTAAGCCTTCTAACGTCCTAAAAAAATTAAATGGCATTTAAAAAATGAAGGCAACATAAAGCAGACATATGGGGAATGTTAATAACTATTTTGTGGGGTATCACTATCTGTCTTAAAAGCAGAAAAATGCTAACTTTTTTTTATTTCCCAATTTTCTGTAAATTTGGGATTTTTTCATACAAAGGTAAAACAACTCAAATTCACCACTAACATGAAGTACGAAGTGTCACGAGAAAACAATCACCTTGATAATTAAAAGCATTCCAAGGTTATTACCACATACACATGTAAGATTTAAAAAATGGGGCTTCGGCATTTGGTCCAAACTGACTTTTGCTGGAAGGTGTTAAATAACTCTTCCAACAGAACTTGCTGAATGAGGCCATGTAGAGATTTTTGCAATTCTCAAACAACATTCTCCTTACCCTTGATGACATAGTCATATACAACTCTAGTTCTTCAATGTAACCATTCAGAAAGGTGGTATTGATGGCATTAGTGTACAGCAGCTGCAGCCATTAGAGCCCTGAATGTGGTCTTCTTGACAACTGGAGAAAATGTGGCATCATAATCTTTACTATATTTTAGTAAAGCCAGATTGCGACTAATTTGGCTTTAAATCTGTGAGCTTACCTTCAGAATCACACGGTCTTGAAAACCCATTTACATTTGAAGGAAGAAGGAAAAGGACAGAGGAAAAGGTTGCTAGATATTCATTATTAATTAAGTTAAAAATACAGAGTAACCCGTGCAATGCGTTTAGCTGGCGGGCCATCAGATTAGTTAGGCTCATACAGACTTGATGTTATTGTGTAGGTATAAAAACTAGAGATGAGCGAATTGAAAAAAAAAATTATACGTTCGTATCAAAGCAAATTTTTCGAAAGATTCGCTTCGATATGAATTTATTTGCGGCGAATCGCGTTAAAAAACATCTATTTCCGGGCTGCAGAGAGCCTTTTTAGGGGTGTAGAACACTGTGCCTTGCAGTAACACGCATAGGGAGTCTGCTGTGGTAGTGAAATAATACTGTGAGTCAGTATGACATGCAGATGACAGGCGTCACTCTTAGAATCACTGCACACTTCACATATTTCGACAAAACTGACCAAATAACTCAAGTATGGACCCAAGCCTTACAGGTCGATGTTAGCGTCAAGAACAAGCGCAATCCTTTTGCACCCTCGTGAGCTGATTCCACATAGATGTCTACAGAACCTGTTCTTTTAAAAGCTTATACAAGTAGAGCCCCCAACAGAGTGGAGAGAGTGTCAGCAGTAAGTTTCTGTTGACGTCACTGATTATTTTGCCCTTCCTCTGATCCGTCAGAACAATAACCCACAAAAAAATGATCCTGTCTGTGGAGCATCAGCCTTCACTCGGTCAGCATTTGCTCAGTAATCCATCAGTATTGGTCCATGAAGTGGGGAGGGTGGGAACAGCATGAAAAGTCCACAGAGTGGCCCTATGACATAGCGGTGAGGTGAAAGCAGCATGAGGGGACCACAGAGTGGCACAATGACAGAGTCTGGAGGTGGAAGCAATATGAGGAGGCCACTGAGTGGCACAATGACAGAGTCTGGAGGTGTCTGATGCAGCAGCAGCATCAGGACTAGGCCACCGAGTGGCACAATGACGGAGTCTGGAGGTGGCGGATGCAGCAGCAGCATCATGAGAAGGCCACCAAGTGGCACAATGACAGAGTCTGGAGATGGCAGCAGTATGAGGAGGCCACCGAGTGGCACAATGACAGAGTCTGGAAATGGCATCAGTATGAGGCCACCGAGTGGCAAAATGACAGAGTCTGGAGCTGGTGGATGCAGCAGCAGCATCAGGAGAAGGCCACCGAGGTGGCAGCAGCATCAGAAGGTTGTCACTGTTTTCTTGTACTTTTTGTATATTTCTTGTTTCAATATATATATATTTTCCTCACACTTTCAGACATCACACGACCTCACACAACGTCATTCGGTCCATACAGCAAAAGGAGTTTTTCGGTCACCCATCAACTAATTTGAAAGAAAAAAATTCACCACGACATCATTCAGTTCATACAGCAAAAGTATTTTTGTAGTCACCCATCAATATTACCGAAAAAAACTACTTTGAAAGAAAAAATTTCACCACAACGTCATTCGGTTCATACAGCAAAAGGAGTTTTGCAGTCACCCATCAATTTCACCTAAAAAAAACAATTTTGAAATAAAAAATGTCACCAATAAAAGGGTAATTGAATTCGGTTCATACAGAAGAAAGTGTACATTCACCCATCAAATTTTCCCAAAAAAGGGCGTGTCCCAATAAAATTTCACCACCGAAAGGATAATGGAATTCGATTCATACAGAAGAAAGTGTACATTGACCCATGAAATTTCCCCCAAAAATTTTTTCTTTTTTTTTACTGAAATACACCCCTATACCCTTTCAATAGAAATAACTGCCAAAGTGAACTGTGAATATATTTTTCTTGTTGGACTGAAATAGGCCATTATACGCTTTTACCAAAAAATAATAGCAAAAGTGAACTGAGAATATATTTTTCTTGTTGGACTGAAATAGGCCATTATGCGCTTTTACCAAAAAATAATAGCAAAAGTGAACTGAGAATATATTTTTCTTGTTGGACTAAGGCCACTTTCACACTGGCGTTCGGGGCTCCGCTTGTGAGTTCCGTTTGAAGGCTCTCACAAGCGGCCCCAAACGCATCCGTACGGCACCAATGGATCCGCTCAGAATGCCTCAGTCTGGCTGCGTTTGGCCTCCGCTCAGCAGGCGGACACCCGAACGCTGCTTGCAGTGTTCAGGTGTCCGCCTGGCCGTGCGGAGCCAAACAGATCCGTCCAGACTTACAATGTAAGTCAATGGGGACGGATCCGTTTGAAGTTGACACAATATGTTTAAATTTCAAACGGATCCGTCCCCCATTGACTTTCAATGTAAAGTCTGGACGGATCCGTCTGACTAACTTTCACACTTAGAATTTTTTCTGAAATATAATGCAGACGGATCCGTTCTGAACGGATCCCATCGTCTGCATTATAGGAGCGGATCCGTCTGTGCAGACACCAGACGGATCCGCTCCGAACGCAAGTGTGAAAGTAGCCTAAAATAGGCCACTATACGCTTTCACCAGAAATAACTGTAACATTGCAGTGTGTATATATATTTCTTTTTTTACTGAAATACGCCCATATACGCTTTCAACAGAAATAACTGCAGAAGTGAACTTAGAATATTTTTTTCTTGTTGGATTGAAATAGGCCACTACACGCTTTCACCAAAAAATAATAGCAGAAGTGAACTGAGAATATATTTTTCTTGTTGTACTGAAATAGGCCACTAGACGCTTTGACCTGAAAAAACTTAAATAGTGAAGTGCGTTGTGGGGGTTTTAACTCAGTCACTGCTCACACACACACATGCGTCAATTTAGTCTTCACCAGAGACAGAGTTTATTCCAGCAAACAATAATAAACATGTCCAAGCTTAAGCTTTCTTCAGCCCACACATATTTAATAACATAAAGTCCCACACTCTGGGTTCAGTCCAAGCAGGGTAACAAAACAGTAGAATCTCACCACTCTTTGGGATCCTTCTGAGACCAACTCCCAGCCCAGCTTGTTCAACATTCAGATAGCCCATCCACACTTGATCTCCCTAGCTGAGATCTCCCCAGCCTCTTTAACTACACCTTTAGGAAGAAAACCTGGATGGAGTAAGGGAGTGACCTGTCCCACCCAAACTCTCTGGTCACTCCTAAAACCAGGACCCAAAATCCACTTTAATCAAAACTTTCCAGCAACCTAATGTTACTGACGTACTACTTCCTGGTAATTATATCACTGAAGAATACATCCTCAGTGAGACATACCGACCATCCACGATTCTCCCCTCTAGGTTATTACAGCGTATATATTTTTCTTGTAGTACTAAAATACCCCCTATACACTTTCACCAGAAATAACTGCAACAGTGCAGTGCGTATATATTTATCTTTTTTTTTTTACTGTTATATGCCCCTATACGCTTTCAACAGAAATAACTGCAGAAATTAACTGAGAATATATTTTTCGGCTGGGTTCACACCTGAACGCATTCGATAAGTGCTTTTTACAGGCGTTTTTATCGGGCGTTTTTAATGGGCGGAACAAGCAAACGCCCATTTAGGCGCGTTCGCGCTGAAGTCTATGGGCGGGAACGCGCGACAATACGCCCAAAATAAGCTCCTGTACTTCTTGGGGCGTAGGGCGTTTTACAGCGCGTTCATACGCGCTGTAAAACGCTCAGGTGAGAACCATGCCCATAGGGAAACATTGGTTTTTGCCTGTTGAGCATTTTACAGCGTGTAGGAACGTGCTGTAAAACATTCAGGTGTGAACCTAGCCGAACTTGTTGTACTGAAATAGGCCACTATACGCTTTCACCAGCATAAACTGCTGAAATGCACTGAGAATATATTTTTCTTGTTGTACTGAAATACGACCCTATACGCATTTTTACAAAATGGTGAATTATCAGAGGTAACCAAAAAGCAGACCAAAAAAAAAAATATATATATATATATATGTAGCAAGGCCGATTTATTGGCCTGTATTTGTGGGAGGGGCGTCCCGGCCTATATCTGGCTCACACCTCTCTCCATGTTACGTCGGACGGCAGCGGTGTTCCTGTTACAGCGTCTCCTAGGTAACACATCGTCACTTCCGGTCGGCGCTTCCTCCGTCAGTTCGGCGTTCTGGTCTGCATCGCGCGGCAGGTAAGTAGCTGCTGCCTCAGCGCAGCTTCGGTTCATCAAGTCCGGTCGGTGGGGTCGGTCCCTCTAAGGTAAGAGAGGGACATCCCCACACCGGAGCGGCAGTCTGGCAGCACGCCCCGCTCCCACGTGACTCGCACGCAGGTGGCAGGAGTCAGCGAGACTCCGATTCCTTCGGCTGTTCCTCCGTTCAGTTTTATTTTCTCAGGGGGATGTTGTTCAGAGGCCTGTGTGAGAGTAGTCCAGCAGGAATTGTTGCCCGCATATAGTGTGTGTTACTGCGTTGCCCGCATAAAATGTGTGTTACTGCGTTGCCCGCATAAAGTGTGTGTTACTGCATTGCCCGCATCAAAGTGTGTGTTACTGCATTGCCCGCATAAAGTGTGTGTTACTGCATTTCCGCATAAAGTGTGTGTTACTGCATTGCCCGCATAAAGTGTGTGTTACTGCATTGCCCGCATCAAAGTGTGTGTTACTGCATTGCCCGCATAAAGTGTGTGTTACTGCATTGCCCGCATAAAGTGTGTGTTACTGTATATTTGTTGCACCTAACTAGACAGCAAGGGGTGCTGATAGCGTTTGGTGGGGGGCAAAGTCTGGCACGGGCCGCCGTGCTCTTAGCTAGGTAGGGAGGGGGGGGGGGGGGTAGCTTTGTCATGCAGGGTGGAGGCACTGAGTTGTTGGGGTGCCGTGCCCCCAGTAACAAGTAACCCCGATATGTTTGGCGCCGGGGCCTTCACTGTGCATGGCACAAGTTAAAAAAAAAAAAAAAAAAAAAAAACATACCTGTCTTCATACATCTAGCTTACCACTTAGTTAGCCGTGTTTTCTGGCGCTGGGTCATCAATCGTTCAACCAACTCCGCGATTTCTCCCGGTAATCAGACAGTTGTACCTCGTTACCCAGCCTGGGTTATTTGTACACTGGTACTAGCGTTAATAAAAAAAAAAAAATTTTGGTTTTATGTGTACAGGTCTACTTCTGCGGTTGATCCCTTTTTGTTCCTCTCATACCAGCGTCTTGTCCTGTCTCGGTAAGGTCTTTTTGGTCTAATTCGTCCGCTGTCGCACGTCTCCTCTTCCTCCATACCTCAGCTGTCAGGTGGTCACCAGGGTTAGGTTTCTTTGCATGACGGTTTCTGCAGTGGCGGTGGTGGTGTCAAAACACGGGTGTTAGTCAGTCTTGGCACTTAACAGTGGCAGTGACGGATCGTCGTTTTTGCTTGTTTCAACAGTCCGGTCATGTCTCACGGGTCAGATATTGTGGATGCTTCTGGCGAAGACCTGGGTTCTAGGGCATCGGAATCCGGCAGTATTCCATCTCTGCGCAATTGGACTGTGCCAAAACTCATGTCTGAGTTAGCCAAAAGAGGAATTCCTTTCCCGGCCGCTGCCCGGAAGGCGGAATTGTATAGGCTACTGGTGTCCACCCCGGCAGAACCTGGTCAGCAAGAGGTCTCCATGGCCACGGTTCAGACCTCGTTAACTCAGCTCCACGTCATGCTGAATAGCCTCACCTCCTCCGTGTCCGGGGTACAGTCCAGATTGGAGTCGGTAGAGGCTAGGGTCGCTGGCTTGTCCTCACCCGCCACTCTGTTGCCAGTCGTAGCGGCACCCGTTGCCAGTACTTCAGGTAACTTTGTTACAGTGCCCAACGTCACTCCAGCTCATTTTATTCCGGCTAACATCAAGAAGGATATCCTCGATGGCAGAGACGTGAACTTAGCCTCCCTTCTAATTGCCACTCGTGATTTATCGGACAATAGGGTCATTGCGTGCGGCGATGTTTCTGTCGTCCTGAAGGGGCGCGATCTGAGGCTTAGCAGGAAGTTAACGATTCCGGAGTTCGTACTTGCCTTTAGTCTCTACCGAGACATCATCTGTTCAGTACGACCAGATAGGAGAGAGGAGTTGGACCTGTACCTCTTCAGGGTCACTGAGTTGGGCTACAAGTACGGAGGCTTCGGTTTTTATGACTACCATTGCTCCTTTTCTGCCAAGGCAGCAGCTGCACTCAGTCAGTTCCAGTTCACTACCAACTGGGCCAACATAGACACAGAAATATTCTGTAGGCATTTCGCTGGACTGAAAGCACCGGCATGCTCTTCATGCCAGTCTATCTATCACACTGGAGAATGGTGTCATAATGCCGCAAGCGCCCCCAGGTCCAACGGATCCCATCGTCTGCATTATAGGAGCGGATCCGTCTGTGCAGACACCAGACGGATCCGCTCCGAACGCAAGTGTGAAAGTAGCCTAAAATAGGCCACTATACGCTTTCACCAGAAATAACTGTAACATTGCAGTGTGTATATATATTTCTTTTTTTACTGAAATACGCCCATATACGCTTTCAACAGAAATAACTGCAGAAGTGAACTTAGAATATTTTTTTCTTGTTGGATTGAAATAGGCCACTACACGCTTTCACCCAAAAAATAATAGCAGAAGTGAACTGAGAATATATTTTTCTTGTTGTACTGAAATAGGCCACTAGACGCTTTGACCTGAAAAAACTTAAATAGTGAAGTGCGTTGTGGGGGTTTTAACTCAGTCACTGCTCACACACACACATGCGTCAATTTAGTCTTCACCAGAGACAGAGTTTATTCCAGCAAACAATAATAAACATGTCCAAGCTTAAGCTTTCTTCAGCCCACACATATTTAATAACATAAAGTCCCACACTCTGGGTTCAGTCCAAGCAGGGTAACAAAACAGTAGAATCTCACCACTCTTTGGGATCTTTCTGAGACCAACTCCCAGCCCAGCTTGTTCAACATTCAGATAGCCCATCCACACTTGATCTCCCTAGCTGAGATCTCCCCAGCCTCTTTAACTACACCTTTAGGAAGAAAACCTGGATGGAGTAAGGGAGTGACCTGTCCCACCCAAACTCTCTGGTCACTCCTAAAACCAGGACCCAAAATCCACTTTAATCAAAACTTTCCAGCAACCTAATGTTACTGACGTACTACTTCCTGGTAATTATATCACTGAAGAATACATCCTCAGTGAGACATACCGACCATCCACGATTCTCCCCTCTAGGTTATTACAGCGTATATATTTTTCTTGTAGTACTAAAATACCCCCTATACACTTTCACCAGAAATAACTGCAACAGTGCAGTGCGTATATATTTATCTTTTTTTTTTACTGTTATATGCCCCTATACGCTTTCAACAGAAATAACTGCAGAAATTAACTGAGAATATATTTTTCGGCTGGGTTCACACCTGAACGCATTCGATAAGTGCTTTTTACAGGCGTTTTTATCGGGCGTTTTTAATGGGCGGAACAAGCAAACGCCCATTTAGGCGCGTTCGCGCTGAAGTCTATGGGCGGGAACGCGCGACAATACGCCCCAAATAAGCTCCTGTACTTCTTGGGGCGTAGGGCGTTTTACAGCGCGTTCATACGCGCTGTAAAACGCTCAGGTGAGAACCATGCCCATAGGGAAACATTGGTTTTTGCCTGTTGAGCATTTTACAGCGTGTAGGAACGTGCTGTAAAACATTCAGGTGTGAACCTAGCCGAACTTGTTGTACTGAAATAGGCCACTATACGCTTTCACCAGCATAAACTGCTGAAATGCACTGAGAATATATTTTTCTTGTTGTACTGAAATACGACCCTATACGCATTTTTACAAAATGGTGAATTATCAGAGGTAACCAAAAAGCAGACCAAAAAAAAAAATATATATATATATATATGTAGCAAGGCCGATTTATTGGCCTGTATTTGTGGGAGGGGCGTCCCGGCCTATATCTGGCTCACACCTCACTCCATGTTACGTCGGACGGCAGCGGTGTTCCTGTTACAGCGTCTCCTAGGTAACACATCGTCACTTCCGGTCGGCACTTCCTCCGTCAGTTCGGCGTTCTGGTCTGCATCGTGCGGCGGGTAAGTAGCTGCTGCCTCAGCGCAGCTTCGGTTCATCAAGTCCGGTCGGTGGGGTCGGTCCCTCTAAGGTAAGAGAGGGACATCCCCACACCGGAGCGGCAGTCTGGCAGCACGCCCCGCTCCCACGTGACTCGCACGCAGGTGGCAGGAGTCAGCGAGACTCCGATTCCTTCGGCTGTTCCTCCGTTCAGTTTTATTTTCTCAGGGGGATGTTGTTCAGAGGCCTGTGTGAGAGTAGTCCAGCAGGAATTGTTGCCCGCATATAGTGTGTGTTACTGCGTTGCCCGCATAAAGTGTGTGTTACTGCGTTGCCCGCATAAAGTGTGTGTTACTGCATTGCCCGCATCAAAGTGTGTGTTACTGCATTGCCCGCATAAAGTGTGTGTTACTGCATTTCCGCATAAAGTGTGTGTTACTGCATTGCCCGCATAAAGTGTGTGTTACTGCATTGCCCGCATCAAAGTGTGTGTTACTGCATTGCCCGCATAAAGTGTGTGTTACTGCATTGCCCGCATAAAGTGTGTGTTACTGTATATTTGTTGCACCTAACTAGACAGCAAGGGGTGCTGATAGCGTTTGGTGGGGGGCAAAGTCTGGCACGGGCCGCCGTGCTCTTAGCTAGGTAGGGGGGGGGTAGCTTTGTCATGCAGGGTGGAGGCACTGAGTTGTTGGGGTGCCGTGCCCCCAGTAACAAGTAACCCCGATATGTTTGGCGCCGGGGCCTTCACAGTGCATGGCACAAGTTAAAAAAAAAAAAAAAAAAAACATACCTGTCTTCATACATCTAGCTTACCACTTAGTTAGCCGTGTTTTCTGGCGCTGGGTCATCAATCGTTCAACCAACTCCGCGATTTCTCCCGGTAATCAGACAGCTGTACCTCGTTACCCAGCCTGGGTTATTTGTACACTGGTACTAGCGTTAATAAAATAAAAAAAATTTTGGTTTTATGTGTACAGGTCTACTTCTGCGGTTGATCCCTTTTTGTTCCTCTCATACCAGCGTCTTGTCCTGTCTCGGTAAGGTCTTTTTGGTCTAATTCGTCCGCTGTCGCACGTCTCCTCTTCCTCCATACCTCAGCTGTCAGGTGGTCACCAGGGTTAGGTTTCTTTGCATGACGGTTTCTGCAGTGGCGGTGGTGGTGTCAAAACACGGGTGTTAGTCAGTCTTGGCACTTAACAGTGGCAGTGACGGATCGTCGTTTTTGCTTGTTTCAACAGTCCGGTCATGTCTCACGGGTCAGATATTGTGGATGCTTCTGGCGAAGACCTGGGTTCTAGGGCATCGGAATCCGGCAGTATTCCATCTCTGCGCAATTGGACTGTGCCAAAACTCATGTCTGAGTTAGCCAAAAGAGGAATTCCTTTCCCGGCCGCTGCCCGGAAGGCGGAATTGTATAGGCTACTGGTGTCCACCCCGGCAGAACCTGGTCAGCAAGAGGTCTCCATGGCCACGGTTCAGACCTCGTTAACTCAGCTCCACGTCATGCTGAATAGCCTCACCTCCTCCGTGTCCGGGGTACAGTCCAGATTGGAGTCGGTAGAGGCTAGGGTCGCTGGCTTGTCCTCACCCGCCACTCTGTTGCCAGTCGTAGCGGCACCCGTTGCCAGTACTTCAGGTAACTTTGTTACAGTGCCCAACGTCACTCCAGCTCATTTTATTCCGGCTAACATCAAGAAGGATATCCTCGATGGCAGAGACGTGAACTTAGCCTCCCTTCTAATTGCCACTCGTGATTTATCGGACAATAGGGTCATTGCGTGCGGCGATGTTTCTGTCGTCCTGAAGGGGCGCGATCTGAGGCTTAGCAGGAAGTTAACGATTCCGGAGTTCGTACTTGCCTTTAGTCTCTACCGAGACATCATCTGTTCAGTACGACCAGATAGGAGAGAGGAGTTGGACCTGTACCTCTTCAGGGTCACTGAGTTGGGCTACAAGTACGGAGGCTTCGGTTTTTATGACTACCATTGCTCCTTTTCTGCCAAGGCAGCAGCTGCACTCAGTCAGTTCCAGTTCACTACCAACTGGGCCAACATAGACACAGAAATATTCTGTAGGCATTTCGCTGGACTGAAAGCACCGGCATGCTCTTCATGCCAGTCTATCTATCACACTGGAGAATGGTGTCATAATGCCGCAAGCGCCCCCAGGTCCAACGGATCCCATCGTCTGCATTATAGGAGCGGATCCGTCTGTGCAGACACCAGACGGATCCGCTCCGAACGCAAGTGTGAAAGTAGCCTAAAATAGGCCACTATACGCTTTCACCAGAAATAACTGTAACATTGCAGTGTGTATATATATTTCTTTTTTTACTGAAATACGCCCATATACGCTTTCAACAGAAATAACTGCAGAAGTGAACTTAGAATATTTTTTTCTTGTTGGATTGAAATAGGCCACTACACGCTTTCACCAAAAAATAATAGCAGAAGTGAACTGAGAATATATTTTTCTTGTTGTACTGAAATAGGCCACTAGACGCTTTGACCTGAAAAAACTTAAATAGTGAAGTGCGTTGTGGGGGTTTTAACTCAGTCACTGCTCACACACACACATGCGTCAATTTAGTCTTCACCAGAGACAGAGTTTATTCCAGCAAACAATAATAAACATGTCCAAGCTTAAGCTTTCTTCAGCCCACACATATTTAATAACATAAGGTCCCACACTCTGGGTTCAGTCCAAGCAGGGTAACAAAACAGTAGAATCTCACCACTCTTTGGGATCTTTCTGAGACCAACTCCCAGCCCAGCTTGTTCAACATTCAGATAGCCCATCCACACTTGATCTCCCTAGCTGAGATCTCCCCAGCCTCTTTAACTACACCTTTAGGAAGAAAACCTGGATGGAGTAAGGGAGTGACCTGTCCCACCCAAACTCTCTGGTCACTCCTAAAACCAGGACCCAAAATCCACTTTAATCAAAACTTTCCAGCAACCTAATGTTACTGACGTACTACTTCCTGGTAATTATATCACTGAAGAATACATCCTCAGTGAGACATACCGACCATCCACGATTCTCCCCTCTAGGTTATTACAGCGTATATATTTTTCTTGTAGTACTAAAATACCCCCTATACACTTTCACCAGAAATAACTGCAACAGTGCAGTGCGTATATATTTATCTTTTTTTTTTACTGTTATATGCCCCTATACGCTTTCAACAGAAATAACTGCAGAAATTAACTGAGAATATATTTTTCGGCTGGGTTCACACCTGAACGCATTCGATAAGTGCTTTTTACAGGCGTTTTTATCGGGCGTTTTTAATGGGCGGAACAAGCAAACGCCCATTTAGGCGCGTTCGCGCTGAAGTCTATGGGCGGGAACGCGCGACAATACGCCCCAAATAAGCTCCTGTACTTCTTGGGGCGTAGGGCGTTTTACAGCGCGTTCATACGCGCTGTAAAACGCTCAGGTGAGAACCATGCCCATAGGGAAACATTGGTTTTTGCCTGTTGAGCATTTTACAGCGTGTAGGAACGTGCTGTAAAACATTCAGGTGTGAACCTAGCCGAACTTGTTGTACTGAAATAGGCCACTATACGCTTTCACCAGCATAAACTGCTGAAATGCACTGAGAATATATTTTTCTTGTTGTACTGAAATACGACCCTATACGCATTTTTACAAAATGGTGAATTATCAGAGGTAACCAAAAAGCAGACCAAAAAAAAAAATATATATATATATATATGTAGCAAGGCCGATTTATTGGCCTGTATTTGTGGGAGGGGCGTCCCGGCCTATATCTGGCTCACACCTCTCTCCATGTTACGTCGGACGGCAGCGGTGTTCCTGTTACAGCGTCTCCTAGGTAACACATCGTCACTTCCGGTCGGCGCTTCCTCCGTCAGTTCGGCGTTCTGGTCTGCATCGTGCGGCGGGTAAGTAGCTGCTGCCTCAGCGCAGCTTCGGTTCATCAAGTCCGGTCGGTGGGGTCGGTCCCTCTAAGGTAAGAGAGGGACATCCCCACACCGGAGCGGCAGTCTGGCAGCACGCCCCGCTCCCACGTGACTCGCACGCAGGTGGCAGGAGTCAGCGAGACTCCGATTCCTTCGGCTGTTCCTCCGTTCAGTTTTATTTTCTCAGGGGGATGTTGTTCAGAGGCCTGTGTGAGAGTAGTCCAGCAGGAATTGTTGCCCGCATATAGTGTGTGTTACTGCGTTGCCCGCATAAAGTGTGTGTTACTGCGTTGCCCGCATAAAGTGTGTGTTACTGCATTGCCCGCATCAAAGTGTGTGTTACTGCATTGCCCGCATAAAGTGTGTGTTACTGCATTTCCGCATAAAGTGTGTGTTACTGCATTGCCCGCATAAAGTGTGTGTTACTGCATTGCCCGCATCAAAGTGTGTGTTACTGCATTGCCCGCATAAAGTGTGTGTTACTGCATTGCCCGCATAAAGTGTGTGTTACTGTATATTTGTTGCACCTAACTAGACAGCAAGGGGTGCTGATAGCGTTTGGTGGGGGGCAAAGTCTGTCACGGGCCGCCGTGCTCTTAGCTAGGTAGGGGGGGGGGTAGCTTTGTCATGCAGGGTGGAGACACTGAGTTGTTGGGGTGCCGTGCCCCCAGTAACAAGTAACCCCGATATGTTTGGCGCCGGGGCCTTCACAGTGCATGGCACAAGTTAAAAAAAAAAAAAACATACCTGTCTTCATACATCTAGCTTACCACTTAGTTAGCCGTGTTTTCTGGCGCTGGGTCATCAATCGTTCAACCAGCTCCGCGATTTCTCCCGGTAATCAGACAGTTGTACCTCGTTACCCAGCCTGGGTTATTTGTACACTGGTACTAGCGTTAATAAAAAAAAAAAAAAAAAAAAAAAAAAAAATTGGTTTTATGTGTACAGGTCTACTTCTGCGGTTGATCCCTTTTTGTTCCTCTCATACCAGCGTCTTGTCCTGTCTCGGTAAGGTCTTTTTGGTCTAATTCGTCCGCTGTCGCACGTCTCCTCTTCCTCCATACCTCAGCTGTCAGGTGGTCACCAGGGTTAGGTTTCTTTGCATGACGGTTTCTGCAGTGGCGGTGGTGGTGTCAAAACACGGGTGTTAGTCAGTCTTGGCACTTAACAGTGGTAGTGACGGTTCGTCGTTTTTGCTTGTTTCAACAGTCCGGTCATGTCTCACGGGTCAGATATTGTGGATGCTTCTGGCGAAGACCTGGGTTCTAGGGCATCGGAATCCGGCAGTATTCCATCTCTGCGCAATTGGACTGTGCCAAAACTCATGTCTGAGTTAGCCAAAAGAGGAATTCCTTTCCCGGCCGCTGCCCGGAAGGCGGAATTGTATAGGCTATTGGTGTCCACCCCGGCAGAACCTGGTCAGCAAGAGGTCTCCATGGCCACAGTTCAGACCTCGTTATCTCAGCTCCACGTCATGCTGAATAGCCTCACCTCCTCCGTGTCCGGGGTACAGTCCAGATTGGAGTCGGTAGAGGCTAGGGTCGCTGGCTTGTCCTCACCCGCCACTCTGTTGCCAGTCGTAGCGGCACCCGTTGCCAGTACTTCAGGTAACTTTGTTACAGTGCCCAACGTCACTCCAGCTCATTTTATTCTGACTAACATCAAGAAGGATATCCTCGATGGCAGAGACGTGAACTTAGCCTCCCTTCTAATTGCCACTCGTGATTTATCGGACAATAGGGTCATTGCGTGCGGCGATGTTTCTGTCGTCCTGAAGGGGCGCGATCTGAGGCTTAGCAGGAAGTTAACGATTCCGGAGTTCGTACTTGCCTTTAGTCTCTACCGAGACATCATCTGTTCAGTACGACCAGATAGGAGAGAGGAGTTGGACCTGTACCTCTTCAGGGTCACTGAGTTGGGCTACAAGTACGGAGGCTTCGGTTTTTATGACTACCATTGCTCCTTTTCTGCCAAGGCAGCAGCTGCACTCAGTCAGTTCCAGTTCACTACCAACTGGGCCAACATAGACACAGAAATATTCTGTAGGCATTTCGCTGGACTGAAAGCACCGGCATGCTCTTCATGCCAGTCTATCTATCACACTGGAGAATGGTGTCATAATGCCGCAAGCGCCCCCAGGTCCAACCCTTCTCCTTCTATTCCTGGTCCATCTACTGGCATCCAGCAAAATTTGGCGGTTGATAAACTCGGCCGGCCAATCAAATATCTGGGCAGATCACAGATCTGCAACAACTACAATTTTGCCACTTGCAATTATAGTCAGTGCCGTCTGTTACACATTTGCGCCAATTGTTTTCGAGCCCACCCGAAAGTGGCCTGCTCATTAAAGACCGACAAACATTGCATGAGCGTGGTAAATGTAGATCTCTTGCAATCATACTTACAAGGCCATCAGGATGCTTCCTTCTGCGACTTTCTTGTGTCAGGTTTCACCCATGGTTTCCACACAGGTCTCGTGGCTTTACCGGATCACACCCATGAGTGTAGGAACTTGCAGTCCGCATCCCTCAACCCCGGGTCCATAGACAGACTCCTCCAGTTGGAGCTAGACAAGGGGTACATCATCGGCCCCTTCTTGTCCTCCCCATTCGAGCGCTGGAGGATCAGCCCCATAGGGGTGGTCACGGGAAAGTTCAGCCACAAAGAGCGATTGATTTTCGATCTATCGGCTCCTCACGGGTTAGCTACTCCCAGTATGAATTCACTCATTCCGGCGGAGGAGGTCAGCATGGTGTACGCCTCCATCGATCAGGCTATTGCACTCATCCTTGCCACAGGCACCGGGGCGATCTTGTCTAAAGCAGACATATCAGACGCCTTCAAGTTGATGCCTATCAGGCCAGAACTGTGGCAGTGGCACGGGATCAAGTGGAATTCCCGTTATTATTTTGCCACCAAATTGACTTTCGGATCCCGTAGCAGCCCTTGGGTTTTCGATCAGCTGGCAAAAGCCCTACACTGGATACTCGAGAACAGGTTTTGTTGCGAACACGTGATACATTACTTGGACGATTTTTTGCTGATCGAATCTCCACAGGGCTCGCGTCGCGATCTTCAGAACTTGTTAGCTTGTTTCGCTCAGCTAGGGGTTCCGGTTTCCCCCCAAAAAAGTTGATGGTCCTGCGACCACCATCACCTTCCTGGGCATCGTGTTGGACACAGAGACCATGTCAGCGAAGTTGCCAGAAGACAAGTTGGCTAGGGTCAGGGCAGTCATTCGCAGTTTCGTCACTGGGAGGGTCACCACCAAGGTGGAACTACAGTCATTGTTAGGCATGTTAAATTTTGCCATGCGCGTCATTCCCCAGGGTAGGTCTTTTGTAGCCAGATTGTTACCACTCCTCTCAGCAGCTCCCTGTCAGGATAGTCCAGTATTCCTGGACAGTCAAGCGCAAGCGGATTTGAGCATGTGGGACCACTTCTTGAGTCATTGGAATGGCGTGTCCATGTTTGTCCCGGCGGTCTCGCATAGCTCCCCCGTCATATTCTCCAGCAGCGGGGTCAGCCCTGGGTTCGCTGCTATTTTTGGCCCCCATTGGCTGAACGGGGCATGGCCGGGGGAGATTTGCGAGACCACGGGAGCCCCCCAGACGAAGGAGGTTAGGGACTTGTATCGCATAGTGGCGGCGGCTCGCGTTTGGGGCTACCAGTGGACAGGCCGCACTGTGGTCTTCGCCTCTGCTAGTCCTTCCTCCCTGGCCATCCTTGACAGTGGCAAATCCAGGTCTCAACTGGTCATGTCTCTGATGAGACGTCTGGTACAGTTGTCGCTCCTACATAACTTCTTATTCTGTGGTTCCCTCATATGTGATGCGCAAGTAGTAGCAGTTGACGCTTTAGGTAAGATGGATTACTCTTTATTTTCCCAGGTTTGCCCCGAAGCCGACACGTCGAGAACCCCGTCTCCACGTCCGGCCACGCTCTTTCTCAACTAAACAAATACCTGACCACGGCCCATGGGCTGTTTGCCAGGTCGCTCTCGGCTAATACCACCCGAGCGTACAACACTGGCTGGCGGTTGTACTGCAGATTCCAGCAGGAACACCCCCGAGGCGGCCTGAGCCACATAGACTTCATATTGGCGTTCATCGGGTACTGCCATGAGCACATCCACCTTTCTCCCGGTACCGTCAAAACTTACCTGGCAGGGGTCCAACATCATTTGTCGCGCTCTCAGCCAGAAAGAACGTCGTTGTTTTCCAGTCACGTGGTCAAGGCCACGTTGAAAGGTTTACAGAACTGTACCCCAGGTGTTACCCCCCGTAGACAGCCCGTGTCTGGCCCTATCTTCAGAGGCATGTCCGATTTGTTAGACCTTAGGCCCTTCGGGGTTCTCCAGAGCTTAGTACTCAAAGCCGCCATTTATTTGGCCTTTTATGGCTTCATGAGGCCGGGGGAGTTCACGTCGCTATCACTCAGCAGCCCCTTCCTATCCCGCCGACAGTTGGTTCCCAGCCCAGAGGGCTTCGTCTTGTCTTTACCTGTGACCAAGACCTCCCAGTCGGGTCCCCCTACCCAGATCAAATTCTTCCCCACATCACACAAATGGTGTCCGGTCCACGTTCTGCAGGAATTATCCGAGGCACTGGCCAATCGCGGCACTGATACCCCACTGTTACCCTTCGGGACAGCAGCATTGTCCACATCCCAATTCATAGCGCACGCACGCATACTGGCGGCCAATTTAGGTTTAGACCCCCTCACTGTGTCAGGGCATTCGTTCAGGATAGGAGCAGCCTCGGCCGCTTCCAGGAATCAGGTGCCAGCTCACATCATTCGTAAGTTGGGCCGGTGGCGCTCATCTTGTTACAGTCGGTATGTTCCGAACCCTGTCAGTGAGATTCATTGTGCCTTTCAGAATTTGGTGTTGTAAATGTGTCAATAAACACGTCTGTATTTTCATGCTGGGTTTTTGGCCTCTTTCAGGTGTACTCTCGACGGAAGCGGTTATGCCACAACTCAAGCCGCCAGTACTGTTTGGGGGGTATTTCAGGGCAGTAGGTTCTTTCACACATAGCCCCGGCCACAAGTAGCAAGGCCGATTTATTGGCCTGTATTTGTGGGAGGGGCGTCCCGGCCTATATCTGGCTCACACCTCTCTCCATGTTACGTCGGACGGCAGCGGTGTTCCCCACCCAGCCCGCCCCATTCCTTTACATTCTCCCACAGGGTATACCCTCTTTCAGGTGTACTCTCGACGGAAGCGGTTATGCCACAACTCAAGCCGCCAGTACTGTTTGGGGGGTATTTCAGGGCAGTAGGTTCTTTCACACATAGCCCCGGCCACAAATATATTTATAGATATATATATATGCTGGGTAATTGCCTAAATAGTAACTACCTAAATAAAAAAAGATATAAAGTTCATTCCTAAAACAGGATTCTATTAAAACTAAAGGCCAAATTTTCCATTAAGATTCACCACTTTTGTGGCCTGAAAAAGTCTCAAGCTGCGTGTTTGTGTCTTTTTCAATGACACTTGCACAAAAATTTTTACTCAAGTGGTGTTACTTTACCACTTCCCCTCATCACTTTACTCCTGGTCCCACTGCATTTATCTTCTAGGACACTGAAATCTACGCCAACCCCTAACTAATAACAATTTAATGAGGTATCACAATCTGTCTAATGCCTCTTGCACACGACCGTATATATTTTGCGGTCTGCAAAAAACGGATCCGCAAAATACAGATGACATCCGTGTGCATTCCGTATTTTGCGGAACAGAACAGCTGGCCCCTAATAGAACAGTACTATACTTGTCCGTAATGCGGACAATAATAGGACATGTTCTATTCTGTTGCGGAATGGAAATACGGAAATGGAATGCACACGGAGTACCTTCCGTTTTTTTGGAGGACCCATTAAAATAAATGGTTCTGTATACGGTCCGCAAAAATGGACATGGAATGAAAATACATTTGTGTGCAAGAGGCCTAAGGCTGGTTTCACATGAGCGAGTTCAACGCATTAAACTCGCAGAGTGTGCCTACGTAAGCTCCCGTCCTAAACTCCCTAGCACAGACGGGGTCACATAGCATTGTATTGATTTATGATACGATGTAACCCTTAAACCTCATTCACACGTCAGTTTTGGTCAGTGATTTCCATCAGTGATTATGAGCCAAAACCAGGATTGGAGCCTCCAGAGATCAGGTATAAGGCTTAATGCAAATGAACGCATTTTGTTTCCATGTCTGTTCCGATTTTTTTTGGGACCATATGCAGAACCTTTCATTTCAATCGTCCGCAAAAAATTGGAAGTTACTCCGTGTGCATTCCATTTCCTTATGTCCGTTCCACAAAAAAATAGAACGTGTCCTATTATTGTCCGCATTACATTCTATTAGGGCTCATGCACACGAACGTATTTTCTTTCCGTGTCCGTTCAGTTTTTTTGCCCACCGTATGCGGAATCATTAATTTCAATGGGTCCATAAAAAAAAAAGTTACTCCATGTGCATTCTGTTTCCGTATTTACGCATGTCCGTTCCAGACAAAAATAAAACATGTCCTATTATTGTCCGCATAACGGACAAGTATAGGACTGTTCTACTAGGGGCCAGCTGTTCCGTTCCGCAAAATACGGAATGCACATGAACGTCATCCGTATTTTTTGCAGATCCGTGTTTTGTGGACTGCAAAATACATACAGTTGTGTGCATGAGCCCTAAGGGAAAGATCTACTCCTGTTCTGTGTTTAGAACCATTTTTGGAAATCACTGACCGAGTACTGACATGTGAATGAGGATTTAGAGTTCTGGAATGTATTGTATAACACGGACAGCATTATGTCAGCGTTATACAATACACTCCAGAACTCTAAGGGTGTCCATGTACTGTCCGCATTTAATTTGTGGACCCATTAACTTCCATGGTCCCCATTTTGCTGAAGTATTATATCTTTTTGCGGAACGGACATGCGGAAGCACAGAACACCTGCTATATTTGGCTACAAAATGAAGACCACAAACCCATTGACTTCAATAGGTCTGCATAAAATGCAGATGCAACATGGGCGTTATCCATATTTTGCAGACTGCAGAATATATACAGCTGTGTGCATAAAGCCTGAAAAGCAGAGCAATTCAAATTCAGAAAATAGCAAATTTTACCAAATTTTCTGTAAATTATGTTTTTTTTTTATAAATAAAGGTAAAACATATCGACTCAAATATGCCACTAACATGAAGTATGATGTGTCAAGAGAAATCAAACTCAGAATGGTTTGGATAAGTAAAAGCATTTCAACATTATTACCACATAAAGTGACACGTCAGATTTGCAAAAATAGGCTGTCAAGAAGGTAAAAAATGACTGTTATGAAAAGGTTAATCATCCGCAGCTCCTGTGTTTCACAGTACATATCAGAAAAGCTGCAGAATGCTATTTCTGTAATAAATCCATCAGACTGGTTGGCAACTTGTTCTCATGCCCGTCTCTGACTTCAAGGAAGCTGGCTTACATTTAGAATCAGCGGTGGATGCACTGAAGTTAAGTAGAGGCCGGTGCCTCTTCATAACCCCAGCGGATCCAATGCCAGCTCAAGGTGTTATTAAGACCGGCGTCTAAAACGCTAGTCTTAATAAATGACCACTATGTTTTCACACAACATACTTTTTTATGATAGCCAATGTCCTAAATAACAAAAATGTTAAGTACTTTATATAAGTGCTTTCTTACCCTTCAAAGAACGCCCCTAAATTGCAGGTCACTGGTAGTCTCCCTTCCGGCTAAGTTACTGTCCACTGCTGGTTGTTATGTGAAGACATAGATGGGTTTCAGCCAGGAAGTGGGGACATGTCCTGTGTGCTCCTGCGTTACACAGGGACAATGTTCTGCCTGTCTGCTCCTGTCAAAGTAAATCTACAATAGTTTCTTCTCTTGACATAGTGTAATATAACAAAGCACACGCATGCATGTCCATACTTCCCAACTGTCCTAGATCCAGCGGGACCTTCCTGGATTTAGGTCTTCAGGACGCAGAGAAAGTTACTTGATTGCAATGGTGATACAAGGAGCTGTCTGATCCCTGCTTCACCATTCATAGTTACATAGTTAGTAGTGTTGTGGAAATTTTATTAGGATGTGTATTTAATATATTGTGTATTGTCATCATGTCTCTCAGTGTCAGGGTAAACCATTGGAGTGGATATCTTCCCGTGTATGTCCTGTCACAGCTGCTGGGCGCAGGGGTCTCCATCGGCGAATGGTCCATGTGCTAAGCACTGGGCTGTGGGCCGGGGGAGGCTGATGTGTTCAGCAGAGCAGTGTTTTGTTGCCTGATGTATGGACGCTGTCTAGGGCCCCCGTGCAAGACTCGGATTTATTGGTTTGGCGTGGATGCATTTGTTAAGAGAACAATATATGAAAGGAATGTGCGTTTGTTGTCTCTAGTGCGCCTGATCAGCCGCTGGAGATAATGACGTTGTCCTGTAAATAAACATGCATGAGGATCATAGTAACTTTATCTGGCATTGATCACTGAGCAAGGCTGGATAAAATTAACTCCAGTGGTAATGGTAGGTTATAGTATACATGTGTTTGTTAGGTGGCTAGGTTATTCTAAATGATGGTGTCTTGTCTTCCTATGTCATCACTTCCTGTATGTCATCACTTCCTGCATCCTTGTCTTGGGCCAGCCCCTTTTACAACTTTTGCAAGTAAATAAAAGACACAGACTGAGCAGGGTGGAGAGGAGTGCTCAGCAAGAATTCAATCAACATGGTAACACTTGGGTCTGTCTCTGACTGCTGCTAAAGGAATAGGGATTTACCTTTTACCTTACACAAAATTTGATGCGAGCTGATTACAACTATTAATATTTCTACAACAGTAGTGATATAAGGATGTGGGGCAAGGGACCTTAAATGTATTACCCTGCTATGTTGTAAATTGTATAATTACTGCAACATCTGACTTTGGTCAGTAGATGGCAGCAAAGATGATAAAAGTCTACATTGGATCTGCCTATGAGAGGAATACTAATAACCTATTTAGTTTGCAAAGTTGGAAAATAGCTAATTTATGGGCTGTTTTGGACCCTTACAAGTGTGATAGCAAACTGAATATGCAGGTTTGACACTGCACTTAGCAAATTACATCACACTCTCCCTATTTAAGGGGAGGAGGTTCCTGTAGAAGCAGGAAGTGAGCAGACGGAGGCTGTGCTTACATACAATAATGCTCCAAGTACAGTTACATTGCGGTGTATGGGCTGCAAGCTAATGCATAGCCCTAAGGGACTCATGCGCTGACACCTTCCTATCTCACTGGCTGCTCATAGGGTGCTATATACTGTGAGCTGGAGTAAGGATTAAAGTTACAAGAGATAACATCATTTCCCTGTGGATTACAAATAGTATTGCACCCCAATGAGGAACTCGTCCAGGACCATACAAGTGCAGCTAGGCTGCTTTATGGACTTTGGGGAAAACATCACATTTACTTGTTTATTGTTAGACAGTGTTATATTTACTGTTAGTTTATTCTCTGTGTACCAATCTGTTTTGTATATTCTCAGCTTCTTGTTCACTACATTGTTCAGTAAACTGAACTGCTGGGAAAGGACCATTGTCTGTGTGGCATCGTGTACTCTCCGTGCCTATGGGCCCAGCCCTCCAGTTTCTTTCAGTGACATAGTTGATACAATTGAAAAAACACAAAGGTCCATCAAGTTCATTCAGCTCAACACACAGACATCTCATTGCTGGACTGTGTATGACATCAAAGGCTGATTCTTGGGTCAGTACTCTCCTCCTACACAGCCCAGCAGTGTGATATGTAATCACATCGTGCCTGCTGGGGAGAGCAGGATCTACTCCAATCATCGGGGGAATGCCTACGTGAGTATTGATTTTTGTTGTTTTATTTTATTAACGGAGATGGCACGACTGAAAGGGGGGATAGCTACTGTGGGTGCAGAATGTAGGCATATCTACAGTGGGATGCAAAAGTTTGGGCAACCTTGTTAATCGTCATTATTTTCCTGTATAAATCGTTGGTTGTTACGATAAAAAAATGTCAGTTAAATATATCATATAGGAGACACACACAGTGATATTTAAGAAGTGAAATGAAGTTTATTGGATTTACAGAAAGTGTGCGATAATTGTTTAAACAAAATTAGGCAGGTGCATACATTTGGGCACTGTTGTCATTTTATTGATTCCAAAACCTTTAGAACTAATTATTGGAACTCAAATTGGCTTGGTAAGCTCAGTGACCCCTGACCTACATACACAGGTGAATCCAATTATGAGAAAGAGTATTTAAGGGGGTCAATTGTAAGTTTCCCTCCTCTTTTAATTTTCTCTGAAGAGTAGCAACATGGGGGTCTCAAAACAACTCTCAAATGACCTGAAGACAAAGATTGTTCACCATCATGGTTTAGGGGAAGGATACAGAAAGCTGTCTCAGAGATTTCAGCTGTCTGTTTCCACAGTTAGGAACATATTGAGGAAATGGAAGACCACAGGATCAGTTCAAGTTAAGGCTCGAAGTGGCAGACCAAGAAAAATCTCGGATGGACAGAAGCGACGAATGGTGAGAACAGTCAAGAGTCAACCCACAGACCAGCACCAAAGACCTACAACATCATCTTGCTGCAGATGGAGTCACTGTGCATCGTTCAACTATTTGGCGCACTTTACACAGGGAGATGCTGTATGCGAGAGTGATGCAGAGGAAGCCTTTTCTTCGCCCACAGCACAAAAAGTGCCGCTTGAGGTGGGCTAAAGCACATTTGGACAAGCCAGCTTCATTTTGGAATAAGGTGCTGTGGACTGATGAAGCTAAAATTGAGTTATTTGGCCATAACAAGGGGCGTTATGCATGGAGGAAAAAGAACACAGCATTCCAAGAAAAACACCTTCTACCTACAGTAAAATATGGTGGTGGTTCCATCATGCTGTGGGGCTGTGTAGCCAGTGCAGGGACTGGGAATCTTGTCAAAGTTGAGGGACGCATGGATTCCACTCAGTATCAGCAGATTCTGGAGACCAATGTCCAGGAATCAGTGACAAAGCTGAAGCTGCGCCGGGGCTGGATCTTTCAACAAGACAACGACCCTAAACACTGCTCAAAATCCACTAAGGCATTTATGCAGAGGAACAAGTACAACGTTCTGGAAAGGCCATCTCAGTCCCCAGACCTGAATATAATTTAAAATCTGTTGTGTGACTTGATGAGAGCTGTCCATGCTCAGAAGCCATCAAACCTGAATGAACTAAAGATGAGGAATGGTCCAAAATACCTTCAACCAGAATCCAGACTCTCATTGGAACCTACAGGAAGCATTTAGATGCTGTAATTTCTGCAAAAGGAGGATCTACTAAATATTGATTTCATTTCTTTTTTGTGGTGCCCAAATTTATGCACCTGCCTAATTCTGTTTAAACAATTATAGCACACTTTCTGTAAATCCAATAAACTTAATTTCACTTCTGAAATATCACTGTGTGTGTCTCCTATATGATATATTTAACTGACATTTTTTATCGTAACAACCAACCATTTATACAGGAAAATCATGAAGATTAACAAGGTTGCCCAAACTTTTGCACCCCACTGTATGTTGAAAGTGGTGCAATGTGGGCATAATTACTGTAAGGAGGCACAATGTGGGCATAACTGCTGCTACGGGGCACCATGTAGATATAAATTTTGTATGGGGGCACTAAGGGGACTTGACGGATGACATGGTATTAAAAAAATTGCTGAGGCATCACGTCACAGCATTGCACCGACTGGAGAGAGCATGGCCCCTTAGTCTTAAAGAACAAGCAATCTAATATATAAAGCTGAGTGTATGTGTGTATGGATGTCCGCTAAAGGAATCAGCACCGTCGCATTTACAATCACAAAATTTGACATACAGGTACATTAGGTGTCCGGAAAGGTTTTAGACCTGCTCTTTAGCACGTACTGTTCCCGAGATATTCCCAAAAAATGCATTAGCCAATAGAAGCCTGGTCACATGACCTTTATCAGCCAATAGAAGCTTGTGGGCCCTTAGTCTTCGCATACACACAGTTTTACACCAGCTTTCCATAACAACCCAGGCATTTTTCTTCACTTCTGTAGGTCAGCTTTAAAGGGGCAGGGCACAGTGGATGACACTGTCAAAAGAGCAAAGTGCTGTGGAGGTCATTCAGGCAACCCTCAAAAGACAAACTTAAAAATGCCGTCCCTAGGCCCCGCTAATTTACACCCAGACCCAGTTAGGCCACGCCCCCTCCCACTCACCAGCCGACAGGGATAAAAAAAATAAAGGTACAAATCAACGTCTGTCAGCTGCAGAGGTGGGAGGGAGGGTGACTTTCTCCCTGCAGCTCATGCTCAGACAGCCCAATGCTGCTGGCTGAGAGTGAGCTGTTCAAAAGGACATCCCTGTGTCCATCCAAACCCTGCGCTGGATGGCGGACAGGGAGTCTGAAAGCCGGACTTCCCGGCATAAAACCGGACCTCTGGCCATGCTAGGGGCTGGCTTCTGTGGAGGTCACAGTTAAGAGGATGGTCCACTATGGAGGTCACTGTTAAGGGGTAGATTGCTGTAGAGGCCACTGTTAAGGGGACAAGGTGTTGTGGAAATCACTCTTAAGGAGATGGAGTACTGTGGAGGTCACTTATAAAGGGGCGACAACTGTGGAGATCACTGTTAAAGGGGTGGGCTGCTCTTGAGGTCACTATTAAGGGGGCGTGGTGCTGTGCAGGTCACTGTTAAAGGGGTGGGCTGCTGTGGAGGTCACTGTTAAGGGGAGGGTTGTTGTGCAGGTCACTGTTAAAGGGGCAGGCATTGTGGAGGTCTCTGTTAAGGGGGCAGGGAACGGTGGAGGTCACAGTTAAGGATATGGTCCGCTATGGAGGTCAGTGTTAAGGGGCGGGGTGTTGTAGGGGTCACTGTTAAGGGGGAGGGGTATTGTGGAGGTCACATTTTAAAGGAACAGACTCTGTAGAGGTCACTGCTAAGGGGGCGGGTTGTAAATCACTGTTAAATGGGTACTGTGGAGGTCACTAATAAAGGGATGGCCACTGTGGAGGTCACTGTTAAAGGGGAGGGCACTGTGGATGTTACTGTTAAGGGTGCAGACCACTGTGGAGGTGACTGTTAAAGGGGCGGGGTACTGTAGATGTCACTGTTATAGTGGATATTGTCTATATCTTTTAACGACACACACAAACATTAAATGAAATAGATAAAATATACCCGTGTGAAGCCGGGTCCTTCTGCTAGTAGTTAAATAAGAAAGGAAAGCCTCCACTACAAGGATTGTAGCCGATCAAATGAAGAGATGATTGGAACAAACTCACACTAACACACAGGTCATACCCATTAACTTTATTTAGCCATTTGCTTTTGACATTGCTTCTATATCTTAATAGAGAACCAAAATTTTAAAAATGCTTTGATTAATACATTTGCCATATGAAGACCTTCTATGTAAAGTTAAAGAGAAAATGTGTGGCCTTTAGTAAAACCAGAAGTATCTTCATTTTCACTCCCAAATTCTACCATGTATTGCTATATTAATGCGTTGTCTGGGGTCTTCTCTCTATCCATGCCGCAATCTCTGGAAGCTCCTTTACCTTTTGCTTGAGAGACAGAAGCTTTGGGTAGTCTTTGCAAAAACCGGGATTGTCTATTTCAATACTGTCACTGCAGATGTCCCAAAAGAAGTCAGCCCAGGTTACCTGGTAAAAAAAAATAAAAATTTATTCCCAGATTTAACATATAAAAAAATCATCTGCCATCCACAGTGTGTAGGTGATTATTGTGTGCCATAATAGACACATACATTGTAGATTGGCTAATTCCAGCAGTACCACAGAGGTTGAATGTAGGGAGCTTCATACAAGAGCATGTGACCATGGGGTTCTGAGTGGTATGAACCCACTGATCAGAAAGCTTTCCTCTATCCACAAGCTAGAGGATGAGTTAATAATTAGGAACAATCCCTTTAAAGTTGTGGCACAGAAAACTCCAAGTCTTCTGTGTAGTCAGAGTTAAATGGTAACATTCTGGCTGCCTGCAGACGCCATTAGGGAGACCGTAAAGGGAGTCCGTTAGTTACTCTCTTTAAACATACCTTTGTGGCCATAGAGAGACATCTACTTGCTGATAAAAATAAAGTTTTTGTGATCTATAAATGAGGTTGCAAGCAAGTAGATGGTGCCCCTCCTTAAACCAGGCCATGTGCCTTCCCATTGGTCTTGATTGAGGGCTTCATCTCTGCCCAGTGATCACATGGTACACGCTGAGATTTTAGTGCATGAGTGGAGGACATCAGACAACACTTGAGCTATCAATTAAGGCCAATTGGAAGCATGGGGCTTGGTTTACAGCGGAGAGAGCATATGGCACTAAAGGGGTTGTACCACGAAAAATATTGTACAGTTTTCAAGCCAGCACATAGCTCTGAATACTTTTATAATTGCATGTAATTAAAAATTTTGTAAAGCCACTGAGATATTCAGTATTCTTATTTCTTTGACCTGCTCACTGAGATGGCCGCACATGCTCAGTTTCATCCTTCAACTGCTTCCTGAGCTGTGATAGGGAGAGTCTGGACACGCCCCCTTAGCTGCAGCATAAAAGACACTCCCCTGAAATGTCAGCTTGATATAAATCTAGCAGACCAATGAATGTGGAGATCTCTGGATCCATGTATGTGAGGTACAGGGCTGGTTCTAGCTTTGTTAGAAAGAGGTTGTCATGTACTATATGATGTCTGATTTTCTCAGACATATCTTTACAGCCACAAAATGTATGTTTCAAATATATTTATTTTATTCACTTATATAGCGCTCCTATAGTCTGCAACGCTTTACAGATATTAGCAATGAGGCTCCCTAGGCCCCGCTAATTTACACCCAGACCCAGTTAGGCCACGCCCCCTCCCACTCACCAGCCGACAGGGATAAAAAAAATAAAGGTACAAATCAACGTCTGTCAGCTGCAGAGGTGGGAGGGAGGGTGACTTTCTCCCTGCAGCTCATGCTCAGACAGCCCAATGCTGCTGGCTGAGAGTGAGCTGTTCAAAAGGACATCCCTGTGTCCATCCAAACCCTGCGCTGGATGGCGGACAGGGAGTCTGAAAGCCGGACTTCCCGGCATAAAACCGGACCTCTGGCCATGCTAGGGGCTGGCTTCTGTGGAGGTCACAGTTAAGAGGATGGTCCACTATGGAGGTCACTGTTAAGGGGTAGATTGCTGTAGAGGCCACTGTTAAGGGGACAAGGTGTTGTGGAAATCACTCTTAAGGAGATGGGGTACTGTGGAGGTACTCATAATACATGATGAGGCTATCATGTATTAGTGGCAAAAGTAAAATATATTTGCTGCTCAGTGGTGCAGTTATCTGCTGTAAAGCCTTTTGTGGCATGTTTTAGTGGAAAAATAAAAATATATTTGCCTCTCAGTGGTGCAGTTATCTATTGTAAAGCTTTTTGTGGCGTGTATTAGTGGAAAAAGAAAAAATATATTTGCGGCTAAGCGGTGAAGTTATCTGTTCTAAAGCCTTTTGTGGCGTGTATTAGTGGGAAAAAAAGGCTTCTTAGCCGTTGTGTGGTGAAGTGAGAAATTTACAGACTTTTTTGAAGTGTTTTAATTTCCTTTTAATTTTTTTTATTTGATCTAACAGTATGTCAGACAGAGAAGTGACAGGCCCTGCACAGGGGAGTGGCAGAGGCGTACATTTTTTGGGCGCAGCAGAGTAAAGGGGCGTTGCAGCAGGGGTCACTTCGAGAGGCCTGAGCTCCCAGTGTCAGCTAGCGGTCGTGTGGTGACCAGCAACCCAGCAGTTCTTGAGTGGTTGACTTGATCTTCGACTTTGTTGCAATTGACATCAGACACCCCCAGCCTAGAGTCAGTGGGATCTTCAGACACAACCATTAGTTGTCATGGCCCGGGAGCAGGCACTGACCTCACCAGTCCTCAACCTGCCTCTGTCCTTTTCTGTTCCCAGAGCCAGAGAAGTATTGTATGCTGTGGGCTCAGCTCCAATATACAGTAAGGACGAGCTACTAGAGGACAGTCAGCAGCTACTGGCCAGCCAAGATGTAGAGGAGACATCCGCCTCTTCCTCCACTAGACGGACAAGTAGTGATGAGGAGAGTGGCGTGGGAGCTGATGTTGCGAGCGGTCAGGCTCCTGACCCAGAGACGGTTGAGGGGGACATCAGTGACGTGCAGACAGTACTCGATGATGATGATGTAGCCGATCGCACTTGGGAGCCGAGTAATATTATAAAATCCGGTGTCTCCATGATAAATCTGCAGCGTGGGGGCCCCGTGTAGCTTCTAAACACTTTTCAAAATAATTCTTCAGCAGGGCGAATAGATGCCGGATGACCGGGACGCTCCATGATCTTCCCAGGAACTTCTCTCGGGAGCAGCGGTTCATTTCTGAGAAGTTCGCATAGTGTGGGGGGAATGTGAAGACCCACTCTATCTCCGTGCACCACAGGATGTCCTCCTTTCCATCCATGATGACTGGGAACTCGTGATTTTTCCCTGACGAAGACACCAGTGGCTGGTAGTTATGGTTTGAATCTTGATGAACTTCGCAACTCTTCTGGGCTCCAAGCAATCTTGAAGCTTTGTAGCTACTAGAGGCTTGTTCATGCCAGGCAGGTTCCCCCAGTTGTATCTGGCTTGATAAGCAGCCGATACCGCACTTGCATCAATCTTGACAGGATTCTTCTCCAGGTGGAGAGAAATAGTTTTTTGGAATGCTTTCTCCATTGCAACCACGTTCTCGAATAACCAGAAGACTGGGCAATTTTCTCCTGTCTTAGGCAACACTTTATTGAGTAATCGCGGAAAGTCAAAAAACTGTTGTCCACTGCCCCCATAAAGGCCTTTCTGGTGTGGGTTAAGCACAAATTGAATTATTAATTATCAGATTGAATTATCCCCATTCTTCAATCTGTAAAATTAAATTTAAAATATTGAATTGAACCAAAACTTGATTAAAATGATAAGAAACTAAACTTAAATTTGCCAATATATTATCCCAATCTTTGAGGGAAATTACCGGACAATCAATTTGCCAAGCCTTTTGTGTTTTATTAAATCTTGTTTTAAGCAACACTTTATAAAGTTGAGAAATTTTAACCTTTTGTCCCATATTCCCTATAAATGAATAGCCAAAGCGGGGATATCGAGAAAACGATTACACAGGGCATGGGGGAGAACGGTCGGCGGGAGGAGCGACGTAGCAAACCTACATCATCACGTCTTCACCCCCGCTGACGAAGGGGCTTCATCATCAGGAGAAGAGGGTGGCAGCTTGCCCGTGAGGCAGAGGCGGAGCCAGCAAGTCACTAGTGTGGCCGGGAGTCAGCAGGGTGGCAGCAGTGGGAGGTCAGGAGCCAAACGTGGCCGGGTAAACCACCTGTTTCGCAGGAGCCTACCTGCCTGGGAAGTAGCGATGAACAGGTTCATGGAGGCAGCTGTGCTAGCAGTCATTGCATAGTGTTGGGGGTAAAATCACCTACGTGGCTGTGTGGCAGTTTTTTGTTAAGCCACCGGAGGAGGTGAACATGGCCATATGTAGAATCTGTGGGAAGAAGGTGAAGCGGGGCAAGGGTGCTAATGTTGGCACCACAGCCCTGCGTCAATATATGCAGCGTGACCATAAAGTGTCCTGGGAGAACCGTGACTCTGATGTGGTAGTCAAGCCTACCGATGCAACCGCTGCATCACCCAGTGGCACGCAGACGATTTCAGGCAGTCAATGCTCCACCACCTCAGCCAAAGGGAGCTGTCTGTCCTTCCCATCATCTGCTGGTCCTGATGCTCGTGCTCCTCGCCCTCCTACTCCTCGTCAGTCATTCCTTCAGCAATCGATCCAGAAGCGATTTCCAAGAGACAACAGTATGCGTGCACTCATCCAACGGTGCAGAAGCTGAACATGCTCCTGTCCAAATTCCCTCCTTTTCCAAGTGGTGGACTCTGCACCTTTTAGAGAACTGATGGCTTGTACAAAAGGTGGGCCAGTCCTTGAGCATGTCGGTGTCTGCCAAAGTGCACGGCGGTGCCAACTTGTGCAGCTGTAACTACGGTCAGTGACAATACATGTCCTTTACGGCTCACTGGGTGAATGTGGTTCCTGCACAGCCTCACCAGGAACTTGGCCAGGTGACGCCGCCTCCACGTTCTCACGTTGTTGATCCTGTGACAATGTCCGCCTCTGCCTCCTCATCCTCCACTGTGTCCTCAGCCTCCACTGCAGGGATAATTCACAGTGCCCCTCCAGCATACCACATGTGCAGGGCACAGCGGTGTCACGCTGTTCTGCACCTCGGGTTAGTGTTCTGATGGATCAGAGGAAGGGCAAAATAATCAGTGACGTCAACACAAACTTACTACTGACACCCTCTCCACTCTGTCAGTGGGGCTCTACTTGTATAAGCGTTTCATAGAACAGGTTCTGTAGACATCTACAGTATGTGGAGTCAGCTGACGACAGTGTAAAAGAAATACGCTCTTTCACAGTACAGTAGGATCTTAGGCCTCTGCACGGTTCTTTATACCTGGCGCTAACATCGACCTGTAAAGCTGAGTTAATTGGTCAGTTTTGGCCCTGTAACTGCCCAAATAAGTGAAGTGTGCAGTGATTCTAAGAGCAACGCCTGTCATGTGCGTGTCATACTCACTCACAGTATTGTTTCACTACCACAGCACACTCTCTTTGCATGTTGTTGCAAGGCACAGTGTTCTACACCACTATACAGACTCTCTGCAGACAGGAAATAGCACTCTGCAGGGGGGCTCTACTTGTATAAGTGTTTAATAGAACACATTATGTAGACATCTACAGTGGATATAAAAAGTCTACACACCCCTGTTAAAATGTGAGGTTTCTGTGATGTAAAAAAAATGTGGGGTGTGACTAAGAAAATTTCAGGAAAGACCAACTAGAGCAGCTGAACTTTATTTGGGGTTAATCAGAGGCACTTTAAATGATGGCAGGTGAATGTGATTGCTTAATTCTGAACACAGCTACATCCCCAGTTATAAGAGGGTATGCAACCACATTATTTTAGTTTTTTTGTTTTCTTCCCTCCACCTAAAAGATTTCAGTTTGTTTTTCAATTGAGTTGTACAGTTTATCGGTCACATTAAAGGTGGAAAAAGTTCTGAAATGATTTATCTTTGTCTCATTTTTTTACATCACAGAAACCTGACACTCTAACAGGGGTGTGTAGACTTTTTTAATCCACTGTATGTGGAATCAGCTCCCAACGGTGTAAAATGAGTGCGCTTCTTCTTGACGCTAACATTGACCTGTAAGGCTGAGTTCACACTTGAGTTATTTTGTCGGTTTTGGCCCAGTGACTGTGAAGTGTGCAGTGATTCTAAGGCCTCTTTCACACGGGCGTCAGTTTTTTTGCCCGGATAAGAGCCGGGTGCGTTGCGGGAAAATGCGCGATTTTCCCGCGCGAGTGCAAAACATTGTCATGCGTTGCACTCGCGTGAGAAAAATCGCGCATGTTTGGTACCCAAACCCAAACTTCTTCATAGAAGTTCGGGCTTGGGATTGATGTTCTGAAGATTGTATTATTTTCCCTTATAACATGGTTATAAGGGAAAATAATAGCATTCTGAACACAGAATGCATAGTAAACCAGCGCTAGAGGGGTTAAAAAAAAATAAAAAAATTTTAACTCACCTTAGTCCACTTGATCGCGAAGCCCGGCATCTCCTTGTGTCTCCTCTGCGCTGAGCGGCTGAACAGGACCTGGGGTGAGCTGCTCCATTAAATACAGGTTAAGGACCTTCGATGACGTCACTCCAGTCATCACATGGTACGTCACATGATCTTTTACCATGGTGATTCACCATGGTAAAAGACCATGTGATGACCGGAGTGACGTCATCGAAGGTCCTTAAGCGATATTTAATGGAGCAGCTCACCCCAGGTCCTGTTCAGCCGCTCAGCGCAGAGGAGACACAAGGAGATGCCGGGCTTCGCGATCAAGTGGACTAAGGTGAGTTAAATTTTTTTTAATTTTTTTTTAACCCCTCTAGCGCTGGTTTACTATGCATTCTGTATTCAGAATGCTATTATTTTCCCTTCTAACCATGTTATAAGGGAAAATAATAATGATCGGGTCTCCATCCCGATCGTCTCCTAGCAACCGTGCGTGCAAATCGCACGGCATCCCTTGCTTGCGGATGCCATCCGATTTTCACACACCCCATTCATTTCTATGGGGCCTGCGTCACGTCGAAATCGGACAATATAGAGCATGCTGCGATTTCAACTGAACGCACAAGTGATGCGTTAAAAACATCGCTCATGTGCACAGCCCCATAGAAATGAATGGGTCAGGATTTAGTGCGGGTGCCATACGTTCGCCGCACGGATCGCACCCGCACGGAAAACTCGCCCGTGTGAAAGGGGCCTAAGAGCGACGCCTGTCATCTGCATGTCATACGGACTCACAGTATTACTTCACTACCAAAGCAGACTCCTTATGTGTGTTACTGCAAGGCACAGTGTTCTGCACCACTATAAAGGCTTTATGCAGCAAGGAAATAGCCATTTTTAATGGGATTCGCCGCAAATAAATTGGTATCAAACCAAATTTTTCCCAAAAAATTTGATGAACCAGCGAATTGAATTTTTTTAAAATCTATTTAATATCTAGTGATTACCTTTCTTCCATGCAATCATAACACAATTTCTCCTGTGAATGCAGGAAAAGATCAGTGATAAAAGCTAAAAATATTTTGGGCCTTGGCTGATAATGACGCTGTAAAAATCATGGTTGCCAGTAAATGGAAATGCAAGTGAAGGGACCACTTGCCCTGTATAACAGTTTTCTTTCAACATTTATAAAACATTCTAAGTATTAATTACTTACATAATCACCAACAAACCACTTATTATCTCCCAATGTCTTCTCCAGGGCAGACAGGAAGGGACCAGCAGATTTATCAATGTATTTCTTCATTTCCTAGAGAAATGCAAACATCTCAGTATGCCTCCGCATTCAACACATAAATTTAATATATAACAAAATTGGGAGTCATTTATCGAACTTGTGTAAAGTGCTCCATTGGAAAATGAAAGGAGGAATCTGATTGGTTGCTATGGGCAACTAAGCCAGTTCTACTTTACACCAGTTTGATAAATGACCCCCTTTGTGTTTTGTAGGCACAATAAGGGAAATTATGTCTGTATCCTGAGTAAGGCTTTATTCACACGACTCTGTATTTTGGTCCACAGATATTTTCCGTGCGCATTCTGTATATTTCTCAATCCTACCAAAAGAAATGTATGATCTCATCCGCAATATTGAACCAGAATAGGACATGGTATATAATTAGCGAAATGGATCTACGAAAAAATATGAATGTGTGCTTTACTCTATAGAAATTAATGGGTCAGTGTACAAAAAATTTGAATCGCACATGGATGAAGGACACATCATATGCATGAGGTCTAAGGAGTTTTGAGGAACAGTCTTGTTAAAATTTGGTCAAATTTCTGCCCGTGCCCGTGACAGGTGCCAGGAGATTAGTGAGACTGGCAACACGTGGTTTGATCTGACAGGTTCCTTGTGGATGAATTCGTGTCTGTGTTGTTTATAGTAATGGCCACACTTGTTGCCACAGGTGTTGTTTATGTGGTCATCTTACCTTCCCTGTTTATTGTGGCTTCTCCCACCATGTTGTGCGGTTTATAGCTTCTGTCTTGTTTTGTAGTGCTGGTGTTTGGATCTCGGCAGAGCCATTTGAAGTTAAGTGTCTCTTTCCCCTGTTTATTGTTGGGGTTTTCTTGTGTTGTTCTTTTCCCTGCCATTTGTGTTTAGGTCTGAGGGAGACTCCTGTTGGACCTACCGTTTGGAGGAACAGTTTCTCTTGTCCTGACATTAGTCCCAGGGTCCTACAGAGTGAGTCAGGACTTTAGGTTCCTGTGTTTGAACTCATCTACCTCTGGGGTCAGTTCATACTTGCAGTCAGTCAGGACATTGATTAGGGTTTCTCTAGGAGGTGACCTGCTCCTTTCCCTAGTTACCAGGCCTTTTCCCCTTACCCCTTTCTCTCCTACGTTCAGTGGAGGTTCCCTCCCACACCGAAGCTTGACAGTAGCTTCATGTGTAATGAATCAATTCCTTGCTTTATAGCAGAACAATTGAAGACAATCTGTCACCACGATGTGCAATGCAGTCTGCAGGCACCAGGTTATAGAGCAGGAGGAGCTGAACAGATTGATATATAATTTTGTGGGAAAAGATTCAGTAAAACTTGTAATTTTATCCATTTATAGCTCTGCTCTTTCTGTACTTAAATAGGTGGGTGTAAGAAAAGTCAGACTATGGGGCGCTGCCAATCTGTACAGAACATTTCATTTACAAAAATAAATCAAATGTTACGCGTTTCGGTGAAGAACTGTCCCCTTCTTCAGGCACAGATTAAAATGAGAGACTAAGATTTAAAAAGAAAGAAGAAGTAGGGGCAAGGGGAGGAACTAAGATAAAAATATATGATTGGATGAATATAAATGTAGAGCAAATAGCTGAAAGAGTAAAAGCGAGTATTCAATAAAAAACATGTATACAAATAAATTGAAAACATCATATCAAGAAGGGTACATGATTAAAGTCGAGAATAAATGAATCAAAAACAACCATGTTGAGGGTATTGGTAAAAGATGGAGCAATGAATGAAATAAAAAGTATCTCGTGGTAACAAATCAAATAAGGAATGGATTGTAGCTCTGTACCGTACATAGGAACGAGAGAGTTAGCGCAATAAAAAAATAAAAAAACAGGATGTGTGTGTCTGTGGGAACAGGAATATCTATGTATGAGAAGGTGCAATGCAGCTGAAAAAAGGGCAATGAGGTTAAAAGGTTGGTGTAGTTGGGGAATTCCTATTCATTGCTTCAACTTTTGTCAATACCCTCAGCAAAGTTATTTTTTGTTACTTTACTGACTGACTTTCATGTATCCTTCATTGATATGATGCTTTCAATTCATTTGTGTACATGGTTTTTATTGAATCTATCTTTTTAAATCTCAGTCACTCATATTAATCTGTGTCTGAAGGAGATAGTTCATGTCCAAAAAGTGTAACATTGTATTTTTATTTTTTTACATGAGATTGGCGTTTTTTTTTTTTTTTTTTTTTTTTACACTCCCTTACTCATTTATATATGGAACCTTAATTGATACCATACAGGAAGAGAACAGCAGCCATTTTCTTATCACGAGGCACATCTGAGGATTCATCCAGAGCCTTCAGCTTTAGGGCTTGTTCACACGATCGTATGTCTTTTGCAGGCTCTTTTTCCCGGATCCGTTTTTCCATTTTTTTTTTTCAGTAGTGTTTCCGGTTCCGTTCCATTTTTCCGTATGAAATATACCAGGCATGGCCAACCTGTGGCTCTCCAGCTGTTGTAAAACTACAATTCCCAGCATGCCCTGCTGTAGGCTGATAGCGGTTGGCAGTCCAGACTGGGAGTTGTAGATTTGCAACATCTGGAGAGCCTCAGGTTGGCCATCCCTGGCATATACAGTATACAGTAATTACATAGGAAAAATTGGGCTGGGAATAAAATTTTCAATAGATGGTTCTGCAAAAACGGAACAGATACAGAAGACATACGGAGTACATTCCGTATGTGTTCCTTTTTTTGCCGGAACTATTGCCTTGAATGGAGCCACGGAACGTGATTTGCGGTTAATAATAGGACATGTTCTATCTTTGAACGGAACAGAAAAACAGAAATACAGAGTACATGCCGTTTTTTTTTGTGGAACCATTGAAATGAATTGTTCTGAATACAGACCGTATGCGGAACGCAAAAAACGGCCCGTATACGGAACACAAAACACGTTCGTGTAAATGAGCCCTTACTGCCTAGTTTTTACTCACTCTAGTGAGCACATAGATGCACTTTCTTTCCCATGTGTATTGAGATAATTTCCACTGTGGAGTGCAGGCTTTTTAATCTTAAATCTAACTCCTGTGCACAAATGAAGTCAGAATGAGCAGAAATTTTGTAGAATATAGTAAAAAAAAATATACCATTCTTTTTATGAAAAATAAAAATTCTTTCCAGTTGATTGATTACAGGAATAATATGGTAAAGTTTATAAGTATATTGCATCAATTATCCTTGCGAATGTGTCCGTTCTGAAGGTATCATATTGGACATCAGAGACCCCTTCCTAGGCATCTGTATGACTACTTTTTCACCTTCCACAATTTTTTTTTTTTTTGCCTTTTTCCACAAAACTATATATCAATTTGCTTAGCTCCTCCTGCTCCATAACATGCTGCCTGCATTGTGCTCTTTAAAGAGGACCTGTTAGCGCTGCTGAGATGTCTGACTTACATAATTATACAGTATTCCCTAACAATATGACAATAGTGAAGTTTATTTTCTTCTTTGCATTGTACCATTCCTCTGTTATCCCTATTAAAAATGTATATGAATAAATGGACAATAGGTATTATCAGTTGGGGGTTTTGCCCCTTCACAGTGTGACAGTGTCCTATCAGTGCTGACAGTATCAGCCAGTTGCGGATTACTGCCTCATTTACATGTCAGTGTTCGGTCAGTGATTTCCATCAGTGATTTTGAGCCAAAACCAGGGGCGGCTCTAAACACAGAACAGGTGCAGATCTTTCCCTTATACCTTATGTCTGTGGAGGCTCCAGTCCTGGTTTTGGAAATCACTGACCAAAACACTGACGTGTGAATGAGGCTTAAGGCCTCCTGCAAACGACCGTATGGTTTTGCGGTCCATTTTAAACTGATCCGTTTTTACGTGTTTCAGTAGTGTTTCTGTTTCCGTTCCGCTTCCGTTCTGTTTTTCCGTTTGGTTTCCTTTTGCGATCCATTTTTTGTGGATCACAAACAGAAACGGAAGCATACAATAATGTTTAAACAGTAAGTACATAAAAAAATTGGGCTGGGCATAACATTTTCAATAGATGGTTCCAAAAAAACGGAACGGATACGGAAGACATACGGATGCATTCCGTGTCCGTTCCATTTTTTTTACAGCCCCATTGACTTGAATGGAGCCACGGAACGTGATTTGCGGGCAATAATAGGACATGTTCTATCTTTGAACGGAAAAACTGAAATACGGAAATGGAAGGCATATGGAGTACCTTCAGTTTTTTTTCCGGATCCATTGAAATAAATGGTTTCATATACGGTCTGTATATGGAACGCAAAAAACTGAATATAAATGGAAAAAGGCCTCTTGCACACAAATGTTTTTTTCCGTTTCCGTTCCATTTTTTGCATTGCGTATACGCATAACGGACAAGGATAGCACTGTTCTATTAGGGGCCAGCTGTTCCGTTCCGCAAAAAACGGAATGCACACGGATGTCATCCATATATTTTGTGGATCCATTTTTTGCAGTTCCCAAAATACTGAAAAAGCCATACTGTCGTGTGCAAGAGGCTTAAAGAGGACCTTTCACTAGAATAAAAAATCTAAACTAAGTATACAGACATGGAGAGCGGCGCCCAGGGATCTCCCTGCACTTACTATTATCCCTGGGCGCTGCTCCGTTCTCCCGTATAGGCTCCGGTATCTTCATATGTTCAACTCAACTGGGTGGAGCCTCCCGGCGTCTCCTTCTCCCAGGCTGGAGTGCTGCCAATCGCAGTGCTCAGCTCATAGCCTGAGAGAAAAAAAACCTCTCAGGCTATGAGCTGAGCACTGCGATTGGCCAGCGCTACAGCAAGGGAGAAGGAGACGCCGGCAGGCTCCACCCAGTTGAGCCGAAAATCTGAAGATACCGGAGCCTATACCGGGAGAACGGAGCGGCGCCCAGGTATAACAGTAAGTGCAGGGAGATCCCTGGGCGCCGCTCTCCATGTCTGTATGCTTAGTTTAGATTTTTTATTCTAGTGAAAGGTCCTCTTTAAGGCTGAGACTACATGGTGATGTCTCGCTGCAACATCACATCTAATGCTTGTCATTGGGGTTGCAATGCAACTTTTCCATCATAGACCACAATGCAAGTTTTGTGAGACTGTGAGCAGCTTTTCTGCTATTGGGCTGAGATTTTACCACCACATAACAGCTCTTAAGTACTCGACAAGTTGCAGACAAGTCATACAAATGTGTTCTGAGACTTCCTGTTGCACAAGACATGTTGCCATCTAACCCCATCCTTAGGCCGAATGCACACGGCCGTTTTTCACGGCTGTGAGCGGTCCGTGGAACCATGGGCTGGATTCCTGCTGAGAGCAGGAGCGAACGGCGTCATTGGTTGCTATGATGCCGTGCGCTCCCTGCTGCCGCCACAGTACAGTAATACACTGGTATAGATCATACCAGTGTATTACTGTATTGCGGCGGCAGCAGGGAGCGCACAGCGTCATAGCAACCCATGACGCCGTGCACTCCTGCTCTCAGCAGGAATCCAGCCCGTGGGTCCGCGGAAACTCTATTTAAGATCATGGAAGAAACCTGCAAACAATCTGCAAGAAAATGGGCATACACAGCACATCTAAGGCTGGTTTCACACTGGCGTTGCAGGTGCGTTGTGGGAAAAGATGCGGGTGCGTTGCGGGAACATGCACGATTTTCCCCCGCGAGTGCAAAGCGTTTTAATGCGTTTTGCACGCGCGTGAGAAAAATCAGCATGTTTGGTGGTACCCAGACCCGGACCCGGACTTCTTCACAGAAGTTCAGGTTTGGGTTCAGTATTCTGTAAATTTTATTATTTTCCCTTATAACATGGTTATAAGGGAAAATAATAGCATTCTTTAATACAGAATGCTTAGTAGAAGGTCAATTGAGGGTAAAAATAAATAAAATAAAATGAACTCACCTCCTCCAATTGATCGTGTAGCTGCCGGTCTCCTGTTCTTTCTTCAGGACCTGTCAAAGGACCTACAGTATGGTGACATCACTGTGATCATCACATGATACATCACCATGGTGATGGACCATGTGATGAGCTCAGTGACGTCCCCCCAGGTACTTTGACAGGTCCTGAAGAAAGAACAGGAGACCGGCAGCTACACGATCAATTGGAGGAGATGAGTTATTTCAATTTTATTTTTAACCCTCAATTGACCTTCTACTAAGCATTCTGTATTAAAGAATGCTATTATTTTCCCTTATAACTATGTTATAGGGGAAAATAATACAGTGAATAGACTTTCATCCTAGCAACCATGCGTGAAAATCGCACTGCATCCGCACTTGCTTGCGGATGCTTGCGATTTTCACACAGTCCCATTCACTTCTACAGGGCCTGCGTTGCGTGAAAAACGCACAATATAGAACTTGCTATGATTGCACAAGTGATGCGTGAAAATCACTACTCATGTGCACAGCCCCATAGAAATGAATGGGTCCGGATTCAGTGCCGGTGCAATGCAGTCACCTCACGCATTGCACCTGAGCGGAAAACTCGCCCGTGTGAAAGGGGCCTAAGAGTCTATGTTTGAAGAAGTCCACATCTGAAAAATCTGCAGCATGTATATGGGGGTTAGAAAGTTCTATAAACTTGTATTGTAGTGTACTCTGCTGCACACCGAAAATCCACCCAACAAATGTACAAGAAATCCGCAACATGTGTACATTGCCTAACAATTTTATATTATTATATGCAACTGTACTACTTCAGAACATGCTTAATAATCTTTAGTATTTGCTAAGCCCTGTAAGGTGACTGAATGAGTAGAAAACCTGGAGACATTTTCTGGTTGTCAACAAGATGATTGTTAGAATAACTTCTATACCTGTACATCTTCACCCCATGGATACAGTGATACAAAGTCATCAATGCTGTCTAATATGGCATCAATGCGAAGGTCATCTAAATCAGTCTTTCCTGTCAGACCTGTGGAATAAAGACATACGTTTTTGTTATATCTACATACTGTATATTAGAAAATGTTTACCTCCAATATCCGTTACACTCACTTGTTCTACAATACATATGACACTCAACAAAAGTATACAGATCTATAGGGTTACCAAACCCCCATATCATCAATAAAGTTTTGACTCAAAGAAATAGACCATAGTGGCAAGTTATTGGCTTCACAGGCAGCTCAAAAAGTACCTTTTTCCTGTACCTTTGGGGCCTACTATTGGATCAGATTTTGGGCCCACCAGAGAATTCTCTGGTACTCTGGTGGGCCAGTTCGACACTTCTTTCATATATACGCTAAGATAATTTGGTAGTCTGTTCCGGCTGGATCCAAATCAGATGCCATTACAGTCAATGTGTATCTGGTGGTGCCCTGCAGTATCCGTATATGGTAACTTTGGTAGCCTGTTCCACTGGCGGAAGAGATTACCTTAGCTCATACATAACTCTGCTACATCCATACGTGAAAGTAGCCAAACTAATATGGTCACACCCACATGTTTCAGATGCCATTATACGGCTACACTTATTAAAAAGTGAAAGTAATAAGCCCTGGAATGTGATATGACCCATAATGCAGTGCAGCCAGCCAGTCATCAATAGCCATCCCCTGTGTGATAAAAGCCTCATCCCAAGTGGTTGTCACCATTTCATTGTGAACTGAGTATAGGGGGAGACATGGCAATGCTAGGGACAGTGTTTTAGCAAGTTTTTAATTGTAGAATATTGGATAGGGACAGTGCAGGGACAGTGTAGGGAGATCGTAGTGAGAGTTTTTAAAAACCTGTAGGAAAGGTATAGTGAGACTGCAGGCTCAGTGCAGGCTCTGTGTAATCCCCCTGCGCATCTTGTTCACCTGCTGTACCATTCATTCTTAATCTGTTCTGTTATACATAGACTTACTGTGCATCAGACTCATTATCAACCATCGGTCTAATATATAGGCACAGTTAGCTAGTTCATCTGCTGGGCCATTTATACTTAATGCGTTCTGTTATACATAGACTTGCTGTGCGTCATACTCAGTCTCAACAGGTGGTGTAAAATATAGGTACGTTTATCTAGTTCATCTGCTGCGCCATTCATACTTAATCTTTTCTTTTATAGACAGACACATTGATTAACAGATAAGCAATTCTTTTAGGCCCTGATTCACAAATTGGGGTAATACACCTGTCTCATTCTACTGTTTGTGGCATGTCCACATTGATTAATAGATAAGCAATTCTATTAGGCCCTGATTTACAAATTGGGGTGATATGCCTTTCTCATTCGACTGTTTGTGGCATGGCCACATTGAATAATAGATAAGCAATTCTATTAGGCCCTGATTCACAGATTGGTGTGATACACCTGTGTCATTCTACTGTTTGTGGCGTGTTCACATTGATTAATAGATAAGCAATTCTATTACGCCCTGATTCACAGATTGGAGTTGTAACGGACCGTTTCAGCAGACAAGGGGTTAAAATCCGTTTAGGCGATATGCCCCTTTCTGAGAGACAGGCACAGCTACTGCAAAACACCAAACTCCCGAACTGGATACAAAATAGCACTCCAAACTGGAACCTCGCGAATAGCTGCCAGCAGACGAACAGGAAAAGCATACAGTCAGCTTACACTCCTGGCAATCAGTCTCTAACAGCATACAGGGAATCCCCCCAATAACGAGACAAGGCTCCGTGTTCAGGGTCAAGCAGTGGTCTGACTGTACTTCAGGTACAGCCTCTTTTATTCATAAAAAACAAACATAGTAATGCCCACAGGGTTTTGAAATCCAACCAATCAATATCTTACAACACACACAATGCAAGTACAGCAACCAATCATTCACGCCCCCTAGAGGACCAGAAGGGAGACTGCGACACAGAACAGATACAACACATCCCCACAATGCATCATGGTTTCCTCCTCTCTGTCCCGGAGACAACCGAGGGCAATCCAATTATCTCTCAGGACAAAGGGGAGATCGCCAATACACATGTGGAGACAACAGGACAGACATCACCATTTAAACACACAATGGGACAATGGGACAATAGAAACACACCCAGCATATTCCTCCCAAGCTGACAAGTTACACTTATTATAAATTGTTACAACTTTGTGAGGTTACATTGTCCATACATATAACTTACATCAATTTAAACAGTATAACTTGGGGACAAACCTATCCAAAATTCACTTGAATAGGTTCAGGGGTTTAAAAGTTAGTAAAAGTATCTCAAAGGGCCGTAATCCTGGGGCAGGAGGCTGGCAAACAGCCCCCTCCAAAACACCGTGGCGAGGTTGGTTTCGCCACAGGAGTGATACGCCTTTTTCATTTGACTGTGTGTGGAGTGTCCACACTGATATTTAACTGCTTCTGTTTGCCAAACAAGTACTGGGTTATAGTGTTACAGAGTGGTCTTCTTTTTAACTCCCTGTGGGCAGTGTAAATAAATTGATTCTTTGCACAGCAGAGTTGCCCACGAGTTGGTTGTATTATTTTTTTCTTTATTATTCGTTTATCTGAAAAATTATTCTTTAAGCGAAAACATTAGCCTTGTAGCGAAAAAAATTGTCTTTTACCAAATAAATCAGTCTTTTACCAAATAAAATAGTCTTTTACAAATAAATTTATCTGCTCCAGTATTACAATACCCTATCCCTACGACGAACGACGTCGAGCTTGTAAACCGCACCTGTTGGCATATGGTAGACACACAGAGATCACTTCAGTGCAGCGCGTGTGCAGCCCCAGACATGTAAGGGCATCACAGAAGAGTTAGTGCTGAACGCCACTTGGCCCACCAGGAAGTTGGACGCAGAATGCCTGAGGTCAAATAACTCCTTGTGTTAGGGTTAAAACTCGCTGGATGGATCAAACCTGGCAGCTAGATTATTGCAATACGGGAGGAATTTCGTTGGTTATCGGAATGAACCACACAAATCACTCCATCAATTTGACCCAAATTCATCGTAGCTAATACGTTCTTTTAGCAAAAAAAAATTAGTCTGTGTCATTATTGCAATGGTTTATGGTCGGAACTACAACGGTATTACCAGACAAATCACTCCAACTGGACCCAAATTATCATTCCTAGCTATCACGTTTTGTTATGGAAAATTTTATTCTGCGTCACTCTGACAGCCACAACAGTTGACATGACCTGACGCTTTTACTGACCTGTAATACTGACACACAGTAATTCCACAGCTAACAGAAGGATTTAGCCATGACTCTTGGTGCCCTGCACAGCCATGTAGATGGCGATACATTACAACTGCTTGTGATACTGGTGGCACAGTACCTACAGAACGGATTAACTATGAATGCACATGGCAATACCTTCTCCCTGCACTGTCCCTGCACTCTCCCTGCAGTTTAAGTTCCAAGCCTTCACAATGACATTGCATATGATTAGGCAGATTGGCCTGGGTATACCAGATTTATCACGAATCATGATGCATTAATTCAGAACTAATTGAATTTCTTGAAGAACTTTGGCAAATCGTTTAAATTGAATTTTATAAAACTTTGCTTATCTCTGGTTATATGTACTGAACATGACACACAATCTACTGCAAGTCTATGAAAATCTGATTGGAGAATCAACTAAAGATGATAATTTTACAACAGAAATTAGTATGTTATTGTTTACTGATTTTAATAATATTGATTTGGATGTATCTCTCCACTGTGTGTTGGGAGATATAATGCAAAAATATGAAATTTGAGATCAGCATAACGTGTATTAATTCTTAAAGGCTTTGGATGGTAAGGGTGTGTTCACACATATCAGTTGTGTTTGGCCAGTTGGTTTATGCCTGAGCAGGACTCAGTAGATGGCATTTTTGTGCACTTTGGGCACTGGTCCAGCTTTCCTAGCCTGAAGGTGCTGGACAGAAAAATGCTGCATGGAATGTTTTTTGTTCCCCTCTAGCTTTTCTGTAGCATGTCAGGAGGAAACTAAGGCTAGATACTGTAAGTGAATGCACCCCAAAAAGATCATTTTTTTTCAGAATCAGTGGTACATTTGTACATGAGCAGTCACTGGTTAATGCCAGTGACTGCTCATGTACAAAAATGCCACAAATTCTGAAAGGCAATGGCAATAATTTGAGTAGGGCTGAGCAGTAATACTAGACACAACCTTTGGATAAGAGTATTTGTAGTTACTGGGTGTAGTAAATCCAGTTATGTTTTTATTTCTCAATCACTCATTCTTCTGTGGCATGTGTACGTTTTAGCATAGTCAGTGTGCAATGGATGGGTTACTACCAGGGGTCCCTTAAATTGAAAGAGTTTGGTCGTGACACCAGTTGCATTTCAGCAACGAGGGACGGAGTCCCCCTAAGTAGATGGTATTGGTAGTACCCAGGTGTAGGAATGCCAGAGTGGTGTGAGGGTAGCATATGGTGCCCCTTTAAGTGTGGCTGTGCACGTGTCACGGTGCTCCTACCTGGATTTACTGGAACCCCAGGCGTTGTCGTCCGAAGCAGTGCAAACAGGGGGAATACTTGAGGGATTTGTAGAAATGATTGAATCCAGACTTTGTATTAACGTTGAAAACAGCTTTACATGAATAAACTTGCATCGGGGAACAATCTTCCAACTTTATCTTGGTTACCCGTAGGCTTTGGCTTAAATTATGGCTACATCTGTCACTTTTTAGCTCTGCTGTGCTATCAGGAAAAATTAGAAACTTTTACTTTCTGATGAACTTAGCTTTCTGTAGTCTGACTGTCTTTATCTAGGCCTCTATCTTTCTCTTTGTCTTTTATCTTTATCCAGGATGGCGTCTGAAGCTCTTTGCTTTTCTCTTTTGTTCCAGAAGAGCTAATGGTGCTCTACTGGCCTTAGCAGGGCCTGTCCAGCAGGGACAAGGGCCTGCTGCACACCCTTCCCCTTACAGGGGGTAGACTTAACTAACTCTTAGCTAACTGAACTCATCCCTCTCTAGAGAGAGCTAGAATGGATAGAAGGTTCTATTCTAGGCAAACTAGCTCTGCCATTATTGCCGCCATCTGCTGGTGAACCATGCACATTACATTTCAACATAACATTACAGGAAAAAAGATATGGACAGTGTTTTGAACCTGGAATCACACATGATGACATTGAATCAACCATAAGAGATATTAGAAAGGCGTAACAGGTGGTAATGCTACTCTGGGGCATTACAAGTGTTAGGGCTAAAATACCCTCCCATATCATGAATACAGAAGCTGGCCAAACACCAATGAAGTTTTCAGAACTTTCCCATTATTAGTCACCTATGCACTTGTTCCCTCCTCAGCAAAGTGATCAGCGAGTCTTTGACCTGTGATGTATCTAAATCTTTTATCACTTTCTTTACTTATAAAATGTCAAGTCTTGTCAACCCCTATTTCGCCATTTGAAAGAGATTTTCCCATCGGAGTATTTTAAAGCATAAGTAAAGATGCTAAAGTGCTGAAATCTCTGTGGTACTCTTGTCACCTTCTTAATCTTTACTATGTGCTATATCTGACTTTAATGCGTACTTGCACTTTTGTCATTTCAAGGTTATACTTAAAGGAGTGGTCTGAGTTATAAAAAAAAAACTACCAAACTAGCATTTGTAGCAAAATGATAAAATAACATGTACTCACCCCACTGATGTCACTCTGTTTCGGTCACAGCTTTTACATCCACATATACTCCATTTAACCACAGCAACCATTCACTGGTGTTAGCAGCCATGCCAGTGGTGTCTGTAGGTATATGGGCATGTCACCACTGGAGCCAAGAAGATGATGAAATAGTTGAGCATAATTTATTTTATTATGGCTAACTTTTTTTTTAAGAACTTGGACACACCCTTTCATGCTTTTCACTTTACAGATAGTTGTTATACTGGTCTCTTCTTATTTGGCAGATGGGACTTTGGACTTCCAAACCATTTGAGTGCAATTGCTACCTACTATACCAGCATACTGTATGTATGTGAAATACATTAAATTACCTGCTTTTTTGGCTAGATACCTCCCAATGGCAAGGCTTTGATAGTAAACAGTCCCATCAATTTCCAAAACTGGGAGTTTTCCAAATGGGTATGCTGTGGAAAACAACAGGGTAAAATAAGGTCAATTTTATAGAAAATTGTATTTAACTCTTAACAGCTCCAGTCACACTCCTGGTGGCAATTCTTTTACTCAATACATGAATAGGAACCTTACCATCTATTCACAGATCCAATATTATTCATCAATTGCAGGAACATTATAAGGTGATAAATTGCTGTAATTATAGCTTGTGCAGCCATCAATAGGTGCAGCGATTTCACTAAATGGAACTCATTGTGAAGAAAGACTATCAAATGCAGACACTGAACACTGAAGAATGGCGGCAGACCAAGTCATTCCAGCTCAGTCACGCAGTGGTATTGTGCTATTACCTCAGGTAATGGAAGTCAAAAGCAACATAACCTAATTGTATGAACATGGACAATGACAAGGAGAAAAGAATATGGGAAGAGAGAAATATAGAAAAGGGAAAGACAGAGAGAGAAAAGATATGAAGAAGTGAAAACAAATAAATGATCATTTATTACTGTTGGTCATAGACTATTAGGCACCTTCTTTTCATTTGCCTTTTACCCATTTAAAAAGTCAGTTAACATTTTTTTAAATTAAAATTATAAGGCTAAATGCACACGATCAGGAGTGCATGCGGATTTTCCGCACACTAAGTCATGTATATTGTATTCTATGAGAATTTGAAATTCTCATTCACACGATGCAGATTTTTTTCAATGCGGATTTTGACCTACGGTGCGGCTTATAAAAACCGCAGCATGTCAATGTATTAAATTTTTCCTGACCGGATTTTCTCCATTCCCTTCAATGGGGAAAGTAAAATCCGCATGCAGAAAATCCACATCAAATCTGCATGCATATCAGAGGATTGACTGCACGGATTTCCCTGTGAACACCTGCGAATTTTAGTGCGAATTGTCCGCACATAAATCCTGAACGTGTGCATTTACTCTAATAGAAAGGAAAGAAAAGGATAAAAACTTGCAGTTGAGAACTGCTGTGTTTTGTCACAGTTTGTAATTGTGTTGTTACTACTCTTTGCAACAGTGTCGACATTGATAGATACACCTCTTAGTTCAGGAGACCAGGACTATGAGCTGCTGACAGCCTCCTCACTTCACATTTCATTGCTCTGTCTCCTATTACAATAAACACTGCATTTTACAACTGTCGCTAAAACAGATTAGTCGTGCTGCCCCACCTGACATGTTTCACCATTACCTGGCGTCCTCAGGATATTGGGCAGTCGTCCCCTGAGGACGCCATGTAAGGCCCCTTGCAGACGAGCGTGTCCAGATTAGGTCCAGATGCGTTGCATCTGCGATTAGGGAAAATCGTGCGAGTAGGTATGCAATTGCAGTCAGTTTAGAATGCTAAGTAAAAAGTACATTGTGGGGTTAAAAAATAAAATAAAAATATAACTCACCTCATCCACTTGATAGCGCAGCTGGGATGGTCTTCTTTCTATTTCTTCTTGCAAAACCTGGCTGGAAAAGGACCTTTGGTGACATCGTTACGGTCACCACATTCAGCAGGACCTGCGCTGATGTCACCGCGCTCACCACGTCGTGAGCGCAATGATGTCACCGAAGGTCCTTTTCCAGCCAGGTCCTTCAAGAAGAAGTAGAAAGAAGACCAGCCCGGCTGCGCGATCAAGTGGATGAGGTGAGTTATATATTTTTTTATTTTTAACCCCACAATGGACCTTTTATCAGCATTCTGTATTAAGAATGCTATTATTTGCCATTATAACCATGTTATAATGGAAAATAATAAAGTAAATGGGGTCCAGGGTAACTCATCCCTCGTCTCCTTAGCAACCTTGCGTGAAAATCGCATTGCATCTGCACTTGCTTGCGATTTTCATGCATCCCCATTCATTTCTATGGGGCCTGCGTTGCGTAAAAAACCCCATTGAAGTGAATAGGTCCGGATTCAGCGCAGGTGCAATGCGTTCACCTCCTGCATTGCACCCGCTCTGAATTCTCGCCCGCGTGAAAGGGGCCTTATAGCATTTTCACAATCTCTTTGCATAACTCCTATAGACTTCAGTGGAGAGGTTTACCTGCAAGTGTAGCCACAAAAGACGAGCAAGGGATTCTTTACTAATTTCACAAACAAAACCTGATTTTTTGTTTCAGACAAAACTGTACCATTTTACTGTGAATATTAGTGGGAAAACCATGAGGGAGGAAGAAGATGGAGGATCACATGACACTGGGAGGAAGAGGGGGCGTGGGGGTGAGAGCTTGCCCTGATTGGCTCAGAGGCTGAAAGCCTGATCAGACGTTCAAGGGCAGTATTCAGCCAGGTCTTTCTGCACAGAAAGAGGAATCAACCATTCTATGTTTAACTTACTACCTGAAAGGATGTCTTGTGGCAGTGTCTGACAAAAAAACTATTACAGACCTACCATCATGTTCTGTTTTTTTTATTGGGGGGAGTAAGAAAGAACACAAATGTGCTGGATTTTCATTTCAACTGCTTTTATGCTCCCATTATATGGTATTCTGGAAGTGTCTGTAAATATGTAATGCAGAATAGTACAGTCAAAGGAGCCTTCATAGTGCAGAATGAATGAGCACAGGCAGTTCTCTGTTTCCTACCAGGCTTCAGATTTCTCTCTGTCAAGCTTGGAGTACAGGAATCGTGACATTAAGGCCTGAATGAAGTAAGTTGGCTTCCTAGGCAGAGTGTAATGCAAGGCACCAACAAAACAGACCAGTAAAGATGAAGCTAATGGAGCTAATATCAGGCAAACAAAACAAAGGGAAGCCAGGAGTAGTCCCGATCCGTGCATAAGTCCTTGTGTAACTTGCCAAGTTAACGCATGCGACACAGAAATTCCTGGGTCCTGGGTCCTACTGGAACGGACGAAGTCCAAGCAAACTTCAGTCAGCAGTAAACAGTACTGACCTGCACCTGTATAAGGGAAGATAACAGTGGGCACTGACCGACCTGGAAGGCCACCATTTATGTGCCTGCTATCAAATCCCAGGGAACCATAGGTCATGATCCTTCCCTACACCTGTGTACAAGTCTTTGGTCGGTCATTAGTCAATTAGACCAATGCCGGCCCCCTAATCTACTTTGAACTTGTGGCCAGGTGCTATTCCCATTGCTGGTCAGCGAAGCGCATAAGAAGCGCGTACGCGCGACCGCGTATACCCTTTCAAACCCGTCTTCGAGCGTACACGCGGAGGCACGACAGGCTCTGCGAGAGTGCGCGAGCGTGCCGACATGGACACCGGAATGGAATCCACAATAGGCACCGGAGACAAGCTCGACAGCAGAGTAGTGTTGCTAGCCCGGCCAAGCTGTCCCCGAAACCTATGCAGTCTTCCCCTCCAGCGCACATGCAAACGCGTCCCTGCGTCGGTTCGCAAAGGGGTCAGAGCTGGTGTATCAGTGAAGACGTGTAACCCTGTCCTGCACCTCCACGAGGACCCTTTTTGGTCACACCGGAGTGCGAGACAGGTGAGGATCTTACACAGAGCAGGCAAATTGCACCCCCATCCCCGAATCAATTTAAAGTGACTTTACTTATTAATAAACAGAATAAAACACATTTAAAAGAAGCAGTCAGGTGCAAATCCACGGATTTCAGTATTTTGCTTTCCTTTTCTTCTCTGAGCCAGACAGGCAGACATTTTTGGTCGGTTGTGTGCAGCCCCCACTACCACATAAATGTAAGAAGACACGAGTATTACTATGGCACATGGGGGACTGTGAAGTGTATACATTTTGTGGCTTGCAAAATCTCTGTCATCCTGCTGCTACTCCTAATACTACACCCACTGTGCTCCCCTATGCACACAAATATTATACTAACAGTGCCATACAGATAGTCCCCCATAGCATTAGTGCTCCCAGACTGTCCTAATTAGTAATAAAACTATAAGTGATAATGCTCCCCAATAATGCCCCATTAGTAGCAATGCCCTCCATAATATACCTAATAATAATAATAATAATGCCTCAACAGTATTTAAAGCAAAATATCAACATCTGAGAAAGCTTCTACCAACAATCCCTACAACTCATCTACACAACTATTTGGTGTTCTTCCCACAAAACCTGCTTCACCACTATCACTGAGGAAAAGCCTTCCAACATATTCTCCCAATCACACCTCACCACCTGGCCTCTGACACAATCCCATCCAACATAATCCTTAACCTTGCCACTCTACCTATCCCAGTTCTAACCCACCTGTTCAACCTATCACTAACCACTGGTGTATTCCCTTCCTCTTTTAAACATGCTATCATCACACGGATATTCAAGAAGCCTTCCCTCGAACCATCCTTATTATCCAGCATGGGCAGCATGGTGGCTCAGTGGTTAGCAAAGGTAAGTTCAAATCTGAAGAAAGACAACATCTGCATAGAGTTGTATGTTCTCCCCATGTTTGTGTTGCTTTCTTCTAGGTACTCTGGTTTCCCTAACACTCGAAAATACATATTTATAGGCAATTTAGATTATGAGCCTCAATGGGGGACAGTGGATGATGATAATGTCTGTAAAGTGCTGTGGCATATGTCAGGGTTACATGAGAAAAATAAATAAATCTCACTACTACCATTTGCATCACAACTCCTAGAACAACATGCCCTTTTTGAACTATCCTTGCACCTCTATCCCACTCACTTTTTGACAAGCTACCATTTAAATCACCCTAGCCAAAGTCATCAATGATTTGCTAGCTGCCAAAGCTAAACGTCATTAGTCTGTGCTCCTCCTCCTTGACCGGTCCTCCGCCTTTGACACAGTCAACGACTCCCTCCTATTATAAACTCTGTGATCTCTTGGCTTCAGACACCTGCCACTCATATAGTACCTAACCAACTAAACAGATTTTCTCATACAGTACCTCACCAATTAAACATGCAGTGTCTCCCATTCACACACCACCTCCATATCCTCACTATGTTGATGTCACTCACGGCTCCTTCCTTCCTCCTACTCTTCTCTATTTACAGTATACCTTTGACCTAGAAAAGCTTATAGAGTTCTTTACCTTTCAATACCACCTCTGGTGACAGTCACTTCCCTAAGATCCATATTGCCAGCCTGTCTATATATATTTTTGCCTTCGTTTCCTCCAGCTTTTTACAACTCAACATGGCGCAAACGGAATTAATCATCTTTGCCATGTCACTCAGCATCCCCCCAAGAAACCTATAAATTATAGTGGCACAAAGAAAGTGCCACACTTTTTCCAGTCTCGCAAGTCCACTGCCTTGGGATAACTTTGGATACTGCCCTGTCCTTCTAACCACACAACCAAACCTTTAGCGCTTCCTGCCACCTCCAACTCAAAAACATTTCTTGTATCCACTCCTTCCTCAACTCTAAGGGTTCATCCCATGGGGCACCAGCTGTCTGCAGACCCATTCACTTGATTTGAGAAGATTCAGTCTGCACCTCAAAAAAATAGAACATGCTCGGTTTTTTTTTTGCAGTACGAAAGCACAGACCAAAATTCGGCCCCATGTTTGTGTCAACTAAGTCAACTAAAATGCTAGTGTATGCCCTCATCATTACTGCAAAAATAAAATAAAATTTACTGGTAGGCCCTAGACACCCTATTATATAAAATTCCTGCTGTACAACAGCTTTTCTGTATCATGTTCATAAGACCTTATTAAAACAACCTTTCATTTCAACAGTTGCTAAAACACATTTTCCGAAGGGAATCATCATTCCTTCTCTATTTTTGCACAATTTGACCTTGAAAGGATAATATTTTTCTGAAACATATTCTGCAAACTTCTGAGATGTCTACCACCGTGCTTACACCAAATAACCACTTTAAACTTTAGCTTTAGCTTGAGAAACACCAGGCGGCCCTCTAGCTTTTGCAAAACTACAACTCTTAGCATGCCCTAATAGCTATTAGCTGTCCAGGCATGTTAGGAGTTGTAGTCTTGCATCAGCTGTAGTCTTGGGCATCCCTGCTCTAAAGTGAGAATATATTATAATACAATAACTAAATGTACAATCTGGAAGTCCTATCAGTGGTTTCTTTCTGTCAGACATAATCTTATACATGCATGGTTATGGCTACTCAAATGCAGCAGACCTAGTATTACATAGGCATACTTGAGGAAATTGCAAAAATGCAAATTATAGTGAGAAGTAAAACCTTAGATCTGTTACATTTTATTCCAGCAGCACTTCTACTAGATAGTCTTGACTCACAGTATGATCCGTCCAGTGATGAAAGGTGCTGTGTGATACAATTGATATATAATGTCCCCAATTTAGTAGCTATATGCTTATATATGAAATGCAAAAAGTTCTGTATATTCCAGTTAAAAGAAAGGAAATAGTCCTCTACAATCTGCATTTGATCCTGCAATACATTAGGTTGGTCAGAATAAAATTGCTCAGATTTTTACTATCATTTTGCAGTTAATTTTTCTGACACACTTTGCAACAATCTTGAATTACATCATGTTTATTGTCTTCAGTACACAATATATAGGTTTCCTGCCAGGAAGAGATTACATAAACTCCTAACAAAACTCTACTGATTATGGTTTGCAGTGCATCGTGGGGACATTTTGTACATACTATTCAGTGTTTGGTTGCTGGATGTAGGAAAAAAATACACAAATAAAATAAAAATTCTGAAGCGCAACATAAACAATAGGTATAAGCCAAAAGTATACAATTTCTAGATATAGATGGGGTATAAAATATCATATATCAAGATACAACAGGAAGCTTTAGGAATAGGCACATAACGAATATGGAGTCGCATGGCCTCTGTGTGCTGCTATAGAGACATTTTGTCTGAAACAGAGAAATTTTTGGTTAGAAGCAATGCTTTTAGACAAGAATACCTCAGTATGTACTAAATCTGATGGAACTGGACAGAAGAGAGGCTGTGGATGTAGTGTTTCTGGATTTTGCAAAGGCTTTTGATACTGTCCCTCATAGACATTTAATAGGAAAATAAGTTCTATACGCTTGGAAAATATAGTTTGCAATTGGATTGAAAACTGGCTGAAGGACCGTGTCCAGAGAGTTGTGGTCAATGATTCCTATTCAGAATGGTCCCGGGTTATAAGTGGTGTAACCTAAGGTTCAGTGCTCGGTCCTCTATAATTTAAGTTATTTATTAATTATATCAATGGTGGGATTAATAGCACTGTTTCTAGTTTTGCAGATGACACCAAGCCAAGTAGTACTGTTCAGTCTATAGAAGATGTCCATAAACTACAAGCAAGCTGAGTTTTTTGGCATCCACTTGGCAAATGAAGTTCAATGTGTATAAATGTAAATTTATGCATATTGGTAGTAATAATCGACGTGCATCATATGTCCTAGGTGATGTAACACTGGGAGAGTCACTTATAGAGAAGGATTTGGGTGTCCTTGTAGATCATAGATTAAATAACAGCATACAATGTCAATTAGCTACTTCTAAGGCCACCAGGATATTGTTATGTATTAAAAGAGGCATGGACTCGTGGGGCAGGGAGGTAATATTACCACTTTACAAAGCGTTGATGCCGCCTTATCTGGAATGTACAGTTTGGTTCTGGGCACCAGTCCATAAAAAAAAAGGATGCATTGGAATTGGAAAAAGTACAAAGGAGAGCGACTAAACTGATAAGGGGCATGGAGAGTCTTAGTTATGAGGAAAGGTTAAAATAATTAAATTTATATATTTTTGAGAAGAGACATCTAAGGGGGGACATGATTAACCCATACAAATATTTAAATGGGCCATACAAAAAATATGGTGAAAAGCTGTTCCATCTAAAATCCCCTAAAAAGACAATGGAGCACAGCCTCCGACTGGAGAAGAAAAAGTTGAGTCTACAGAGGAGTCAAGGATTCATTACTTTTAGAATTGCAGGTCAGTGGAATAGTTTACCTCAGGACATGGTGAAAGCAGGAGTCGTGAACAGATAAAAAAAAAAAAAGGCTTAGATGAATTCTAAAATCTATATACATGTCTGTTTGTCTGTCTGTCCTCTATAGGCATCCAAATTTGGCACATAGGTAAATCGGGTGTCTGGGAAGGTTTTTGTAAAGTTCTCAGCTCTGTAGGACGTACCTTCTTTGAGCTATTCCCCAAAAAATGTATTAGCCAGTAGGAGCTCTCAGGTTCTTCCTAACTGCCATACATACGGTCATACATACATATGACCCTTATTAGCCAATAGAAGTTTGCCAGTCCTTCACTCATATCGTAACTGACATACGCACGGTCACAGGACCCTTATTAGCCAATAGAAGCTTGAAGGTCCTTCAGTCTTGACATACACACAGTTTTACACCGGGTTCCATAACAACTCAGCCATTTTTCTTCACTATTATAGGTCACTGTTAAGGGGACGGAGTGCCATGGAAGTCACTGTTAAGGGGGCAGGGCGCTGTGTAGGTCATTGCTAAGGTGGGCGGGGCACAGTAGAGGTCACTGTTAAGGGGGCGGGGTGCAGTGGAGGTCACTGTTAAGGGAACGGGGTGCTGTGGAGGTCACTGGTAAGGGGACGGAGTGCTGTGGAGGTCACTGTTTAAAGGGTCTATGGAGTCACTCTACACTTACAGCACATGTGACCTATTACAACATTCTATCACATAACAGGAAAGACATTCTATAGCTACTTCTTTCTTAATCAAACTAAGCTGAAGAAAAAATCCAGCGATACATGGTGAACGGATACTACTGTATGGCATTTGTCTGAGGCACCCATTAACATAAAAGTTTTTTATGCACTTTAAACAGATGGCCAAATCGTGATGTGAACCCACCCTAACCCTAACGCTTCTGCGCTTTCTTGGAACCAGCTTCTCATCTGTTTTGTGGTCATGCTCATCGTTAGCTCTACAACCGGACGTATGTACAGCAAATGGCTGTAGCTGTCTCATCTGCAGGGCCATCTTGAGTAGAAGTTAGTGCTACCATGCTACTACCTTCAATGTGCATGTGAGAAGGGGCTCAGGGAAGCAGCCTCCTGACACTCTCCTGCAGTTGCTGCTACAACGGCCCGTTCACTGGCCTGCACCCCCACTAGGGGGAGCAAGCACACCATGCATAACTGGCGAAAATGGTGTCTGCCATATGCTTATAACAGTGGTAAACTGCTGGACAGCATACAGCTCATCAAGGAACCAGGCCAGCACTCTTCACTGCAAGAAAGGTGATATGCTATCAGAGTCACCAGGGGTGGGGCTGAAATGTCCTAGCTGAATCACTATTAGCAGAACCAGCATCTTATTTGCCTTCAATGATGAAATATTAACAATATTAACATTGCATGGCAATTAAAGTGGTAATGTTTCCATGTGGCAAAGTTTCTTTGCCCCAAAGGAAGACACAAGTATTATACGAGTAAATGGCACTTGGTAGGAGGAAGCACTATTAGAAATTATCATTAGGGTCTAGGAACTACAAGTGATATATCTGGCAGACTCTGTTATGAGCACATTGATCCTACCTCTATTATAATTATCAGGCTTGCTCTGTTTTATGATTTAATCAGAATAATGTCCAACTGAATATAAGCGACACTCAATCACGTTTATGCAACATAAAAATACATAGGGCATCAGATCAGAACTTACAGTCTTTATGTGCAGGCCAGTCTTTAAATTCAATTCTATGGTCTTCAAATTCAGTGTTTGTATAGGCAAACAGGTAGCGAATGATCTCTCCTCTACCTCTTAGATTAAAATAGGTCAGCTTGTAGTTTGGCATGATTGAATCCTGCAACAGATAAAATATGTAACAGTTAGAGATGAGCGAATCGAATCCCACTAAGTGGAATTCGATCTGAATTTCAGGATAAATTTGATTCACCTAGAAGCCGAATTTCCTCGTGCTTCATGTCAGCGAATTGATTTAACCTGAAATAGTATTAAAAAAAAAAAATTCAAACGTACCTCCTCCATTTGGTCCCGACGGGCCGCCAGCCTCCAGTCTCCATCTTGCTTGAAGATCTCGGACGAAATCTGGTGCGGCGCGAGATTACATCACCACGTCAGCCGGCGTGATGACGTAATCTCGCGCCGCACAGGATTTTGGCCAAGATCTTCAAGCAATATGGCGGAGGCAGGCCCGTCGCGAGCAAATGGAGCCAGTAAGTTTCATAATTATATATTTTTTGGGTCATTTTTACACTTAGATGCCGCGATCATGTATGAACGCGGCATCTGAGGGGTACAATGACGGGGGCGACGCTATCGCAGCTCAATGTCATTGTATCCGCTACTTACGAAAGTAATTCGTCACAAAGTGAATTTTTGGGTAAAATTCCGCGAATCAACCAAATCGAACTTTTAAGAAATTCTCTCAACTCTAGTAACAGTTAGAAGGACATCATAATTTCCATTTTACATAACAGTGACCCACATAAGTAACTATGCAGTGCTCATATCAGCCTGCCTAATCAATATCTTAGGGAATGTAGCTGGATTAAGTGTGGCAGTCTTCGCATAGGGCGAAAACTAGTATGGGATTGTGGTACAAGTTTTAGATGTCCCTAAAAGTGAGGCAACTGTAGGCCTCATGCACACGGCTGTTGTTTGGGTCCGCATCCGAGCCGCCGTTTTGGTGGCACGTATGCGGACCCATTCACTTCAATGGGGCCGCAAAAGATGCGGACAGCACTCTGTGTGCTGTCTGCATCCGTTGCTCCGTTCCGCGGCCCCGCTAAAAAAAATAACATGTCCTATTCTTGTCCACGCTTTGCGGACAAGAATAGGCATTTATATTGACGGCTGCCCATTCCGTTCCGCAAATTGCAGAAGACACACATGCGGTTTCCGTTTTTTTGCGGATCCGCGGTTTGCAGACCGCAAAAAACAGCCCAGTCGTGTGCATGTAGCCTAAATCTGCGCCGTTAAAAATGGCAAACATGCTACGTACCATCTTTTGCTTTAAATTCACTCATTATTTTGAATCTTCTACCGATGCATACGCCAGTTGTTGTATTGTGTAGTAACTATACGTTCACTATACATTATACTGCTACAAGAATCCAAGACTGTACACAAGGCATGGCAAGTAATATACTGACGGTCACTGATGCTCTTCTCTGCCCACAGACCTCATTTGGTCAGAGTGTTTCACACTGCTGGCAGGCTGTTCCAGCATAGAATGCTTGGAATCAGTCAGACCAAAACTGCTGTGTGCATTGGTATTTGTACGGCTGATTCTCTGCATATTTGCTGGATCACGGCCGGATCACCCCCCAGACCACATTATAGTTAATGTGGCCGGACTGCATTCTGGTAGCGTCCGGCAATGCTGGATCCGGAAGGCTGGTCCCGGCTGGAATAGCCTGCCGATTTGGCAAATGCAAAGATGAAACAAGAGAAGAGTGCAAATGTCCACAGACCTCAAATGGAAAGGATGAGGACAAAGAAGCAAAATATTAAAACGAATCTAGTGAAAGCCTGGGAAGTGATAAGGTGCCTTTCCACATTGTCTTTATGCTCAGTTCTACACTGGATATTCAGAAACCTGAAGGACATCTGTTATCTAGTGGACATGCCAAATAGCTACCCTCCAGGACAAAAGAAAACTCTCCCTAGTGCCATCTATAGAGGTGGCTAACATATAACTCAATGTCCGACCATTTAACAGATATTGTAACATGACTAAGGATGCAAGCTGAAACAGAATCTTCCTTATATGACGGTCTCCACCGTACATTAATCCTCTCCATGTATATTAAAACGTCTATCACCCAGCCAACCAGCATTCTCCACGATTCTCTGGTCATATCACCTCATTAGCCAGAGAATTTTCAGACTAAGAAGAACTGGTTGTTATGAATCAGCGAGTGTGGACCCACTGTGCCAATGAACCAGTTTGGCATAGGGCTAACACTAATTTAGTGAAACAGATACAGACCCATTAATTTCAGTGGGGCCCCAAAAGATGTGGACAGAACACCATGTGCTGTCCGCATCCGTACTTCTGTTCTGTGGTCCCGCAAGAAAGATAGAGCATATCCTATTCTTGTCCGAGATTGTGGACAAGAATGTGCATTTCTATCATAGGGCTGGCTAAAATGCAGAACGCACATGGCCGGTATCTGTGTTCTGCGGATCCGCACTTTGCAGACCACAAAACACATACAGTTGTCTGAATGAGCCCTAAGATCCTTTTTCCTGCGCTTCCCTGAGTATTTCCTATTCCTTCTGGCTATGTAATAGGAAATACAGTCAGGCCATAAATAATAATCATAAATCAAACTTTCACTTTTTAATACTTGGTTGCAATTCCTTTGCAGTCAATTACAGCCTGAAGTCTGGAACGCATAGACATCACCAGACGCTGGGTTTCATCCCTGGTGATGCTCTGCCAGGCCTCTACTGCATCTGTCTTCAGTTCCTGCTTGTTCTTGGGGCATTTTCCCTTCAGTTTTGTCTTCAGCAAGTGAAACACATGCCCAATCGGATTCAGGTCAGGTAATTGACTTGGCCATTGCATAACATTCCACTTCTTTCCCTTAAAAAACTCTTTGGTTGCTTTTGCAGTATGCTTTGGGTCATTATCCATCTGCACTGTGAAGTGCCATTCAATGAGTTCTGAAGCATTTGGCTGAATAAGAGCAGATAATATTGCCCAAAACACTTCAGAATTCATCCTGCTACTTTTGTCAGCAGTCACATCATCAATAAATACAAGAGAACCAGTTCCATTAGCAGCCATACATGCCCACGCCATGACACTACCCCCACCATGCTTCACTGATGAGATGGTATGCTTAGGATCATGAGCAGTTCCTTTTCTTCTCCATACTCTTTTCTTCCCATCACTCTGGTACAAGTTAATCTTGGTCTCATCTGTCCATAGGATGTTGTTCCAGAACTGTGAAGGCTTTTTTAGATGTCATTTGGCTAACTCTAATCTAGTCTTCCTGTTTTTGAGGCTCACCAATGGTTTACATCTTGTGGAGAACCCTCTATATTCACTCTGGTGAAGTCTTCTCTTGATTGTTGACTTTGACACACATACACCTACCTCCTGGAGAGTGTTCTTGATCTGGCCAACTGTTATGAAGGGTGTTTTTTTCACCAGGGAAAGAAGTCTTCGGTCATCCACCACAGTTGTTTTCCGGGTCTTTTGGTGTTGCTGAGCTCACCGGTGCATTCCTTCTTTTTAAGAATGTTCCAAACAGTTGTTTTGGCCACGCCTAATGTTTTTGCTATCTCTCTGATGGGTTTGTTTTGTTTTTTCAGCCTAATGATGGCTTGCGATAGTGACAGCTCTTTGGATCTCATCTTGAGAGTTGACAGCAACAGATTCCAAATGCAAATAGCACACTTGAAATGAACTCTGGATCTTTTAGCTGCTCATTGTAATTGGGATAATGAGGGAATAACACAAACCTGGCCATGGAACAGCTGAGAAGCCAATTGTCCCATTACTTTTAGTTACTTAACAAGTAGGAGGCACATATGCAAACTGTTGTATATCCTACACTGTTCACCTGATTTGGATGTAAATTCCCTCAAATTAAAGCTGACAGTCTGCAGTTAAAGCACATCTTGTTCGTTTCATTTCAAATCGATTGTGGTGGTGTATAGAGCCAAAAATGTTACAATTGTGTTGATGTCCCAATATTTATGGACCTGACTGTATATAGGAAGGAATTGTAGGATCCAATTCTGGCTTAGTCTTAAAAATTATAACAAAAACTGCAGGGTGTTTTCCAAAAAATGTTGTGCGTGAAACAATGTGACATGTTTTCAATTATTGTCCAGCGCTTCAGGTGGTGCTAATCCTTTTATTTTCAAACTGCCCATATTCCCCTGCTGTCTTTGAGCGCAAACTGGGGGAAACAGGGAGTGGTTTGGAAATAAAAAATGGTGATTTGGAGACTTTGGGGGAGATTTATCAAGACCGTCGCTTTCTGTATGGCTCATCATATATTAGGTGTATTCTCTGGCAGTGCGCATTGACAGAAATCTACAGCAACTCATTCGTGGCAGAAAACTGGAGAAAAAGATGATAAATTTTTGGCGGCCACTCTCCCCTAATGTTGTTAAAGTGAAACTAAACTTTTGAAAAAAACATTGTGTTAACATGTCCCTAATAAAAAAAATTTGTGATATACTTTATTAATGTATTTTGTATTTTTAATAGACTCCTCCCCCCTTAATAGACTCCTTCCTGTGCACTTAAAATTGACTTTTCTATACACCGCCGACTTCTCAGCGGTGTATGTACAGAGTTTACACTTTATGAATGGGGCCGCACCTCAGGGATTATGGGTAGGAGCACATATTTTTGCTCCTGCCTGTGTCCCCCCCCCCCCTCCCCCCCGAGGTTTACTAACTCCTGGCATAGCAAATGGGTACCCTGTAACTATGTGCAATGCCAGGATTAGCTGAGCGGAGCGGGCTCCTGCTTCTGCCTGCTTTGCTAAGCTAAAAGTCCTGCATGTCAGCTCTTAGTTTAGTAAAGCAGGCACAGGCAGGCTGGAGCCCGCTCCGCTCAGCTATCTGGCATAGCACATGGGTACAGGGTACTAATGGTACAAACAGACTGATACAGGATCCTTTGTATATCCTCTATGTTCATGCATAAAAAATGACTTCCTGTTTATGAAACAAGATCAGATACAAAATTATGTGGTTTCAATGTCTAATTACAGCAAGTTCTTATCTGTTGTGTTTTAAAAAAAGATGATCTATGCAATTTTCAAAATTATATGCTGAATGTTTCTCGTGAAAAACAGTGGTGAGATCTCCTGATAAATTTGCCCTTTGAATATATATTGAACCAATTCCAATTTTTCTCCAAATTTACGACTACCATCTGTATATATATGTGCTAACTGCCTATGCTCTGTGCAGTTAGCACATATACATACTGTAAAGCGCTTGGATTAAAACTCCTGCTCCTGCAATCTAGCAAGAGCAGGTCAGTGACAGAAGTCTAGGTTCTCATTGCGTTTTTCCCATCCATGTACAAAAAAACGTATATGTTAAATTAATGCCTCAGACTGATGCCATATAGTGGCATCCATTCACCATACAGTTCCATTGAAAAAAACTGGACTCTGTAGGATACAAGAACGTGGTGTGCTGCATTTTTGTATCCTTTTTTCCCCTCACGTATCCTTCAAATGGAGGCACAAAACGTCATGTGAACCTACCCTTATTGACGCTTCTGCCTTCTCCTGTGCCTGGCGCATAGCACTCAACTAGGCAGTGAATACAGAAAGAGGCTGAGTCACTTCACTGAACCCGCTGGGTGTCTCGGGCCAGATCTTGATCAGCTATGTGTGCCATGCCTCCATGAGGGGCTGTTTTCCACTGTAACTGAGGCTGCCGTGCAGTTATAGTCAAAATAGTGCAAAATGAAAAAAAAAGTGTCAATAATCCCCAGAGTTTTTTTTTTATGACCTCTTGGGGGACATATTAAGTACCAAAAATAAAGTAAAAAATTTGTAAAAACTATATAATAAAAAAATGAAAAAAAAACTAACAATTAAAAACACCCATGCCAAGCAAAACCATCACTATAGTCATCCCCTTCCCACAAAACTATACATATATATCAAAATGATTGACACAAAATAGGGAACCCATTGCAATAATTAATTTTTGTGTCAATTTGTACATTTAAAAAAAAAATGGCAATTTTACCTTAAACAAGGAAACAAAACATTCTATAAAACACAATAATAAAACGTTTTAAGTATAACATAAAATAACAACACAAAATGTATTATGGTAGTCCAACAAATAAAAAAGTTAGGGCCTCTAAACCACTACATGAGCTGAATCATGAAAAAGTGCCTGGTCATTCAGGCCCACTCATGAAAGGGTTAATTTTTGTAGAAATAGATTCAACTGATTACTAAAAACAAGAAAGACTATAATTTTTTATTTTTCGAGTAGATTATGCCAGCAACAACAGGCATGGTATCTGTATAATCTGAGACTCCTCACAAGGAAGTGTTGTAAATGCACATACAGGTGAAACTCGAAAAATTAGTATATCGTGCAAAGTTCATTTATTTCAGTGATGCAACCTAAAAGGTGAAACTAACATATGAGAGACTCATTACATGCAAAGCGAGATATTTCAAGCCTTTATTTGTTATCATTTGGATGATTATGGTTTATAGCTTATGAAACCCCAAAGTCACAATCTCAGGCATTCTTTGCTCAGGGGATATGGAGTAATTAGCTGACTAGAGTGTGACACTTTGAGGCCTAGAATATTGAACCTTTTCACAAAATTCTAATTTTAAGCTGCGTTAATGCAATTCCTTTTAATTTGCATTGCTGAAATAAATGGACTTTTGCACGATATTCTAATTTTCTGAGTTTCACCTGTATAGTTAGCACTCATATTAACTATGTGCATGAAAGACTATAATAGGGCAGATCCATCAAATTCACATCTTCCATTTCATTCTCAGTGCAAAAAAAGGGAGAAACACAAACAACAGAATAGCAAACAGGTACAAAAGTCGATTATGTGAACTCTCAAAGTGCATTACTTTGTAAACATTATGTAAACTAATTCCATGCTAACGAAAAGTGAGCTTTTATACTGTGCTTCTGCCGCTGAAATATAATAATAAGTAAAATGGAAGAAACCGCATCTCCAGCCAGCATTTCAAAGCAGGTAGAGTGCTCTGGGGAAGAGGAGTCGACTGAAGCTTCCAAGCAGCCCCAATGCAAAATAGGGCCCCCAAGTACAAATTCCCATCTATAATACTTCTTATGTGATAGTCATCAGAAGTCTGAATTTAACTTCTCCCTTTGCGACCCCCCACAGCTGCGCACTTTTAAATAGATCTTTCCATTGCACAAAACAGCTGTAGTTCTTAAGTTGCTTATAGTGGCCACCACATTTGGCTCATTCACACGACTGTATTTTTGTATTCTGTATATGCAATGAGCCGGACTGTGGGTACGTTTACACAGACGCCAAATTATGCAGTAGTATACAAGAACGTGGTGTGCTGCGTTTTTGTATCCTTTTTCCCCCTCACGTATACGTCAAATGGAAGCACAAAACGCGATGTGAACCTACCCTTATTGCCGCTTCTGCCCTCTCCTGTGCCTGGCGCATAGCGCTCAACTAGGCAGTGAATACAGGAAGAGGCTGAGTCACTTCACTGAACCCACTGGGTGTCTTAGGGCCAGACCTTGATCAGCTCTAACTGTATGCCATGCCTCCATGGGGGGCTGTTTTCCACTGTAACTGTGGCTGCCGCGCAGTTATAGTCAAAATGTTTTCCACTGTAACTGTGGCTGCCGTGCAGTTATAGTCAAAATAGTGCAAAATGAAAAACAAAAGTGTCAATGATTCCCAGAGGTTTTTTAATGACCTCTTGTGGGAGTACTAAAAATAAAGTAAAAAATAAGTAAAAACAATATAATAAAAAATGCAAAAAACTAAACAAAACACCCATGCCAAGCAAAACCATCACCATAGTCATCCCCTTCCCGCTAAACTATACGTATTATATATCTAAACGATTGACACAAAATAGGGAATCCATTGCAATAATTTATTTTTGTGTCAATTTGTATATATAAAAAATAAAAAGCTATAGTAAAAAAAAAGGAAACAAAACATTCTCTAAAACACAATAGTAAAAAGTTTTAGGTATAACACAAAAGAACATACAAAATGTATTTTGGTAGTCCAACAAATAAAAAAGTTAGGGCCTCTAAACCGCCACATGAGCTGAATCAAGAAAAAGTGTCTGATCATTCAGGCCCACTCATGAAAGGGTTAATTTTTGTAGAAATAGATTAAACTGATTACTAAAAACATGAAAGACTATAATGTTTTATTTTACAAGTAGATTATGCCCAGGGCCGTCTTTAACAAGGGGCAAAAGGGGCAGCTGCCCCAGGCCCAGTTGCTCCTGGGGGGCCCAAGGCAGCTGCCTCTTGAGCCCTGCTAGCCACTGCTCCGGGTGTCAGGCTGTCAGCTACACAGGGGACGCTGCCATGCCATGCCTGCCGGCACTCCAGGCAGCGTACCGTGAGAGCTGTGATTCTCTAGGACCTTAGATGACATCATCACCATGTGACCAGTAACCTAGCAATATTACTGGTCACATGGCTATGAGGTCATCAAGGTCCTTTCTACCAGGAGTGTTGTTGTAGAAGTTTGCCTTAACTGTGGAGCTTTTTTTGTGTGAAGATTACATCAGAAAAAGGTGACAGGGGCTGTTATGCTAATATACTGTAAACTACTGTATAGTGGGGTGCTGTATACTGTGGGGGCCTGTATACTGTGGTGGGCTGTATACTCTGGGTGCTGTATATTGTGAAGTGCTATACTGCTGTACTGTATAGTGCGGGGGGCTGTATACTGTATACTGTGGGTGCTGTATATTGTGGAGTGCTATACTGCTGTACTGTATACTGTGGGGGCTGTATACTGTGGGGGCTGTATATTGTGGAGTGCTATACTGCTGTACTGTATAGTGTGGGGTGCTGTATCGTGTATAGTTTGGGGTGCTGTATACGGTTAGGTGCTATACTGCTCTACTGTATACTGTGAGGTGTTGTATACTGTGGGGTGCTGTATACTGTGGGCTGCTATACTGCTCTACTATATACTGTGGGGTACTGTATAGTGTGGGGTGCTATACTGCATACTGTGTGGTGCTGTATACTATAGGGTGCTATACTGCATACTGTGTGGTGCTGTATACTATAGGGTGCTATGCTGCATACTGTGAGTTGCTGTATACTACAGAGTGCTATACTGCATACTGTGGGGTGCTGGGGTGCACTGTAACACTAGGGTGAGCCGAGCCCTGGTCTCCTTCCTGCAGAGCGGTGCCCACTTCCAGCCTGAGCCCAGCTGCCCAGAGCACTGATCCTGAGCCGCTGCAGTCTTCAGAACTGGAAGTATTTACAGTCATTCACTGTACTCTACCAGATGTGAGGATTTTTTGTGTGTGTGTTGTGGTGGAGGGCGTGATTGCCTGCTAAGGTGTGGGAAGGCAGGATCCAGGGGGCCGCAGAAATTTTTTGCCCAGGGTCCAATCAATATTAAAGACGGCCCTGATTATGCCAGCAACAACAGGCATGGTATCTGTATAATCTGAGACTCCTCACAAGGAAGTGTTGTAAAGGCACATATAGGTAGCACTTATATTAACTGTGTGCATGAAAGACTAATAGGGCAGATCCGTCAAATTCACATCTTCCATTCCATTCTCAGTGCCAAAAAAAGGGAGAAACACAAACAACAGAATAGCAAACAGGTACAAAAGTCGATTATGTGAACTCTCAAAGTGCATTACTTTGTAAACATTATGTAAACTAATTCCATGCTAACAAAAAGTGAGCTTTTATACTGTGTTTCTGCTGGTGAATTATAATAAGTCAAATGGAAGAAACCTAAATCAGGGTGGAGGACACTCAACTATCTGGGATGTTTGTATGTACACAATAAGGTGGATTAGTGCAGGTGTGACTAAATCAAATAGATACAGTTGCATATTTAAAAAGGGGTAGTTTATTAGTATAAAAATTGATATAAAAATGAGTGGATGGTACCAAAGGATGTATATAAAAATATTTGGTGTATATAAAAATAAATGTAGAAAAAACGTAGAAAACAAAAAAACAAAAAAAGTGGCCCCTGATGAAGAAACCTCCTGTTTCGAAACGCATCTGGTTCCCCTGCAGGATTATTGCCCTCTCAAAGAAGAGCGGACATCTATCCCTGGATCCGAAGAACCATACGGGCTGGAACAGCACTACTCCCGCCCGCGCTCCTCAAACAAGCCCATCGCCCGCCATCGTGGGACGCCACGAGTGGACCTGGTGATCATAAAGAGCGCCTCTATTTACCTGCACTACGGAATACTGTGATTGCGGCAGCATTACAACAATACGGGTAAGGCTTTAACTATATTTCTCACACATATGGTTACACTTACATCTGTGTAAATTCCATAAAAGGAGGAGGACTCACATGGTGAAGCAGCCAGATTGCGCAATAATCACGGTCCCTGCAAATACATTGCAATAGAGGCAGCACATACCTTGTTGCATCATTTACCTACAATCAGGAGGATCCCTTGGTATACACCAAGAACGTTGCCGCCAAACAGGAAAATAAGAAGAAATAATAACATCATTGCAGGCAGTACTACAAGTGCCAGCAATCACAATAACTTTCGATCCCGTACTGGATCTTATATAGACATTTGAAATAACTCTCTCTGAAGCCAATACCGGATCCTACCCGGACATTGAACTTACTATTATTTATTGGAATACACATCTTTAATATTTTTCATCTTTTTATTTTTAATTTTTTTTTCTACGTTTTTTCTACATTTATTTTTATATACACCAAATAATGTTATATACATCCTTTAGTACCATCCACTCATTTTTATATAAATTTTATACTAATAAACTACCCCTTTTTAAATATACAACTGTATCATTCACACCTGCCCTAATCCACCTTATTGTGTACATACGAACATCCCAGATAGTTGAGTGCCCTCCACCCTGATTTAGCTTTGCCGTACCAATTATATTCTGCGACATCGGGGCGAGTCGCAAGGAGTGAGCACCACACCATTGTTCTCCTAGCAGGTGCAGCCACTTTTCCCTACACAAATGGAAGAAACCGCATCTCCAGCCAGCATTTCAAAGCAGGTAGAGTGCTCTGGGGAGAAGGAGTCGACTGAAGCGTCCAAGCAGCCCCAATGCAAAATAGGGCCCACAAGTATAAATTGCCATCTATAATACTTCTTATGTGATAGTCATCAGAAGTCTGAATTTAACTTCTCCCTTTGCGACCCCCACAGCTGCGCACTTTTAAATAGATCTTTTTGTAGTTCTTAAGTTGCTTATAGTGGCCACCACATTTCGCCAAGAAATAGCAGTTTTACAAAACCATGTGGCCATTAGAACCTGTTTCCCAGGAAAATACATCTCAACACTCAACAATCAATTAAAAAACCACAGTGGGCATATGCTGACATGGTCATCGCTATACAGATACCAATATATTGCCTCTTTGTGTGGCAACACCATGATCCAATCAATGAAAGGGTTTATTCCACAAATATTATTTATCACCTATCCACGGATAAGTCCTAAATAGCAGACTGTGGGGCCCCCTGTGATCCTGAGAACAGTCCCCAAGTCCCCTCTCTGAATAGAGTGTTAGTGTGCATGTTGGTCCACAATTCCATTCATTTTTATGGGACTGACAGAACGCTGTCTACCTGAGTCCCAGAAAAGTGAATAGAATATAGATTGACGTACACTACAATCCATTCATAGAGGCAATTTGGTGAGCACCTCATTCTCGGAAAGGTCCCATCAGACGCACACGATTTGATATTTATTTCCTATCCTGTGGATAGATGATGATTAATATTCTTTAGATTTTTAGTAAAAGTATTAGGGTCTATTCACACGTCCGCAAATGGGTACGCATCTGTTCCGCAATATTCATTCTCTATGGGGCTGGAAGAGATGCGGAGAGCACACTATGTGCTCTAAGCATTCGCATTTCTGGAGCGCCGCCCCGAACTTCGGGCTTCCGTCCCGAGCTTTGGGACCGCGGCTCCGCAAAAAAATAGAACATGTCCTATTCTTGTCCACAATTTTGGACAAGAATAGGCAGTTCTACGGGGGGGTGCCGGCCGGGTGTATTTCAGATCTGCAATACACTACGGACGTGTGAATGGACCCTTACAATAAAGCAGACACAATTAACAGAAATGCAGTGTTCACGTTAGCATACAAAAACCTTGACAACTTGACAATATACATGTTTTAATACTATATTTATAAACTGGTACCGAAAATATCTACTGAATGGGTGTTCATACCTATACCCATACACCAACATAAACCACAGAAGACTGTAAGTGGAAATAATGTTAGGTAAAGAGGAGGAAATAAACAACCACAATGTAATATAATATGCAACAAGAGTAAGGGGAAGTTTGCGAACATTGTGCGTAATGTCAGTATGACAGCAAGTGCCAAGACCTATGCAAATATTACAACATGAGCAGAACTTTTTGTTAGTGGAGGAGTTGATGAAAAAATGAGAGGGAGTATTAGAAATCCAGGGAACCCAGTTTAAGAGAAATAATGCTGTTCATTGGCATGCGTGTTCTCTTATAGGCAGTTCGTTGAGAGGATGGCATCCAATGTAGTCAAGGTAGGGCTAGAAGACGATTTTCAGTTGCCAGCTTGCATCAGATGAACTGCATGCAATGCATGACATATGGCATCTCTGTTATGAGGTAGAAATATAGTGATTGCCACTAAGAGGAGTACTAATTCTGGAGTTAAAGTCAGATGAGTAGAAATGGTTTTGATAAGCAGAGTCAGAACAGAACACCAGAATGGAATAAAAGAAGGGCAACTGCAAAATATATGGTATAAGAACCATATATTCCAACAGCCTCCTTAACAACCCAGGGAAGAGGCAGAATGTATTCATGACAGCTTCAAGGGGGTGTAATAACATCTTTTTCTTTACAACTTTATTTTTTTGTTTTCATTAGGTATGTAGAAATCCCATAATAATCACATAGAATCAGTTCAAAAGATGAGAGCAGAAAATAACATCTGTAACCAAATGTCTATACAATAAACAACAAATCTCTCCCAATTATCATAAATGTAGCCCATAATAGCAGTGGTCCCAAAGAGACCAGGTCTTCAAAAACCTCTCTGTGTTGCCATGAAGTAGAGCCGTATAATATTCTAGACAGCGAAGTTAATGCGAGAGAAATAATGTGCCTTAGATGGTGGAGCGGACCGGTTCCAAAATAGGGTAATTAGACATTTGGCCACGGTAAGCAAGTGGAAGAGCAGCCTGGATCCATGTTTCCCAATATTTATATTATAATATGAATATTTAAAGAGGTTGTCCGGGATCAAACTTATTTTTTTTAAAACAGCTTACTCACCAATACTAGCCGAGTCTATGTTCCCCAGATGTTTTTAGCTCCTACAGTCCCCAACAGATTGTTACATATCTGTTTATCTATGCGATCACTTACTGCCGCACTGCACTGTTGGTCCCAGTGCAGCGCGGCATCTCCCGGTTTCTACATTCTAACATCGCGTCCCTGCACCCGCTCCCCTCATACATATTCATGCCTCGTGCACATCATCCACTCCTCCTATCTACAGCCTTTTGCCCCATTAGCTAGTATTTTACATGGGAGGAGTTTTCTATAATGATCTGCCTCCATTCATTATAAAGCTATGGACACATCATCATCTTCAGCAAATAACTTAGTGATGCTTAGCAAATACATTTTGTACAAAATCATTTGAGCCCATCTGCCTCACGCCAAGGTGATCTCTATAAGACTGGTCCTAACACTAAAGCTCACCTGTTGGGTGCCATAACAGCAACCATTAAATCCAGGAAGTGGAGGTCCCACATGCATGCTGGGCCCCATTGGGTTTTTGTCTGTGTGGAGCCAAAATGGCCTTCATTGAATCCAGGGGCTACAAATACCAGCATGCATGCTGAGCAGACTCTAAGTTATTAGCAAAGCATTTGCAATGTAATATACTTTTGTACTCTACTTTTGGTTTGTGCAGTGCTGTTGCACTATGTGTTTGTCAGATGTATATTTGCGGCCACATCAGCAACGTGCACCTACACATTGGGATGTGCTCACCTCTCCCCCTTTTGTGTTTCTAGCATTATATATAGGAGTTGTGGCTGACTCCTATGGTAGTGCACTCCCTTAGCCCCTCCTCTGCCTCATAGGCTGATTTTAATTAGCATGAGTATATATGCTCAGCATACCAGCATGCTGGTATTTGTAGCCCCTGGATTCAATGAAGGCCATTTTGGCTCCACACAGACATAAACAAAATGGGGCCCAGCATGCATGTGGGACCTGCAATTCCTGGATTCCATGGTCGCTGTTTTGGCACCCAACAGGTGAGCTTTAGTGTTAGGACCGTCTTATAGAGATCACCTTGGCGTGCGGCAGACGGGCTCAAATGATTTTGTACAAAATGTATTTGCTAAGCATCTCTAAGTTATTAGCATAGCATTTGTAATGTAATATACTTTTGTATTCTACTTTTGGTTTGTCTTCAGCAAATAAGGATATGGTAAAGGACCGATCACTGGCCTGGATACCGTGGATGTTCGGGTTTGCGTGAATTGGAGCAGACACGATTCAATGCTTAATACATATAGAAGTTGTGACAGAACAACCATTTCGTATATGGAAAATAGGTGAATATGCATGAGGAGATTTACATGGACTGCCGTGAACGAGTAGAGACCTCTCAATGTCTGCATGAATGGGCCCTGAAAAACAAAGTGCTTCAGCGCACAAAACATAAAGGACCAATTTAGGCGGTCAAAGGCCTTCTCTGCACCTAGGCTAAGAAGAAGGGCCTCGACCTGCCCCCTATTAGCAGCATCAATTAAGTCCACCACTTTCCTTGTATTATCCCCTGCTTGTCGAAAACGGACAAAGCCAATCTGGTCCTTGTGGACGAATTGGCAGGCAAATTAATGAAAATCATGAGATCTGAATAAAAAAAACCTGATAGGGCAATAGCTTACGCACTTCGAGGGGTCTTTTCCCGACTTAGGAATAACTGTCACGAAAGACTGCAACATGGAGTCCGAAATGGTGTCCCCAGACAAGAAAGTATTGAATAGGGAGACCATATGTGGAAATAAGATTTATCCATAGGTCTTGTAATATAAATATGTGAGGTCATCTGGGCCAGGGGCTTTGCCCCCAGGCAACTCTCCGATCTCTTTTAGTTCATCAAGCATAATTGCCTGGTTTAAGTGGGATATAGTTTCAGATGGCAGGGTGGGTAAAATACAACCAGAGAGGTACTCATCTAATAATCTATTCTTGGGTGGGTAGATCAGAGGAAAGTGAGTATAGGGATGCATAGTAAAAATGAAATAATCCAGCTATTTTGTCAGGATCATAAGGAGTGCCATTAGAATCTTTTATAGACTGTGGGATCGCAGTCATCACTTGGTCTCACAACTGTCTCATCAATAATGTGTGAGGTTTATTGCCAAATTCAAAAAAGCATTGCATAAAACAGCAAATCAGCTTTTCTGTTGTAGCAAGGGACTATGGTTTTATTTGATTTCCACAGAAGATGTTTTGGCGGTCAAGAAGTCAACAACGTGTATTCGGCTTCTTTTAGCTTGTGGACACTCGTACAGGAGCAAGCTTCTCTATCTCGCTTAATACGGGAGGCCATGAAAATGAAATGTCCTCAAAAGACTGCTTTGTGAGCTTCCCGTAAGATCCCAAGTGAGGGAGCCGTGGGGGTATTTGTTTGGAAGTAAAAGGAAAGGTAGTAATGGCGTTTCAATCGAGTAATGGTATTTGATATAACAGACTCACTTAAACGCCAGTGTGTATGTCGAACAAGCAGGGGCAAAAGATATAGGGCCAACCTCAGCAGAGGACAATAAGTGTTGTGTGTTCATATGTTGCAGAAAAAATAATCAATTCTTGAGTGAGTTTGATGGGGATGGGAGTAAAAAGAACATTGGCAAGCAGTGAGGTTATCTATCCTTCATAGATCATGAAAAGAGTGATTGCAGATGAGCTTGCAAAAGCTTCTAGACAGTTATGTGGACGTCAAAGGAGGAGGGGCAGGAGGCACTATTGATCTATTGGCAAGGTCTGAATAATGTACTCTGAAGTCCCTCCCAATTAACATAGCCACATCCCAGTTGGTTGCCAAGGTAGAGAAAAGGGAAGATAACAAAAATATCTGAACTGAGTTAGGGGGGTATACTGTATAAAGAAGAAGTCTTATACTGTGTAGAAAGTGGCCCTGGGGATCCATTATCAATCTTGTTTACCCACAAAGGGCAGGAGCGAGAGATTAAGATGGCTACTCTGGCAGTCTCAGTTGGAGCATTTGCCATATAAGCCATGAGGAACCAGTGCTTTGCAAAACTGAAGGACCCAGAACCCGACAGGTGCGTCTCCTGGAGAAAAACAATACCAGCTTTAGACCTGCAAATTTCTTGCAAAGGGATTCACCTTTTTAAGGACTGAATTCAGTCCCTTCACATTTGAAGGAAGAAACCTAACTATTAACATAAAAGCTCAATAAGAAGGGCTCCAACACCCCAGTTTAAGTTCAAGAGCCAGTATCAGCATGACCCCATGATGCTCCTCAACATCACCCCAAATAGCAACCATAAAACAGCACAATCAATAGGCAGTGCTCTTTGTTTTTGAAGGGTAATCCAAGAGTGGTCCTGGTAAATGTTAACCTGAGATCCCTGAAAATCAACATGACACATAAAGGGTGATTGATCATAATAGTTTCAAAAGTCCAAAGTCATTAACGTAACATATGGCATCCCTAAGGTTTCCATCCTTTGTTTTGGGGTAAAGAGCCCTATGGGCTCGATCCATTTTGATGGGTCTATCTGAAGGGCAACTCAGAATAAGATTAAAGACTTGTTGCAAAATAAGAGCCACATCTTTGTCCCCCTGAGCTTCAGGACCCCCCATGCACTGATGTTGTGTCTAAGCCCCCTGTTGTCATGATCCTCGACATGACGCTGTAGATCTTGAAGTAAGGAAGAATGGGATGTAGATTGATCTTGCAAGTGACGGACAACGGATCTAGAGGCATTATGGTCTTCCTCCAGCTGGTCTAGGTATTGGCCTGTGGAGTGAACCTCTTTCTGAATGACAGGTATTTTGGCCCTGAAGACATCCTTGACTTCTGTAACAAGAGAGCGAATGTCCTGTTTGGTAAGGAGTTGCTTTATATGAGACCACCAATCAGCTGGGTGGCCAGAAGGGTCCGGAGCACAGGAAGAATCGGATGAAGGACCACTGCCTAGAAGTGGTCCTAGAGCGATTAACCAAGGCATATAAGAACAATCAATAATGCAATAGATGGAGCCCCGTTATCAGTGTGAGTTTTTGCTTTCAGAGGCTTAGGGGCATACTGCAGCAGGTGGTCCCTTGATGGTGGTAAATTGTGAGGAGAAATGGTGGCGGGCTTGAGGCTCTGAGTTACATACAGTTGTGTCCCTATGAGGATCAGTCGGGAGGTATGGTTCTGGCTGGAACAGCTCAGCAGTATACATGTTTCCAGGGCCTACCTGACCATAAGCAGGAGCCTCCGGCGGTAATGAGGTGGCTGAAACAGCAGAGCCCCTGTTTTCTAGAGTGAAAAAAATCTGATGTAGTATCTGTAGCAGGAGACAGACATGAGGTGCAGGCAGGTTGTGCGGGAGGGGGAGAAAGATCATCCTCCCAGGGGTATGGCATACCATTACCACATGGCTCTGCCATCTTAGGCCTCTGGGTTCGGGGCACCACAGTCAGTAACTGTCCTCCCACTGGCTCCAACAATGCATAAGATGGAGAGGCAGTTTGAGGCTGACTCTCAAGAGTTGCTGGATATCTCATGGAAGGGAGATCCTGCAGTCATTCAAACGGGCTCTCTTGGAGCCATCTTGGAAGCATCTGCTGGGCCTTAGGGATCCTCATGAAGGAATGCATCCGAATTAAGAAATGGAGGCAAGGATTGTAGGTCTTCTGAGGGTTTAGGAGTCTTCCCCTGTAGTTTTCCCCATTTGAGCTAGAGGGAAGGAACTGCCAGGTGCTAAGGAGGAGCGAGTTCACAGCTCATGAGTCTGTCTCCATCGGCTTCCAGCCATGTCCCCGTAATAACATCTTAAAAGTAGTTTCTGATATTGTTCCAGGAGAAAGGCACAAGAAGTTAATTTGCAAGCCTAAAAGAATGCATACTGTATTTCCACTCCTTGGAGGAGAACCCCAAGAAGTGGAAATATGCTTTCTAGAAGTAGATTTAATAAGGGTAGTATGCCCTTGCAGGTGGATCTAGGTGAAAATTAGAGGATGGTCTCCAGGATAGCAAAAATTGTCCTATGACTTTGAGAGTGAAGTATGAGAAATCTTTTTTTTTTTAGATGAGTGCAGGTATCAGATGAAGGGACTAAAAACCTTCCTTGAAGTGGTTTGAAGGACATATTCTTGTCATTAAGTAGAAAGTCTGAGATGTAACTATTTGCTAGCCTGACCAAGAATTTACAAACAATTTGGGAATGTGGCAATTAAGAGATTTTAATGGGATGGTCAAATTGACTGTAGGATGGTAAGCAAGCTTATATTCAAGCTCCAAGAGGCTTTGGAGGTGGGATTGGGGGAATGTTTGAGGAGGAAATAATAGAAAGTCTTCAAGTGTTTAGTAAGTGATAGGTCAGAAATCAGCCATCAACCAATCAGAACTGAGAAACGACTAATGCTAAATTTGGCTAAGAGTGAAAGCCATGTGTTAATAACATAGCCTGGAGATGCCCATACCATCATGAACTATATTTGTAGGCATAGTTGAGAAGTATATGCAAGGTTTTCTGTTTTTGCAGATGAACAAATTCATCTGTTTGTAAAAGGAGGCAAATGTTGAGTTAGGGATTTGGATTGTTAGGCGTTTTCTACACGTCATTATTTTGGTCAGTGTTTGATCAGTGACTATCATCAGTGATTATGAGTCAAAACCAGGAATAGCGCCTACACAGAGATAAGCTACAATATAAAGATTTGATGTTCGTTGTTTTTGATCCACACCTAGTTTTGGGTCAGATTCACTGATGGAAATCACTGATCAAAAACTGAACAAACACTGACTGTGTGAAAGCAACCTTAATGTGTATAAGAAATATAAAATGCAAGGAAGAATATGCATTTTTATAAAGAACTATTCCTTCCCATCCAGGCAGTTTCTAAGCAACATATCTTGTTTAACTCTTTTTGAATTGACGAGAGTAGAGGCAGAAGTTTGCTGTGTACTCAAGGTATGGCCAGGTTGGCTATCCAAATATGAGCTTGAGCGAGGGTTCCATTGGAAGGGAGAGTTGTTTTGGGTACATTCACTTTGTAATAAGAGATGCGGCTGAATTTATTAAGAGTATCCATAATATGCGGGAGAATGCGGAACAATGTGTGTAAGATTATATAATCTGAAAATAGTTTTTTATGGGATTGGGTGCTACAATGTAAACCATGTATACAGTGTGTGATGTAATCACCTCAACATCTAGCTTCTTCACCAACAAAATATAAGATTAGTAATCGGAAAGGATTTGTAAGGAAAGGTGCTAACCAGAACTGTAGCGGAAGGGATGGTATGTACAGTTGTGATGGCAGACAGTATAGGAATGATGAAACAGTTTTAAGGTGTTGAATATACAGCCTTAAAGTACCTTTTTCAATGCCCTCTTAAAACAGAGAAGCAAGGAAGAAACTTCTAGGGGTCCACAGGTACTTGTGGACCCCTAGTAAATCCCACCTTGTCATTTTTGATGGGAGATAGGAAAGGTTGAAGTCAGTTGGTTATTACCTTAGCATAAAGCTCAAGGTCTAAATTTAAGAGGGATATGGGAAATTTGCAAGGGTGTCAGGGTCCTTTCCAGATTTGATGGCATGGTAATTAGTGTTGAGCAAACTTAGCTTTGGATCCAAGATCCGAAGTTAATTCACTCAAAACTTTGTATCAATGTTCTACGGAGACCCATAACCATACAGCATTAAAATGTATGGCCTCCGGCGAGGAATAACTTCAGAATTCTATTTTTAAACTTGTAAAACCATTTTAAAACAGGAAACCGAAGTCGGTGTCAGTATGGCTGGTACGTATCTCAGTACTGGAGCCGACTTCAGATCCAAGTTTGGTTCAAAGATGGTTTTCAAGTTCTAAAATCGAAGTCCGAAGTTATTAACCGAAGAATTCAGTGATAACGAATTTCCCTTCCTGGAGCCCAGACATTTGAATGGTGTACGAAGATGAATCTCCGTACATCATTCAAACTAAGTTTTTAGCGAATCGACTTCGGATCTAGGATCTGAAGGTCGATTTGCTCAACACTAATGGTAATGATTTTTTTAAAATTTCCTCAGGAAATGTATGTCTTTCCTTGACAAGGTAAATTAGCTCCCACAAGAGGTGAAGAAGAATAATATGAAATGTTTAAGGTATATATTGCAAAATGGGAAGATAATTTTCAAAGAAAGGAGTAAATATGAAGTGCTGTCAGGAAAGGCAAATTAAGAGAGTTTATGTAGGTTGACATGTCCTTGTTTCTGACTTTAGATGATAGATTTTATGTCAAGCATTGCAGAATTTTTCTGCAATACTTTCTGGGTTTAGATTAGAATTTTAGCTTGAGATCTCAGTAAGCAAATCTGAGATTTGTGTGCTGACTTGACTATAACTTTATTGGCTATTAGTTTAGTTGCTTTATTAACTAATTTATAATTAAGAATTATAGTAAAACATTTTTAACTTTTGACTGTGTTTTCCAAACATGCTCTTTTGAGAGAGGATAGTATAGATAAATTTATGAGCATCTGAGTATCTTTTTTTTTTAAATTTAGAATGCTGATTGAGTAGGCCACAGAGATAGTGCTTGTAGAGTTCCAAGGGAGAACTGGAAAATATGTATGTGGAAAATTTCTATTGGTCAGGTGTGGAGGAGACTTTTTATTTTTAATGGAGCTCTTTTCTCCTTCCAATGGAATGTTTAGGCCCTTAAGATTTTAGGATAAAAAAGATTCATAGTTTAGAAGCGAAGCTTATAAAGGTCCTAAATGGACAATCAGTATGTGGGCAGGTTGGCAAAATGTTGTTTAAAATTAGAACCAGACATGATGAAATAATATGTGTGATTGGAATAACAATTAACAAAGATGGGGGAACATTCCATAGCAACAAAAATGGGATGGTAAAGTTGGTTAAGACTGAGCAGTGCCACATCAGCTGCTTGGTGCAAATTGTAGTTTTGTCTCTCATGTGGCAAAAAAAGGCAAGAAAACTACTTTGTGCAATGACCACAGGAACACATTTGTGCAGCACCAGCACAGCAACCTGCATGAATATGGTAACACATTGCAGCAAGGCTCCACAAAGGATAGGGTGTCATCTGCTGTCCAGGGGTTCTTGTCTGGACTCTGTATTCAGAGGTTCTGGCCTGGGGTTCTGCATTCAATTCAATGGTATGGTCATGGGATCAGTGAACTTAGGGAACAGCCAAGGACCTATGGTCTACTTAAACAGCCACTGAAAGTACTCTGTCAGTTAAGAAATCTGCTGATGCAATGGCCACCTGAATTGGTACATGTAAATTTGCTGGGCTGGGCAACAGCTGCTTTTATTAATATGCCACAGCAGCTTCTGACCTCTCAAAGTTATGTCCACACGGGATGAAAAATAGAGTTGGAAAAGCCGGCTACAAAAACTTTATAGAAATCACATAAAAGAAATTCCCCCTAAAATATAACCTTTTCAAAATAAATCAAAATATTACCTAGTACACAAACCAATTTACCTCCCAAAATTCTATGATGTCCTTACTTGTCCCTACCTAAAGTGGAACTGCCACCGTGACAAGGGCAATCCGGCTGTCTTCGAAGCTGCCTCTAAGAGACCCTGGTGTAATGTGATATTAGGATGCAGCGATACATAAGGATCACTATCAGATAGAAAATAAAGAGAGGCAGACGGAAACTCAGACTCTCTACCTAAAGTCAGAACTTCCGCCCTGAGAATGACGATCCCACTGTCTTTGAATCTATCCCTGTAATTCTCTAATAATGCTAAAACATAGGAATACAGTAACAGGTGGGATCAACTAGGTTTGGACAACAGAAGGGATATCTCAATAATTAACAAAAAGAGATATAAAAATGGATAAATCACTTAAAAGACAGGTCACCTATACAAATCCAAATAAACTGACCGTTATTCAGTTGTACACTCAACCTCACCCTATGCATTTCTCCCCATGAGTCTATTATCTGGGGTTCATCAGGAGCTTCAGCAGTTAAGAAACATGAATTAAATAACTACTAAACACACCCATGTAAAACATGGAATGTGGGTCCTAAGTGAAATAAACAGAATACAGTGTCTTGATATATTCTGAAGTCTCATTAGTAGTGATAAACGGCAGGGGCTATATTCGAATTCGCGATATTTCACAAATATTTTGTAGAATATTCATCATATATTTGCGAATTTTGCGAATTCGAGATTATTTTATTGAAGGCAATAAATCGTCAATATAAAAATTGCGTAATGTGAATTCGTAACGCGATATACAGGCGTGGGTCACTTTGGCTACATTTTTCAAGCTGGTATAAGATTCCTGAGACTGGAGAAAATGGTTGGCATGGCAGAATATTAGAATGGCTTTATATGCAGATAGAGTCAAGTGTTCCAATATATTCGCGATTGTGCTAATCGGCAGTGATTAGAGTATTTTTTCGCACTACGGGCAACTTCACATTTTAGCAGGTCTGACTACAGATTACTGATTGGTGCACTAAGTATTGTTGTGAACTTGACATTGCTTCCTTCTCATTGGCACACAAGCAAGAAGAAAAGAGCAATCATTTGTTCAGATGGAAAAAAATGCTGAATATTTGATATAATGAAAATATAGCACTATATTCTAAATATTCGCGAATTCTTGAAGTGGCGATATTCGCGATAAATATTCGCTATTCGAATATTCGTGTTCAACACTACTAATACACCATATGCCTGAATAACAATACACCACAAAAAAACTTACAACTAGAGATGAGCAAACAGGTTCGCCGAAGGCTGAACCAAATTGGTTCCAATTGCCCTGGAAATTGATGAATAACGCCCTCTAGTTTCCTTTTTTTTCGTTAATTTTTTATGAATTTTTGCTTTTTCTCTCCCCTACCTAATGCATGGCATGGTGGAGGCAGCAGCCATATGGAACAATTTTGCCAAAATTGATGTTTTGGACACTGAAGGAGGTCCGTTTGGGTGTCCACGCTCCCTGCAGTGCTGAAACCCATCTCCAAGATGACATTGGAGGCTGGGCAACAAAGAGCGTACTGTGCCATTTTCAGTCACTGTTCAAGTCTTCCTGCTCAGAAATCCATGCATCAGGGAACAGAGTATGCGCCGGTGACAGGCCATAGTGTAGGCAGGCCTGAACTTGGGCATTGAGGTGTGAGGTCTCGGCTTGCTGATTTGCCTCAGCTTGGTGTGGCACTTGTAAATTTTCTCCATCGTGTTGAGGAGCATGAACTGGCTACTGCTACTGGTGTTGCAGCTCTTGCTGCTTGTGGCGGTGAGAAAGGGATAACTATGCAGTGGGGCATGTATTATTTCCCCCAGGTTCACGACAGCCACAATGTTGCGGCCATTGTTGCTGACCACCTTACCAAGTTGGGGTCAAAAAGGTGACAGCCAGCGGGATGTTTCCTGCTTGATGTACTTTAGCAACTGCTCACCTGTGTGGCTACTCTCACCCATGCCGATCATAGCAGGTACAGGTGTCCACCGTCATTTGCAACTTGCAACACAGCAACAATTGCAAGGAGTATTCGTGTTCTCCGCCATATGAAAGTACAAGGCACTACTAAATGGTATGGCAGCGACTGTAATGCCAGATACTTGGCCAGGTGGGATCAGCTTATAGACAAGCTAATTGCTGGTCAAGAAAAGTTTATTCATGGCCACACATTCCGTTATGGATGACTCACGATGGAGCGGGGTATAAGGAGGAGCAGGAGTATCATTAGGAGAAGACGTTGCCAATGATTAGGGATGCGGGTTGGCTGCCACAAAGAGGATCAGGAGAAGGAGGACAGACTTGTTCTGAGTAGGAATGCTGGCCAGTTGTATTTTCTCAGGATGCCACCTCATGTGCTGCAGTAGAGCTCTGGTACCTATGTTTTAATCCTTATTTTAATCCTGCAGATCTTGCACATGGCTGTGGTTTTGTATGCTGGCCTTGTGGAGAAAAAATACCACATGGGTGTTGCTTGCACAGAGCTGGCGGAAGCCGAACTTGGAGTAGGATATATCATGTTGAGTTCCTTGGCCCCCTCCTCATTCACTGCTCTGTATTTGCCCTGACTGTCACTGTTGCTGCCCCCACCGCATACTGCAAAAGTGGCTGTGAGTGCCACTTTTACCACCACCAACTCAGCTATGCATGGGGTCCCCAGCCTCCTTCTGAACCTCCTCCTCAGGGCAGCTCAAACGGTGACTGCTCTCGCACAAGTCATTAACAGGGAAACTCTCTTGACTATGTCCATAGGGGGTGGTGGGGTTTTCTTGCCACTTCTTATGAAAAAAATAGGGGACCGGCCCCACTAGAAAGGGGCATTGAAGACTGAGAGGACTCCATTGAAATTTTTATCTGAGGCTGCAAGGAGGAGCAGGAGGAATGCTGTGAACCCTGGCTCCAAGGCACAGTTTTAGACTCAGAAGTCGCCTCCACATCATCCTGCTCCGACTGAGAGGAGTAGTGAGCCATCCAATCCAAAATCTCATTCTCCTTCTCCTCAATGATAATGTTGCACCTTTCAGAAGCTAGTAGCGACAACTTCAGCCTACTACTGCTAGTACAACTCCTTGTGGCTGGATAGCTGGTGCTGCTACTAACCACAGTCTGGCTCTGGGTTGTTTGGAACCATTCTGTTTTCCTGACATTTTGACACAGTCAGATAAGCAAGGAACGGTTTGCAAGTCTGTTTTCTGGAACCTAAAGACAGAGAATTGCAATAAAATGCCCCTCCCTTTCCACAAATAAACTGCTAATAATCGACTTTGGAAATAATGCAGTATTGGTGCCACCAACATATTTGGGCCTAATGTCTTATGTGCGTTGGAATACGCTGATTCTGAAAACAGCTTGACAGATTATTTCTCTCCCCATCCCACCACACCAACACTTGAACTATCTGGAAATGCCTTGACACCTATTTTGAACTAGTATTTCACATGTTTTCACTCAGAGATTTCAAAAGCTACCCTCTGTATTGTAAGACACATGTTGCACACGAATATTACTATTTTCCCAAACCTCCCCCGCTCCCAAAAAAAAACCTTGAACTATCTGGAGATGCCCTGACACAGATTTTGGCCTACTATTTCATGTTATCACTCAGAGATTTCAAATGCTACCCTCTGTATTATAAGACACATGTTGCACACTTGTATTCTGTATTGCTATATTTGGCTAAACACAGATTTCGCCCTACTATTTTACATTATCACTCAGGGATTTAAAACGCTACCCTCTGTATTGTAAGATTGCAAAAAATAAAGAAATTGAACTGTCTGGAGATGTCTGGGATTAATTTTGGACTAGTGTTTCATATTTTCACTCAGAGATTTCAAAAGCTAACCTCGGTATTATAAGACACACGTTGCACACTTGCATTCTGTATTGCTATATATTCGGCAAAATAAAATGTTCAACTGTCAAGAGATGCCCTAACAAAGATTTCTGACTGTTATTTGAAGTGTTTTCATTACGATTTCAAATGCTATCTATCCTTTAGATTGTAAAACACGAGTTGTACACTTTTGAGCTTATTCCACCCCCCCAAAAAAAAAAAAAAGGTAAAATTGTAAAAAAAGAATTGTTCTTGCTGGTAGCTGCTTTTGAGGTTCTGCAGCAGCTTTTCCTCCCTGGCTGAAAGCTTTCCCTACCTTTCCCTATTCTACGCAAATATTCTTCTTTCTAGTCTTTTACAGTCCCTCACATTAGAATAGAAGCTTAAGTATGACTGTACACCGTCCCTAAGATAATTTTCTGTCAGATAGTGCAAGACCCATCCACCCTCTTGCACAGCCCAACAAAGAATGAGGCTCTGCTCATTCTGCAAGGGCACAACCTTGCCTGTTGCAGAACTGATTGGCTCACCCAAGCTTTCTGTTGGCCTGTGAGCCAATTAGTGCACCCCCCCCCCCCCCACACACACACACATACTTCCTATAAAAATCATGTGAGAATCCTTCTTCCGGTGCTGCACGCCGCTTTACAAGATTCGTCTGCAGAGAACCTGAAAAGCTTCAGAAAGTACAAACTCATTTGACCATCCTTACTCACAACAACTAATTCTGAAAAAAGGCAGTGATTGCACTAGACTGGTCTGGTCATATGATAGACACCAATATGTGATAATATTAAAAGCTGTCAAATTTCCACTCTAGGCTGTTATAGACTACAGCACGGTACTAGGAGGGTAAGTCAATCAGATAGTGTGCCAATACCTCAACAAACAAAACAGTATAGCCTTCAGCAGCACTGCAGGAAAGTGAATGCACCTGCAATACATCTTAGGATATGCAGTACCACAGTTGTTATCTGCAATTGTTTGTAATATAATTTCATGTTATGTCATGTTGCGCACTTTATGTGATGTAAATAATGCATACCTACTGTGTCTATGCATAAGGTAGCGATTGCCAGATTTAATTATCCTGGCCTGGGACCCTTGGGACCTTACGGTGTGTACTGGCCCCACCCCCTGGCTAGAGAGTCCTTTGGGATTTTAATGTGGTGGAGATAGACAGTGAGGAGTTAGCGTAGGTAAGTTAATGTGCTTCTCTCTTCAAGGTCTCCAGGTCTAATCACTGGATCCACTTATAACACTGCCAGCTCCTTGAAAGAAACCGAGAAAGATAATATAGAGAATCTGCATGGTCAAGCGAGGAGTCAGTCTGCAAGGTAACCTTCATAAAGCTTTCAGGACCTACTGACATAGAGGGGAAAAAAGTTAAGACACTCTACACACCTCAGTAACAACTTGGCTAGTCGTATCTTTTGAACCACATGCCACAGTGTGAATTGCAGGGATTGTTTAGAGAATAGCCAGAGATTTGAGAGAAAGAAAGAGAGAGACTTTAGCAAGAGAGTATAACCAGAGGGCTATTGCTTCCAACATTGCCTAACTCATGCACAGACAAGGAATCTCTCTGAATGTCTTGCTAAAGCAATAGCGGGAGATTCAGACTCATGCATGCACGGCAGGTTGTAATCCCAGGCCGAATGTACAATATGTGATCCCGGAAGTGGTGACCACACGGAATTGCAGCTGCACCTTGGATAACCCCTTTAAAGAACTATATAAAGCTAAAAATATATTGGGACTTCACAATAGAGTTACAGTAAATTATTAGTGCTGAGTGAACTTTTGAAAGATTTGATTTGGCTGCTTCGCTGAATTTCACAAAGAAATTAGATTTATGATGAATTACTTGGTCACAAAGTGCATTTCTTTATAAGTAGCACCCCCTGTCATTGAACCCCTCAGCCGCCGTGTTCATCGCTGATCACGACTTCTGAGAATCTGAGAATAATAGTGAGGACACACATCATACGTCACTGCGCACCAGATTTTGCACGGGATCTTTAATCAGGATGGCCGAGGCGGCCTCTTTGTGCTCAAATAGATGAGGTGAGTATGTTTGCTTTTTTTAACCGCCATTTCAGGTAAAATAGATTCGTAACTGCAAGGAAATTTGGCTTTGCAGCTAATCAAATTTTTCCTGAAATTTGGATCGAAGTCCACTTCGGATACTTTGATTTGCTCAACCCTATCAATTATAATTCGAGAAATCAGAAATCACAAAGGAAATTTTCAAACATAAGGGTGGGACTAGGGGTTAATAAACCAGAGTGTAGAGTAACATACCATACATCATTTATTGCAATATAAGATTCCCATCCAAACCCACCTCGAAATCAGTGATGAGCGGTAGGGGCAATATTCGAATTTGCTATATTTCACGAATATTTGGGCGAATATTCGTCATATATTCGCGAATTCAAGAATTCATGATCTCCAGTCATTATTCTCTTGATTGCGAAAATTGTCAATTGTCTAAATTCGCACTAAAGAAAATTGTGATACAAAAATTTGCGATCAACACTACTCCTAAAGTCAAAGATATTGCAGCCTTCTCATTGGCCAACAAGCAAGAAGCAGTGAGGAATCATGGGTACTGATGAAAAAAAATGTTCTAGATATTTGCAAATTCTCGAAGTGGCAATATTTGCGATAAAAATTTGCGATTAGAATATTCGCGATCAACACTACTCAAAATTAAGGCCAATGAAATAAAACATGGAAAATGAATCTGGTCATTTACACCCAATGGGTGCACAGATTGCATTCTACTTATCCATTTTGGATCCCTAAGAGACAGCTTTTAAGGGTGTAGCAAAATTGCTCAAATGATAAATCCTTCTACTGTCTGATAGATTTAAGACCAGAGGGTACACCCCACATTTTATCTAGTCAGTATACCAAAATGCACATTCCCAACCTAAAAGCTCACTTCTATCAGTCTAACATCCCAGGGAATAGATGGATCTTTGCCTTCGTATTATAGACACTTTTAATATACAGGCAGAGGTAGTGGATAGGATTGTACCTAAATATTGGTTTCTTCTCAAGACTGACCTAGATGTATCTGATTCCCTACCTGACCAACCAGCTATAACATACAGGAGGCACCAGTCAGAGGCAGTATTTGGCTTGACCGACAGATCAGGGGCACCCTCCTGCTGTGACAGCTATAATGCCTGTAAATACATAGAGTTCTTTCTAAATCCCAGGACAGACCAATGTTTCAATAGTAGAGCATTTACCAACTACCATACTAGGGATGTCATTTATGTCTGTATATGTGTATGCAGGTTACTGTATGTATGTAAAACAATCTGTGAATTTCATACCTGAACTTATAAGGGATGTAAGTAATGAACAAGATAGACCCTTGGTTATAAAAGAGCACTTCAATAGCAACCCAGATGTTCTTAGGTTCTCTTCTCTTTAAGTTGCACAGGATTCAGTGTGATGTGGTGATTGGGAGCACAGGATTCTTATGAAAGAGACATAGTGGATATATGCAGTACTTCAGAGCATGGGGTATCTGCAAATTCTTCATCATCACAGTTAGAACTGTGTTTTGCTATTGTTGGATGTACTACAACTCTTATTGTGCACTACAGTAAAGAAAGGTGTTTAGTCTGCTACATCTGGTCCCCTTACTCCTGCACCATATGATAGCCATTGCACTCTACATGTCCTGCGTTGCACCCTTACAAACACTTAACATCACAGGCACCCCAACTACCATCAGACAGGAGCCCCAGAACCATGGGGTGCTCCGAAGGAAGAAAGGGTGTGCTCTTCTTTCATTGCACTGGCCTTAGAGGGCAACACTGTGAGAAAAGCCACAGTAATTGACTATAGCAGCCAGAGCCACTACCACTCTCATCCTAGTCTTCAGCTCCTCCTCGTCCCTCTGCATATATAGAATGCAATCCGTGCACCCACTGGGTCTAAATAGACAGATTAATTTTCTGTGTTTTATTTAATTGTCCTTAATTTCGGGGTGGGTTTGGTAGGAAATCTTCCACCCTTATGTTAAATTTTTTTTTTTTTGATTGACTGTAACTCTAGTGTGGATTCCCAATATATCTTTTGCTTTATATAGTTCTTTATGAACAAAATCTGATTTTAATACAACATATTTAGTGTATATCATACAATTTAAGTTATCCTTATATTGAGGTCTATAACTTCCCCAATGTATAATACTCTTATGGAGATTCTATGGTACCAACACACAGTATGTAGCAGTGTGTTAATTTTCTTTTGTCTCCACCATCCAGCACCAGTATACCAATAGATGGGAAATCCCGCCCTTATTGGAGATTCGATTCTCCTCTACTCCTGGTTTCTTACCTTCCTGTGGGCAAGGAATCTCTCCTCCCACATGTTAGATCGTGTTGTATAACACGCATGAATGGAGTGGGTTGCATCATTTGCACCTACAATTGTAAGTGCGTCTACCATATTTATGTTGGGACATGCGAGCATGTAAGGCCCCTTTCACACGGGCGAGTATTCCGAGCGGATGTGATGCGTGAGTTGAACGCATTGCACCCACACTGAATACCGACCCATTCATTTCTATGGGGCTGTTCACATGAGCGGTGATTTTCACGCATCACTTGTGCGTTGCGTGAAAATCGCAGCATGCTCTATATTCAGCGTTTTTCATGTAACGCAGGCCCTATAGAAATGAATGAGGTTGCGTGAAAATCGCAAGCAAGTGCGGATGCGGTGTGGTTTTCACGCACGGTTGCTAGGAGACGATCGGGATGGAAACCCGATCATTATTATTTTCCCTTATAACATGGTTATAAGGGAAAATAATAGCATTCTGAATACAGAATGCATAGTAAAATAGCGCTGGAGGGGTTGAAAAATAAATAAAAATAATTTAACTCACCTTAGTCCACTTGCTCGCGTAGCCGGCATCTCCTTCTGTCTTGATCTTAGCTCTCTGTAACAACAAGGACCTTTGGTGACATCACAGTCATCACATGATCCATCACATGATCTTTTACCATGGTGATGGATCATGTGATGACTGTGATGTCACCAAAGGTCCTTGTTGCTACACAGAGCTAAGATGAAGACAGAAGGAGATGCCGGTTACGCGAGCAAGTGGACTAAGGTGAGTTAAATTATTTGTATTTATTTTTTAACCCCTCCAGCGCTATTGTACTATGCATTCTGTATTCAGAATGTTATTATTTTCCCTTATAACCATGTTATAAGGGAAAATAATACAATCTACAGAACACGATTCCCAGCCTGAACTTCTGTGAAGAAGTTCAGGTTTGGGTACCAAACATGCGCGATTTTTCTCACGCGAGTGCAAAACGCATTACAATGTTTTGCACTCGCGCGGAAAAATCGCGTGTGTTCCCCAAGCCCACCTGCACATTTTTCCGCAACGGCCGTGTGAAAGAGGCCAAATATATGTGCTGATACACAGGTTTATTTGAAGGGAATGTGTCTTCAGGAAATTACCTATTGTTTAAATCACGTTTTTATGCTAAACATATTTTTTAAGAATTGTTGGTGATGTTATTTTAAATTTCCCATGTCACTATCTATATGCACACAAAAAACATAAAATCCTGCAGTTTTCACACTGGTCACTTAGGTGATTGTCAAGGCTTATCCACTCATTCCTGACTTCTGCACAGTTCACAGAGCATGCCTAGAAAACTCTCCCATAGAACTCAGTGAGGTCCCCTCCTGACCATTGTGTCCATGGCCAATGGGGCTTCTGTAAAGCAATTTTGTTAATGCTTTGTAAATGTTGTTAAGAATCCGCAAAACACTTACGGACGTGTGAATGAACCCTTAAACTGGCAGAAAAATTTGTTGAGACTTCCCCTTTAAATCTCCCTAGCAAGTAGTATACACATGCATGGAAGTTGGCTGACGTCCGTTCATACCAGGAGGAAAAAAGAATTCTCTCTGCCTCCTTGATGTGCAGTCCGGCACAGCATAATGTCAGTGTGCTTGCCTGCAATATAAACTTATTGTATTCTGTTAGCTAATGGCTATATCCTAACACACATTGCGGGTGCAGTCACTTTCCTGCAGTGCTTGTGCAACGGGCGCATCCCCCTACGGCCCTCTATATAACGCATCTCAGGTGTAGGAATGCCGAGTGGTATGTTACGGCCTAAAATGTCTCTTTATGTGTGTCACGGTGCTCCTACCTGGATACGGTTAGACCCCAGGCTTTATCTCTGAAGCAATAAAGGGAATAATTGAGGGATTAAAGAAGAACTTGAGTCCAGACCTCGAGATGAAGTTTAATGGCAGCTTTACTTGAGTAAATGTTTTTCCAAAGCAGGTTTCAGGCTTGGTTCCAGCAGGCTTTAGCATTAAAATGGCAGGCAAACTCAACTCTGCTATATCTGACTCTGCTGTCCTGACAAGCTTAATTAGTGTCTTTGCTTTCTTCGTGATGCTGTGCACTCTTTGGTCGGGCTTATGTTCAGCCAAGGGTTGTGGTAGATTCCGGTGAGCTCGAACATGGAGTCCCTACCAGCACACACACTACTACTAGCACTAGAACCAGTTCTAACTGGTCCCCACCCTTCCTCCAGGAAATAGGACTCTCCCACTTCTCTCCAGAGGGGGGTTAAAATGGAATGGTTAGCTCCATTCTGCTGGGTTTGCTGCCACCTGCTGCACGTTATGGAGAAGACATGGAACATAATGTATAGATAACTTTATGTTAGACCATTAAGGACAGTAGCAGGGTGTAGGAGTGGCAACACCACTCAGGGGTGTTACACTTGCTGAAGGCTATACCATTTGGTGATACAGTATACAGGCACGCTACCTGATTGACTCAGCCTCCTGGTACCGTGCTGTAGGCTCTAGAATCTCCATGACCATCTTTTAATATGATCACACATATTTTATACCTATTTTGTTGATTATTGGGGTGTCTCTTTGGTTCCCAAAACCTAGTTGATCCCACTTCTTACCCGAATATGCTAAAATATAGGAATACAGTATTACAGGGATAGATTCAAAGACAATGGGATCGCCTTTATCACAGTGGCATTTCAGCTTTAGGTAGGGACAAATAGGGACCACACTTCTGAGTTCCCCTCTCCCTACCTTTATTTTCCATCTGAGGGTGATTGCTATGTCTTGCTGCATCCCAATACCCCATTAGAACAAAGTCTCTTAGGGGCAGCCTCCAAGACTTATGAGACTGGGAGTTTTGCTTTAGATAGGGACATGTTATAGTTTTGGCTTGTGTTCTAGAGAGTATTTTACTGTGTTATTAAAGGTGAAGTTTTAGGGGGAATTTATTCCTGTGATTTCTTTGTTGGATTTTTCCCCCTTGATTCATCGCCCACTGAGTGATAAGCCATCAATCGGATCTGCGACATTGCAAAAAACTCAAAAATGACATGCAACTGTGGCTGTGGAAATGGCTGTGGATTTAACTTTTAATTACAGAGATGGAATTCAGTCAACATTCGCAGAATAAATTGACATGATGCAAAACCCGCACCTTAGATCAATTTATGCTGCAGAGATTTTTACCCAGTGTGTGGATGAGGTTTCTTACAATCTCATTCTTTTGCTGGTACTGTATGATGATGCAGATTTGCTGCATGAAAATCTTATATGGCAAATGAGCTGCATTTTTGTCACATGTGAACTCTCCCTAAGAATATAGCTGACGTAGAAGTTGCCTGGCTTGGTTCATGCCCATGAGAACTGCCCTCCAACATTCCGGCATGTCCTCGTACCCAGCCCAGGTGTGCCATAGGCGGACTTGCAATGTACATATCTAAAAGCTAAAGGTGGCAGGTCAAGTGCATTTACAGAAGTAATAGAATATCCAATATCATAATTAGTAGTAGAGGGTACATTATTTCTGCTAAACAAAAACTGCTGCAGACCCTCTCCGAAGAGTAAGGGGCCATACCTTCACAGCATGGATTGATCTTCTTCATAAAGAGGTTCTGCTGCAGCTGAGGTGTGTACTATGCTGTTTTTCAGCAGCAAGAAAACAGTACAGGACATTATCAAAGTATAATATGCATTATAAAATAATGTAACTGCTAAATATAAGAAATACAAATAAGTTTTAAGCTTGGGTTGGGGACAAGCAGAATTTTGGCCAATCTGACAGATAGTGAGACAATAACTGTGCATGTTTAGGTCAAAGCATGTCTGAAAAAAATTGGCTGTTTGAATTATTAGCTATGCTTTCCTTATTCCAAGACTTGTATCTTTAAATTATATGAGTCACGCACAGACAGCAGAAGTATGTGTCTGGATCACTGTTTAGTGCCAAATGTTTGCCTGGGTGGGAAACGAATACGTGGATTTAGCATATATCAGTTCTAGGCAGTTATTCCGTAGATCACATTATGAATGCGTTCTGCGAAAATCTGTCTATGCCAAGTGTTAGCCTTTCACATACAATCTTCCTACTGCAGAAAATGTGTTACATAGTGCACCATATGCAACACTAAGACTACAGAGAAAACTGTCTCTGGTACATTACAATTTCAATTTCAATATACACAATTTTTACCCATTGCATATCATAGTAAAGGGGTTACAGAATTCATTTGTCAAAAATGAAATAGAGTTTAGAGATGGAAGAGAATAAAGGGATTTTTCATTTTACTATACCTGGCAGTCCAGAGCCTTCAGAAGTAAGGAGAGCAGCACTATGCCTGGCCTCACAGACAGAAGTAACTCTGAACTTTGTTCCCTGCCTTACCAACACTATATCCTCCCACAGGAAGGATCTGACTTGAATTACTCAATATTGCCCCCTTGGGGACAGTGTGTACAAAGAACATTTTATTTAACTATACAACAGGCTCAGTGATGATGGTGGTCAAACAAGGTCATTCTGCAAACACATAAGACTTTGTATTCATCAAGTTCTTTAAGATTTTTTAAAGTCTCACTTTAATATACAGCTTGTATAAAGCCCCACTCCTGCAAACCAATTCAGTTTCAGGTTCCATCCGTATTGTTTGTTTTTATACTGTGTATGGTAACCTGAAGGGAATGTGTTACCTATATTTTTACTAATTAAAATCAGATTGTGATACTTATGTTTTTATTCTCTCTCTCTCTCTCTCTCTCTCTCTCTCTCTCTCACTATAAATATATATATATATATGTATAAATATATCAGGGGTCAGTACAGAGATCTCTCCCATCATCTATTTATCCCCAGGACTGTGACTGTGACGAGGGGACATCCTCTGAGTCTGGAGGAAAGAAGGTTTGTACACAAACATAGAAGAGGATTCTTTACGGTAAGAGCAGTGAGACTATGGAACTCTCTGCCTGAGGAGGTGGTGATGGTGAGTACAATAAAGGAATTCAAGAGGGGCCTGGATGTATTTCTGGAGTGTAATAATATTACAGGCTATAGCTTCTAGAGAAGGGTCGTTGATCCAGGGAGTTATTCTGATTGCCTGATTGGAGTCGGGAAGGAATTTTTTATTCCCCTAAAGTGGGGAAATTGGCTTCTACCTCCCATTTTTTTTTTTTTTTTGCCTTCCTCTGGATCAACTTGCAGGATGACAGGCCAAACTGGATGGACAAATGTTTTTTTTCGGCCTTGTGTACTATGTTACTATGTTATTGTATTTTTATACTGTTTTCTATGCATGGTTATGGTGGCAGCTAGTGTTGGGTGAGCATGCTCGGCCGAACACCATTTTGACTTGAGCATCGCTGTGCTTGGCACATTGCGGGGCCTGAAGGGACAGATAGTGTAGGGACAGGAATAGTTTTTTTGTTTTTTAGGCAGGGTTTAGTGTTGAAAGGTGTTAGAAACCCAAAAGTCCTTTTAAGGACTATTGTTTTATATGGCTGCAATATATATTATTAGCGCAACCTTTGCTAAATTGAGTGCAATTGTTTGGTCGCTACTGACAGTGACACAACCTCTGCTATATCTGTTGTGTTACATTTGCGCATCCTAAATATCTGTGACATTCTGAGCAATTGTTTGGCTGTTGCTGACAACGACATTACCTGCGCTACATCTCCTGTATAACGTTTGCGCATCCTAAATATCTGTGACATTCAGTGCAATTTTTTCTTAGCCGCTGGTGACAGCGACATTACCTGCGCTACATCTCCTGTATAACGTTTGCGCATCCTAAATATCTGTGACATTCAGTGTAATTTATTTGCGCATACACTTACAAAACCTGCGCTACTGTACGTGTGACATACTTGCAAGAATATATACCATTTAATATACTGAAGGTGAGCAGTAAGGCACGGAGAAGTGGCCGTGCTGCTGATGGGCGCTGTGAAACCTTGCCTGCTGACAGAGTACAAGAAACACACTCATCCACGATACCTAGCTTCATGTCCCAGTTTGCAGGGCGGAGCAGGACACCACTCTCGAAGTCACACCAGTGCGACTAAGTGGTCAGTTGGATTGCAAGAGATAATGCTTCTAGTCGGTTAAGCACCACTCTGTCTTCCACAACGTCCAGTCTCAGTAGCCAAGAGTCTGGTCAACAGAATGGTCACCCTGATCCTTCTTCCTCTGGCAAACAAGTGATCCCACACTCGGATATTCCGAAGAGCTCATTTCATTGTCATTACTTGATTTGGGCCTCTCGCCAAGCCCGCTTGAAGAGGGACATGAGGAGATCTGGTGCACTGATTCCCAAACTCTTGAGCATCAGAAGAAGATGACAGTGGGGAAGGGCAATTAGTGTTTCATGAGGTGGATGATGATGATGAGACATAGTTGCCAATAAGTCAACGGCAATTAGTGTCTCAAGATGTTGATGATGAGGATGAGACACAGTTGTCAATAAGTGAGGTTCTTGTTAGGTCAACAAGTCAGGAGGATGACCAGAATGAGGAAGTGGAAGAGGAGGTTGTGGACGATGAAATCACTGACCCAACCTGGCAATGTGGCAAGACGAGCGAGGACAGGAGTACGGGGGGGGGGGGGGAGGGATCCGCAGCACTGCAACAGGCTGGAAGAGGCAGTGGGCTTGCAAAAGGGAGAAGGCGGGCCACACCAAACAGGACCATAACTGTTCCCCGGAGAACCCCCTTGCGGCAATCTCCCTTGCCACAAGGGGTAGGTGTTCCGCAGTCTGTCGCTTTTTTGAGGAAAGTGCGGACGATAAAAGAATTATCATTTGCAGCCTGTGCAGTACCAAAATAAGCAGTGGCGTGAAAACTAGCAACCTCACCATCACCAGCATGATCCGCCACATGGCATCAAAGCACCCGAATAGGTGGTCCGAACGTCTGGGTCCACAATCAGTGTCTGCGGGTCACACCACTGCCTCCTCTTCCCTGTGTTATATGCTGGCCGATCCTCTGTCCAAGACGCAGGCCCGGATGCCTCCCACCCTGCACCTGGACCTTCGCAAGCACCATTAGCTAGCACATCCACTTCTGTGTCCCAGCCTGATGGCGGCGGTCCCTCGTTACTCAGTCCCCAGCCACCACTATTTTTCCTGGTGTGCCGTCCCTACACCAGCATGTGTCCCTTAACATCACCCGTTCCCTGACCAACGCAGTTATTGGGAAGGTCCACTTAACTACTGACACGTGGACAAGTGCTTTTGGCTAGGAACGCTACATTTCCCTGATGGCACACTGGGTGAATGTTGTGGAGGCTGGGAGCGAGTCGTACCCTGGGATGGCACATGTGCTACCTACACCAAGGATTACGGGCCGTACTTCCATCAGGATTTCCACCTGGCTGCAACCCCCCCTTCTCCCCCTCCACCTCCTCCTCCACTTCCACCTCTGAATTATCGTCTTGCAGCACCAGTCAGCAATCATTCAGTAGCTGGAAGCAGTGTAGCACTGCAGTGGGGAATCGGCAACAGGCCGAGCTGAAACGAATTTGCTAGGTGACAAACAGCACACCGCCGCAGAACTGTGGCAGGGTATAAGGGACCAGACTGAGCTGTGGCTCTCGCCACTCAACCTACAACCAGGCATGGTTGTGTCTGATAATGGCCGTAACTTGGTGGCGGCTTTGGAGTTCGGCAAGCTCACCCACATACCATGCCTAGCCCACGTGTTCAACTTAGTGGTTCAGCAGTTTCTCAAAACCTACCCCAATTTCCATGAGCTACTGGTGAACGTGCTCTGCGTGTGCCCATTTCTGAAAGTCATCTACAGCTTCCACCGGTTTGGCAACGCTGCAACAGCGCTTGCAATTGCCAACTCACTGTCTGTTGTGCGGCGTGAGCGTGTGCTGGAACTCCACGTTCCACATGTTGGTCAGGCTTTGTGAGTAGCAGTGGAATACCAGCTGCAACACGGTCGTCCCCTTTCCAGTCAGCTTTCGCTCTTCACAAGCAAAGAGTGGGCATGGATGTCTGACCTCTGTGAGGTTTTACGCAACTTTGAGGAGTCAACACAGATGGTGAGCAGCAATGCCACAATTATTAGTATAACTAGTCTACTTCTGTGTCTACTGAAACGCTCACTGCTCACAATGAAGGCATATGCTTTGCATGTGGAAGAGGTGGAAATGGGGGAAGACAGTACACAGGGTGATAGCAAGACCACCCTCCGTTTGTCTTCTCAGCGCGAATTGGATGATGATAAGGAGGAGGAGCAGGAGACGTCACCTCCGCTACAGAGGGTAGTACCCATAACAGGATTATTCCATCGATGATGAGGAGATTGAGAGTCATCCATCTGATGAGGACAGCAAATTCTTATCTGTTGGGACTCTTGCACACATGGTTGACTTTATGTTATGCTGCCTTTCCCGTGACCCTCACGTTATACGCATTTTGGCCAACACTGATTACTGGTTGTTTACCCTTCTCGACCCTCGCTACAAAGAGGACTTCTCATCTCTCATTCCTGTGGTGAAGAGGACTAGCAAAATGGTGCAATGCCAGAAGGTCCTTGTGGAAAAATTGCTCCAAATATTTTCAACTGACTACGCTGGTGGCAAAGTACGTAGTTCCTTGGGCAACCGAGGAGGGGAGACAAGGGGAACACACAGCAGTTCCAACAGAGGCCAGGCAACACTATCCAAGGCCTGGGGCAGTTTGATGACACCCCGCCAGCACCCTTACCCTCATGCGCGGCCTAGTGTCACAAGAAGGGAAAAGTTTTGGAAGATGGTGAAAAAGTACGTAGCAGATCGTGTCAGCGTCCTCAGTGATCCCTCTGTGCCTTACAACTATTCGGTCTCCAAGCTGGACACGTGGCACAAACTTGCGCTCTACGCCTTGGAGATGATGGCCTGCCCTGCTGCCAGCGTTTTGTCAGAGAGGGTATTTAGTGCTGTTGGGGGCATAATAACTGATAAGCACATCCGCCTGTCAACTGAAAATGCTGACAGGTTGAATCTTATCAAAATGAACAAGGCCTGGATTGCCCCTGACTTCTCTACTGCACCAGAGGAAAGCGGCCGAACATAAAGGCACTTTAAATGTGACTTTTATGGTGTATTGAATACACTGTATTCCCATGCACCCCTTCCACCACAAAAAAAACGGTATATGGTTCAATCTTCCTTTTCTCGTCCTCCTCTTCCTCCTCCATCATATCAACATGTTTATTAGGCTGCCCTCACTCCTAATGTTTTAAAGGGTCAGCTCAGCAGACCCTCACCCCTAATGTTTTAGAGGGTCACCAGCAGGCCCTTGCCCCTAATGTTTTAGATGGTCAGATCAGCAGCAGGCACTCGCCCCTAATGTTTTAGAGGGTCAGCTCAGCAGCAGACCCTCACCCCTAATGTTTTAGATGGTCAGATCAGCAGCAGGCCCTCGCCCCTAATGTTTTACAGGGTCACCAGCAGGCCCTTGCTCCTAATGTTTTTGAGGGTCACCAGCACGCCATCATCATCATAATTTTTCAAGGGTGTGTATGATGCCCTCCTTTATGTGTATTAAAGGGTGTATTGGAGTAGCGGTTCCTTGCAATTTTTGGCAGCCCTTTCACTTAGTGCATAGGCTTTATGAGTGTAGGAGTCCCACTACCTGAACAAATGTACCACAATGGGAATGAAGCCCTCCTTTATTTGATATATAGGTTGCATCAGAGTGTCTCTTCCTTGTAATTTTTGTCAGCACTTTCATGTTATATACAAGCAAATATACAGGAAATTATGTTTCCTAACAATTTTTCCTCTAAAATCGATTTTATCTTCGGTTTTGTGCGTGTTATTGTCAGTCTGCAAAGTGGTGTACTACTCGGACAACATTGTTCCCAGCAGCGACTTGAGTGTCCAAGATGCATCCATACATTCTCCCCATCCTGTACTTGAACTATTGCAGTGGTGTTTCCATCAATTTCTGACCTTTTCCTGTGAACCAGACACCCTCCCCTCTTCAGAGCAGGGGGTGCCTGGTTTAATGCTCGGGTTCTACCATTGACATCCAGCTGTAGAGCACCCGAACATCCCAAAGTGTTCTACTTGAGCACTAGAGCACACAAGCACTTTGGTGCTCGATCAACACTAGTGGCAGCCTTATTCCCTAACCTGCTGTTAACAGCATTTAAGGATATGTTTTATAATGGAGACATGAGCCATAGGAACCTGTAGTCTGGAGATGTTCATTGTCTTCTCTGGGATGTTCTATAACTTGTGCAGAGGTCATTGTTTGGGGGGGGGGGGGGGGGGGGAGGGTGAACAGTATCTGCTACTGTGAATAGTGAATTATGTGTTATCTATATATAAGTGTCACTTTTCTTTAAAATCTTTGCCATGATTATAGTAAGATAACTGATGATGAATGATCTATACAGAACATGAAATGTCAGCCTATTTATAATGTTCAGTGGTCTCTGTGAAAAAAACAAGATTACAGGATTTTTTTCTAAATATACAAAAATGTGATAAAAACCCCAACAATATATAACACATAAGTTTCCCATTATGACAAAATCAATACCACTCATGGCAGGAATGCATTGTCTAACAGTCAGAATAGGGTAAGAGTATGCACTAATCACAGGGAACAACCTGTTCTAAAACGTAGCCTTTAATCTAATTTACATAAAATAAAATAACGAAGTCCCACAAACATACATAAAAAAAAAAGAACAAAGAAAAGGTATAACCTTAATGGCATGGGATGATACTTTCGTGTCCAGATGGCAGGCTCAATGATGGACGAGGTGGACAGTCGTAGATTCTGATCTGTCCCTATGTTCAACCCTAGGCTCAAGCCCCTGCCTATAAACGGAATAGCCGTCCTGATAAGGACGATCCCGTGTTCTGGAACCTCCTGCTGAGTCCTGAATATACCCTATAATGTAGGTAGCTACCTAAATCGGGACCTACTCTAGGTATACAGAACAAAAAAAAGGGAAATTACAGTATCCTGAGTGATTGATCCCCCACAGTCGTAAATACTGCGTATTGTGGGTGGGCAATGACTCACAAAGATAATATAGTGCCAGGTTCACCGAAGACCCCAAGTATGGTTGCCTGTGAGTCTGAATATCATCAAAACAACAATATCAAAGTTGCCGTACACATTTGTACATGCAAATGTACCATCAATATGAATACATGTACTGAACACCAGAAATACTGCCTCCTAAGTTGGTGGCGTAGGGTCAGGTGTCAGAGTCCCACGCGTTTCACCCTAATAGATTGTCGGGTTCCTCAGGGGACATATTATAGTACAATGCTCTAATTTGGCATCGGTAGGAGGTGGCGAGACTGTCGGCAGGCCCCTCTATTATGATGACACTGTTTGACCAAATTATTCACTAGTCAGTTTAGTTCATTCATTAATTAGCTTGTAAAGGTCTGATATTGTGACCATATATACATGGATCATTGGAAAGCACAAGATAGGTGCATATAAGGTGGATGTATAGCATGAATTACGGGCTCCCAAATGGGTATATAGGTTCTTATGAACATAGAAGGTTACCTAGGATACGGTCTCATCTGTGCCATCACATGTATAATAAACAGTGAAATACAAATAACAAGATACTACTTGCATGCCAGGATGAGACCAAGGAGGCCCCGAGCTATTGATGCGGTTCGCAGTGTATTCACTCGCATATTCAGCAACAGCCCACGTACATGCGATAGTGGTGCCTCACTGATCCTGTGTGTGAGGACGAAACTGACTAGTGAATAATTTGGTCAAACAGTGTCATCATAATAGAGGGGCCTGCCGACAGTCTCGCCACCTCCTACCGATGCCAAATTAGAGCATTGTACTATAATATGTCCCCTGAGGAACCCGACAATCTATTAGGGTGAAACGCGTGGGACTCTGACACCTGACCCTACGCCACCAACTTAGGAGGCAGTATTTCTGGTGTTCAGTACATGTATTCATATTGATGGTACATTTGCATGTACAAATGTGTACGGCAACTTTGATATTGTTGTTTTGATGATATTCAGACTCACAGGCAACCATACTTGGGGTCTTCGGTGAACCTGGCACTATATTATCTTTGTGAGTCATTGCCCACCCACAATACGCAGTATTTACGACTGTGGGGGATCAATCACTCAGGATACTGTAATTTCCCTTTTTTTTGTTCTGTATACCTAGAGTAGGTCCCGATTTAGGTAGCTACCTACATTATAGGGTATATTCAGGACTCAGCAGGAGGTTCCAGAACACGGGATCGTCCTTATCAGGACGGCTATTCCGTTTATAGGCAGGGGCTTGAGCCTAGGGTTGAACATAGGGACAGATCAGAATCTACGACTGTCCACCTCGTCCATCATTGAGCCTGCCATCTGGACACGAAAGTATCATCCCATGCCATTAAGGTTATACCTTTTCTTTGTTCTTTTTTTTTTATGTATGTTTGTGGGACTTCGTTATTTTATTTTATGTAAATTAGATTAAAGGCTACGTTTTAGAACAGGTTGTTCCCTGTGATTACTTCAATTATACATATATACTTCCTGTGGTCATTACTCCCTCTGACGGGATATCGTCTTAGCTGTGATTTATAAGAGTATGCACTAGTGAGGATGAATAGCTTCTACAGAACTACTGTGTTACAAGCAGTGGGTGTGGAACCGCTGGATTAACCAACAGGTTTAACTTTGGGCTAATGCTAAGGGTGTTATCCTGACAGTTCCCTGGTTTTCACCCTTTAACACCTATATGGGGATCTGGACTTCACTGCAAGAGTACCACCAGGCTGCTACATCTTGGAGAAGCCCCTTTGTGGTTGACAGCTGATCCACGGGGGTCAGAGACACCCTGAGTGAAGTACGGAGGGGTCAGGCAAAACTGTAGTCATAGACAGGCTGAGGTCAAAACAACATATAGTTACGTTGCTGCTTCTGGACCTCACTGTTGCAAAGGAAAATGTCCGGAAAGCGAGAGATCAACTGTTAACGACAGCCAAGACTTCCTAGTTATCGGAAAGGGACAAATCATAATGCTCCCATCTGGCAATTTCTATGATTTACGGGTCTGTACCACCCCACCAATCATAACGCAGTCTACTGGAAAGGGCAATAAAAGCCTGGTTACAAACTCTGATCTCTTGTGAACTGTTGGACATCAGTACCTGTTTATTTTGTCTCCTCACAGTTGAATCACCTGCATTAATCCCTTGATCACCTCTTCTGTACCCCAGATTTAGACCCCATCCACTGCCCATTATAGAAAACAGTTTTTTTTTTTTTCCTTTGCATAAATCACTAGAAAAAAAAAACGATTAGCTCGGGTGCGGACCCATTCACTTCAATGGGTCCGCAAAAGTTGCTCCGTTCCAGGCCCCGCAAAAAAAATATATAGCATGTCCTATTCTTGTCCGTTTTGTGGACAAGAATAGGCATGTCTACAATGGGCCGCCCGTTCCGTTCCGCAAATTGCGGAAGGCACAACGACGGCTTCCATTTTTTGCGGATCTGCGGGTTGCGGACTGCAAAAAACGGCACGGTCGTGTGCATGTAGCCTTAAGATAATACATTAGCTTTACCTGTAGGCCAGTGGAAAACCAGACAAAATGGGGAACAGGTAGGGTCTAGTTGTACATTTTGTTGCACCTGTAAAATTTTTATAAATCTATAATCTCATTTTATTATGCCCTTTATATGAAATGGTATTGCATTTCCTTAAGCACATTTTTCTCTTATGTGGCAAGGGGCATATGTGTCTGGATGTGGTTACACTCTCTGCATCAGGGCTGCATTAGGAGTAGTACTTGTCCTTTGTCTGTTTTTACTATCCCCCCTTAGATATACCAATGCTCAGGAATGTAGTAAAACAGCATTTACAGATTGTATATGATTATTGAAATGCTTAATGTGGTTTAAACTTCAGCCTGGGCTGATTTCCAGTTGACTCAGTTTACAGAATAATAACCTATGTCAATTACTTAATGGGAGGGAATTTCAATTGCCTTACTCGATTTTTTATTTTATTTTTTTGTGATTTTGAAGCCCGCTGACACCTTTTCTGATTCAAATTACTATTTTAGTTTGTGTTGCAAATCAAGGATGTGGCTTCCTTTACTGACACTCTTAAGCATGCTTAACTATTAAAGCAAATTGCTTCCTTCTTGCTACTACTATAATCATGATGTGACATTTTTTTGTTATTATTATTATTATTATTATAATTTGCTCTTTTACTGTTGATGGTACTATAGACTATATGGTGGAGATTTATCAAGACTGGCGTTTTCTATGTCAGTCTTCATATCCAACACTACAAAGCACTACTCTGCCAATCCACAGTAGGTTCTATTCAGCTTGCTGTGCTAATTAGGCTAATTGGGTAAACAAACAAAATTTAAAATATTGTAGATTACTCTCTCTGCCACTATAGAAATTTAGTATCTCTATAATCGCACTAACCTGCGAAATACATTTTTCTACTTTCTCAATTCATTATATAGAACATTAACCCCTTCACGACATCTGACATACATGTAAGTGTTTAAAGATAGCTGCCAGGTGCCTGCTTTTTCATATAGCAGACACTTTCTGCTAAGGGTACTTTCACACTTGCGTTGTTTGATTCCGGCAGGCAGTTCCGTTGCCTGAACTGACTGCCTGATCAGGCAAACTGTATGCAAACGGATGTCATTTTTTCTGACTGATCAGGCATTTTTCTGACTGATCAGGATCCTGATCAGTCAGAAAAATGCCTGATCAGTCCGAAAAATGCATTGCAATACCGGATCCGTTTTTCCGGTGTCATCAGGCAAAACGGATCCGTTTTTTTTTTTTTTTTCATTTTTAAAGGTCTGCGCATGCGCAGACCGGAAGGACGGATCCGGCATTCCGGTATTTTGAATGCCGGATCCGGCACTAATACATTCCTATGGAAAAAAATGCCGGATCCGGCATTCAGGCAAGTCTTCAGTTTTTTTCGCCGGAGATAAAACCGTAGCATGCTACGGTTTTCTCTTTTGCCTGATCAGTCAAAACGACTGAACTGAAGACATCCTGATGCAAACTGAACGGATTACTCTCCATTCAGAATGCATGGGGATATGCCTGATCAGTTATTTTCCGGTATAGAGCCCCTGTGACGGAACTCTATGCCGGAAAAGAAAAACGCAAGTGTGAAAGTACCCTAATGTCTGCGATGGGGGGTAATGCCGATTGCGGATATTTATGACCTCAAAACAAAAAAATCTAAAAAATCTAATCACCCCTCTTTCCCCAAAGTCTAAATAAACTGTGGCCTAGTCACAGGGTGGGGAGGGTGGCAACCGCATGAGGAGTCAAAACAGTGGCCCTGTCACAGAGTGGGTAGGTCGGGGGCAACAGCAGTGGAAGTAACAGCACAAGATGTTGGGTAGCAGTAGGAGAAGAAGACATCAGAGGCAGCAGGTGTGTGGCATCAAGGGGTGGCAGCATCAGAATAGTGGCTGAAGCAAGTGGTCAGAAGAAATGGGTCTTTTTTTTACAAAGTTTTGGTGTGGCAACCAGAATGATCTAGCCTGATGCATTAAGTACTGGTGTGTTAAAATCCTGTCTGAGCCACGCCTGATTCATCTTTGTAAAGGTCAGTCTTTCAACATTTTGGGTGGAAAGGCGAGTTCTCATTGTGGTAACTATGCCCCCCATCTCACTAAACCTGCTCTGATGCCACACTACTGGACTAGAAGGAAAGTTTGTCCAGGGCAAACTCAGCCATTTGCGGCCACAAATCAAGTTTGGCTGCTCAGTAGTCCAGGGGATCTTGGATCTGGGGTGGTAGGTTGCAGTCCAAGTATGCCACCACCTGCTGGTTCAGGTTCTGCTCCATGTCCTGCTGCTGCTGCTGGTGGGTGCTTTCTTCAGTAGGCTGGTGAAGAAAAGTGCTCATTAGAGACTCCAGACTCGAGGCTGCTGATGGAACTGGTGCTGCTTCTGTCCCCCCACTCCCCTCCAGCAGTCATGGCAGTGAAGCATAAGTACAGAGAGCACCCCGATCAGACCTTTGTGAGGATGGGCGATGGAGCACATAGGTAGCGGTCAATTGACTACATAGAATGTATCGATAGTAGTTGAGTTTATCCTCCCTCAGCAGGTGGAAAAAAGGCCCCCATTTTGAACCAGTAGTGAGAGTCTAACATAGTGGAGAGCCAATAGTCATCCCTCTGCACGCAGGCAACTCAGCATGCATCTGGCCATTTGTGCAAGGGACTCAGAAGGACTCCTTGCCTTCATCTCCACTGCATACAGCCACGTTGTGTGTCAGGCTCATCTGCCTGGACTTTCTCATCGCCCTTCAGCTCCTCCTGCTCCTCTCCTGTCACATGTGCACCTAAATCACCCATTTCTGAATACATTGCTTGTGCGTGAATGTCCTCCACCTCCTCTTCCTCCACCAGTTTAGCCCCCACAGGACTCAGGTAGCTGTGAGATGTGGGCACCACATCTCTTGTGCCCTGGCCAGCCAGATTTATCAGCATCTGCTCCAGGATGTGAAGGAGTGGATTGATATTGTTCATCCCAGTCCAAGTGACTGACAAATAAAGTGGCCTCCTCAAAGGGCCTGAGCAAATGACAGGTGTCATGAATGAGCTGCCACTGGTTAAAATCAAAGTTACACAGGGGGTGCTCCTGCACGCTTGCATAATCAAGAAATAGTTTATGGCCTTCCTTTGCTCATATAGTCGGTTCAACATGTGGAGGGTGGAGTTTCAACAGGTCGAAACTTCGCATATCAGGCAATGTTGGGGAACTCTATTCTGCCTTTGCAGCTCAAGGAGGGTGTTCTTTGCAGTGTATGAATGGCAGAAGTGCATGCACAGTTTCTTAGCCATTTTCAGGGTGTCTTGCAGTTGGGTGGAAAACCTCAGGAACAACTTTATAACCAGATTGAAGACGTGCGCCATGCAGGGTGCATGGGTCAGCCCTCCTTGACGTAGCACTGACACAATGTTCTTCCCATTGTCAGTAAACATGGTTCTGATTTTAAGTTAAGCCAAGATTGGATTTCCTCTTGAAGGACGTGGAGCAGTTTCTCCCCGATGTGACTCCGTTTGCCCAGGCAAACCAGGTGCAGAACAGAGTGACACCGCCGTGCTCTGCACATGTGGTATACTGGAGTAGCACTCCGAATTGTGCCTGCAGTGGAGGCTGAGGACAAGGTGGAGGATGAGGGGGCAGAGAAGGACATTGGCGCAGGACTCGAATCTTGAGAACATGGAGGTGACAGTGCCGTCACCTGGTCGATTTACTTGTGTAACTGGGCAGAAACCACTTTTACCCAGTGTGTTGTAAATTACATATATTGTTCTTAACGGTAGTTACAGCTTCACACTTCGACGCTGATGTGAACTTTAGCAGACACCAACAGGCTCAAGCACTGACCCACCTTCTGTTCAACATAAGTGTGCAGAGCTGGTATGGCCTTTTTGGAGAGGTAATGATTGCTTGGGACTCTCCACCTTTGCTCAGCAGAAGCCATCAGTTCTCTGAAAGGTGCATAATAGTGTTGGGCGAGCATGCTCGATCGAACACCATTTCCACTCAAGCAGCCAATAAACGTGCGGGGAAGTACTGGCCCTCACTGTAATGCCATAGCCATGTTGGTTAATGGCATTACAGTGATTGACTGTCCGGAACGCGTCATCGGGTGCTATATAGCCACCCGATGCCTCTACTACTACCGAAAGTACTCAGGCCGTGAGCAAGGTCTTGGATAAGTATACCACTATGAATAAATGAATTTATTTACGGATGGATATATAAATAATCTAAAAGAAAATATATGAAAATAAACAAGATATTTATGCAATATTCTTTTGTGAGTGCCGTGGTTTTCCTATCAACATTGGCATTTTACCTACCACTGAGCACCATCCACACTAAATGAGGAGTGCCGTTCAAATCTTATTTTCAATTGCAGGGCGACGCAGGACTCTACTCGCGAAGTCACACCAGTGCGACCAGGTGGTTGTTTGGATTGCAGCAGATAATGCTTCCAGTCTGTTAAACACCACCCTGTCTTCACAAAGTCCAGTCTCAGTAGACAAGAGTCTGGTCAATAGAATCCTCACCCTGATCCTCCTTCCCCCCACCATGGAGAGTCTTGGCAAACAAGTGATCCCACTCTCAGATATTCAGAGGAGCTCATTTCAGCGCCATTCCTTGATTTGGGCCTCTCGCCAAGCCCACTTGAAGAGGGACATGAGGAGATCTTGTGCACTGATTTCCAAACACTTGAGCATCCACAGTCAGAAGAAGATTACGGTGGGGAACGGAAATTAGTGTTTCACGAGGTGGATGATGATGATGAGACACAGTTGGCAATAAGTCCACTGCAATTAGGGCTCTTTCACACTTGCGTTGTCCGGATCCGTCGTGTACTCCATTTGCCGGAATTACACGCCGGATCCAGAAAAACGCAAGTGAACTGAAAGCATTTGAAGATGGATCAGTCTTCAAAATGCGTTCAGTGTTACTATGGCAGCCAGGACGCTATTAAAGTCCTGGTTGCCATAGAAGTAGTGGGGAGCAGGGGAGCAGTATACTTACCGTCCGTGCGGCTCCCGGGGTGCTCCAGAATGATGTCAGAGCGCCCCATGCCCATGGCTGACGTGTCCATGCGATCACGTCATCCATGCGTGTGGTGCGTCCTGACGTCACTCTGAAGCGCCCGGGAGCCGCACGGACGGTAAGTATACTGCTCCCCCTGCTCCCCACTACACTTTACCATGGCAAACAGGACTTTAGCTCCCTTGCAGCCATGGTAACCATTCAGAAAAAGCTAAACGTCGGATCCGGTAATGCTCCGAAACGACGTTTAGCTTAAGGCCGGATCCGGATTAATGCCTGGGTGAAGTGGAGGCCGGGAGAGAGTTGTTCCCTGGGATGGCACAGGTGCTACTGATGCCAAGGATTGCGGGCCCTACTTCCATTAGGATTTTCTGCCACCACCTACATTAGTGGCTGCCATCCCCCCTTCCCCTCCTCCGCCTTCTCCACTTCCACCTCTGCCATCAGTCAGTAGCTGGAAGCAGTGTAGCACTGCAGTGGGGAAACGGCAACAGGCATGCTTAAACGCGGTAGAGCTGTGGCAGGGTATAAGGAACCAGACTAAGCTGTGGCTCTCGCCACTCAACCTACAACCAGGCCTGGTTGTGTATGATAATGGCCGTAACTTGGTGGCCGCTTTGGAGCTCGGCAAGCTCACACACATACAATGCCTAGCCCACATGTTCAACTTAGTGGTTCAGCGGTTTCTCAAAACCTGCCCCAATATGCCTGAGCTACTGGTGAAAGTGCGCCGCATGTGTGCCCATTTCCGAAAGTCATCTACAGCTGCCACCGGTCTGGCAACTGTGCAGCAGGGCTTGCAATTGCCATCTCACCACCTGTTGTGCCACGTGAGCATGCGCTGGAAATCCACGTTCCACATGTTGGCCAGGCTTTGTGAGCAGCAGAGGGCAGTAGTGGAATACCAATTGCAACATGATCGTCTCCTTTCCAGTCAGCTTCCACTCTTCGTAAGCGACGAGTGGGCATGGATTTCTGACCTCTGTGAGGTTTTATGCAACTTTGAGGAATCAACACAGATGGTGAGCAGCGATGCCGCCATTATCATCCCACTTCTGTGTCTACTGAAATGCTCGTTGCTCACAATGAAGGCGGACACTTTGCATGTGTAATAGGTGGAAATGGGGGAAGGGATAGCCAGACCACCCTCTGTTCGTCTTCTCAGCGCAAATTGGATGATGATGATGATGAGTTGCAGGAGACGATTGCCTCCGCTACAGAGGGTAGTACCCATAGCAGGTTTATTCCATCTGTTCAGCGTGGATGGACCGAAGAAGAGGAAGAGGATGAGGAGAATGAGAGTAATCCTCCTGATTAGGACAGTGAAGTATTTTCTGTTGGGACTCTGGCACACATGGCTGACTTTATGTTATGCTGCCTTTCCCGTGGCCCTCGCATTATACGCATTTTGTCCAACACCAATTGCTGATTGTTCACCCTTCTCGACCCTCGCTATAAAGAGAACTTCTCATCTCTCATTACTGTGGTGGAGCGGACTAGCAAAATGGTGCAATACCAGAAGGTCCTTGTGGAAAAATTGCTCCAGAAAATTCCATCTGACAACGCTGGCAGCAGAGTACGTAGTTCCTTGGGCAACTGAAGAGGGGAGATGAGGGGAACACACAGCAGTTCCAAGAGAGGCAGGGCAACACTTTCCAAGGCCTGGGACAGTTTCATGACACCCTGCCAGCATCCTGATGCGCAGCCTAGTGTCACAAGGAGGGAAAAGTTTTGGAAGATGGTGGAGTACGTAGCAGACCGTTTCAGCATCCTCAGTGATCCCTCTGTGCCCTAACAACTATTGGGTGTCCAAGCTGGACATGTGGCATGACCTGGCGCTCTACGCCTTGGAGGTGCTGGCCTGCCCTGCCGCCAGTGTTTTGTCAGAGAGGGTATTTAGTGCTGCTGGGGGCATAATAACTGATAAGCGCATCCGCCTGTCAACTAAAAATGCTGACAGGTTGACTCTTATTAAAATGAACAAGGCCTTGATTGCCCCTGACTTCTCTACTCCACCAGAGGAAAGCGGCTGCACATAAAGGCACTTTATATGTGGCTTTTATGGTGTATTGAATACACTGTATTCCCATGTACCCCTTCCACCACAAAAAACGGTATATGGTTTAATCTTCCTTTTCTCGTCCTCCTCCTCCATCATATTATCATGCTCCTAATGTTTTAGAGGGTCATCTCAGCAGCAGACCTTCACTCCTAATGTTTTAGAGGGTCACCAGCAGGCACTCACCCATAATTTTTTAGATGGTCAGATGAGCAGCAGGCCCTCGCCCCTAATGTTTTAGTTGGTCAGATCAGCAGCAGGCCCTCGCCCCTAATGTTTCAGAGGGTCAGCTCAGAAGCAGACCCTCACCACTAATGTTTTAGAGGGTCACCAGCAGGCCATCAATCATAATTTTTCAAGGGTGTGTATGATGCCCTCCTTTATGTGTAATAAAGGGTGTATTGGAGTGCCGGTTCCTTGTAATTTTTGGCAGCCCTTTCACTTAGTGCATAGGCTGTATGAATGTAGAAGTCCCACTAGCTATACAATTGTACCACAATGTGAATGAGGCCCTCCTTTATGTGATATACAGTTTGTATCGGAGTGTCTTTTCCTTGTAATTTTTGGCAGCACTTGCGCTTTATATATACATATACATACATGTAAATATACAGGAAAGAATGTTCCCTAACAATTTTTCCTCTAAAATCGATTTTATCTTTGGTTATGTGCGTATTATTGTGCAATGAAGTAAAGGATCCCAGCAGACGTGACTGGATGCTTGTAACAAATGCGGCGTGCATCCAAGCGAGTGCTGACCAGCTTATCTTCACATGTGCGTATTATTGTCAGTCTGTAAAAGTGGCGTACTACTCGGACAAAATATTTCCCAGCAGCGACCTGGGAGTCCAAGATGCATCCAGACATCCTCCCCCTTTATTTTATCTTTTCAGCGTGGATGGACCGAAGAAGAGGATGAGGAGAATGAGAGTAATCCTCCTGATTAGGACAGTGAAGTCTTGTCTGTTGGGACTCTGGCACATATGGCTAACTTTATGTTATGCTGCCTTTCCCGTGACCCTCGTGTTATACGCATTTTGGCCAACACCGATCACTGGTTGTTCACCCTTCTCGACCCCTGCTACAAAGAGGACTTCTCATCTCTCATTACTGTGGTGGAGAGGACTAGCAAAATGGTGCAATACCAGAAAGTCCTTGTGGAAAAATTGCTTCAAAAAAATTCCAGCTGACAACGCTGGCAGCAGAGTACGTAGTTCCTTGGGCAACCAAAGAGGGGAGATGAGGGGTGCCTGGTTTAATACTCAGGTTCTCCCATTGACTTTCATTGTGCTCTGTAGAGCACCCGAGCATCCCAAAGTGTTCTACCCGAGCACCAGAGCACTTTGGTGCTCGATCAACACTAGTGCAGAGTCCACCACATGGAAACAAAGGGACTGTAGTACCAGATACTTGGCCAGGAGTACGTTCAGCTTCTGCACCTTTGGATGAGTGCACGCATACTGTTGCCTGCTTGAAATCACCTTGGTGATCAGTTGTTGACGAAACAAGTGATGAGCAGGAGCATAAGGACCAATAGACTCAGGACTTAGCACCCTGCTGAGGTGATGGAGCCTTGACTGCTGGAGATGGGGTGTGGGCCACTTGGTGATGCAGCAGTTTGTGCATCAGGCTGTACCACTACATTAGCGCCACGGTTTTCCCAGGCCACTTTATGGATGTACCCTATGTATAATAGAACATGAACACCCCAAAATTTGTAGCATCAGGCCGCAATTTCACCCAAGAATCAAGGATGAATGGATGTACTGATGTATAAAAGAACATGAACACCCTAAAATTTGTAGTATCAGGCCAAAATTTCACCCTAATAATACAATTAAAGATTAATGCATTTACTTATATAAAAAAGAAAGTGAACACCCCGAAATCTGTGGTATCAGGCTGCAATTTCACCCCAGAATCAACGTGAACATCCCAAAATTTGTAGTATCAGACCACAGTTTTGCCCTAATTACACAATTAAAGATTAACAAATTTACTTATGTATAAAAGAACATGAACACCCTAAAATCTGTAGTATCAGGCCGCAATTTCACCCCATAATTAAGGATGAATGGATGTACTAATGTATAAAAGAACATGAACACCCTAAAATTTGTAGTATCAGGCCAAAATTTCACCCTAATAATACAATTAAAGATTAATGCATTTACTTATATAAAAAAGAAAGTGAACACCCCGAAATCTGTGGTATCAGGCTGCAATTTCACCCCAGAATCAAAGATGAATGGATGTACTTATGTATAATAGAACGTGAACACACCAAAATTTGTAGTATCAGGCTGCAATTTCACCCTAATTTCACAATTAAGTATTAATGGATTTACTTATGTAAGGGGGAACACACAGCAGTTCCAACAGAGGCCAGGCAACACTATCCAAGGCCTGGGGCAGTTTGATGACACCCCGCCAGCACCCTTACCCTCATGCGCGGCCTAGTGTCACAAGAAGGGAAAAGTTTTGGAAGATAGTGAAAAAGTACGTAGCAGATCGTGTCAGCGTCCTCAGTGATCCCTCTGTGCCTTACAACTATTCGGTCTCCAAGCTGGACACGTGGCACAAACTTGCGCTCTACGCCTTGGAGATGATGGCCTGCCCTGCTGCCAGCGTTTTGTCAGAGAGGGTATTTAGTGCTGCTGGGGGCATAATAACTGATAAGCACATCCGCCTGTCAACTGAAAATGCTGACAGGTTGAATCTTATCAAAATGAACAAGGCCTTGATTGCGCCTGACTTCTCTACTCCACCAGAGGAAAGCAGCTGAACATAAAGGCACTTTAAATGTGGCTCTTATGGTGTATTGAATACACTGTATTCCCATGCACCCCTTCCACCACAAAAAAACAGTATATGGCTCAATCTTCCTTTTCTCGTCCTCCTCTTCCTCCATCATATCAACATGCTTATTAGGCTGCCCTTGCTCCTAATGTTTTAAAGGGTCAGCTCAGCAGACCCTCACCCCTAATGTTTTAGAGGGTCACCAGCAGGCCCTTGCCCCTAATGTTTTAGATGGTCAGATCAGCAGCAGGCACTCGCCCCTAATGTTTTAGAGGGTCAGCTCAGCAGCAGACCCTCACCCCTAATGTTTTAGATGGTCAGATCAGCAGCAGGCCCTCGCCCCTAATGTTTTACAGGGTCACCAGCAGGCCCTTGCTCCTAATGTTTTTGAGGGTCACCAGCACGCCATCATCATCATAATTTTTCAAGGGTGTGTATGATGCCCTCCTTTATGTGTATTAAAGGGTGTATTGGAGTAGCGGTTCCTTGCAATTTTTCGCAGCCCTTTCACTTAGTGCATAGGCTTTATGAGTGTAGGAGTCCCACTACCTGAACAATTGTACCACAATGGGAATGAAGCCCTCCTTTATTTGATATATAGGTTGTATCAGAGTGTCTCTTCCTTGTAAATTTTGGCAGCACTTTCATGTTATATACAAGCAAATATACAGGAAATTATGTTTCCTAACAATTTTTCCTCTAAAATCGATTTTATCTTCGGTTTTGTGCGTGTTATTGTCAGTCTGCAAAGTGGTGTACTACTCGGACAACATTGTTCCCAGCAGCGACTTGAGTGTCCAAGATGCATCCATACATCCTCCCCATCCTGTACTTGAACTATTGCAGTGGTGTTTCCATCAATTTCTGACCTTTTCCTGTGAACCAGACACCCTCCCCTCTTCAGAGCAGGGGGTGCCTGGTTTAATGCTCGGGTTCTCCCATTGACATCCAGCTGTAGAGCACCCGAACATCCCAAAGTGTTCTACTCGAGCACTAGAGCACACAAGCACTTTGGTGCTCGATCAACACTAGTGGCAGCCTTATTCCCTAACCTGTTGTTAACAGCATTTAAGGATATGTTTTATAATGGAGACATGAGCCATAGGAACCTGTAGTCTGGAGATGTTCATTGACTTCTCTGGGAAAGTGTTCTAGACATGTTCTATAACTTGTGCAGAGGTCATTGTTTGGGGGGGGGGGGGGGGGGAGGGTGAACAGTATCTGCTACTGTGAATAGTGAATTATGTGTCATCTATATATAAGTGTCACTTTTCTTTAAAATCTTTGCCGTAATTATAGTAAGATAACTTATGATAAATGATCTATACAGAACATGAAATGTCAGCCTATTTATAATGCTCGGTGGTCACTGTGAAAAAAACAGGATTACAGGATTTTTTTCTAAATACAGAGACAAAAATCTGATAAAAACCCCAACAATATATAACACATATGTTTCCCATTATGACAAAATCAATACCACTCATGGCAGGAATGCATTGTCTAACAGTCAGAATAGGGGAAGAGTATGCACTAGTCAGGATGAATAGCTTCTACAGAACTACTGTGTTACAAGCAGTGGGTGTGGAACCGCTGCATTAACCAACAGGTTTAACTTTGGGCTAATGCTAAGGGTGTTATCCTGACAGTTCCCTGGTTTTCACCCTTTAACACCTATATGGGGATTTGGACTTCACTGCAAGAGAACCACCAGGCTGCTACATCTTGGAGAAGTCCCTTTGTGGTTGACAGCTGATCCACGGGGGTCAGAGAGACCCTGAGTGAAGTATGGAGGGGTCAGACAAAACTGTAGTCATAGACAGGCGGAGGTCAAAACAACATATAGTTACGTTGCTGCTTCTGGACCTCACTGTTGCAAAGGAAAATGTCCGGGAAGCGAGAGATCAACTGTTAACGACAGCCAAGACTTCCTAGTTATCGGAAAGGGACAAATCATAATGCTCCCATCTGGCAATTTCTATGATTTACGGGTCTGTACCACCCCACCAATCATAACGCAGTCTACTGGAAAGGGCAATAAAAGCCTGGTTACAAACTCTGATCTCTTGTGAACTGTTGGACATCAGAACCTGTTTCTTTTGTCTCCTCACAGTTGAATCACCTGCATTAATCCCTTGATCACCTCTTCTGTACCCCAGATTTAGACCCCATCCACTGCTCATTATAGAAAACAGTTTTTTTTCTTTTTTCTTTGCATAAATCACTAGAAAAAAAAAACTATTAGCTTTAGGTAGTTTACATGTAGGTTTAGATTTTATTTAGACTTAGTCCACAAGCACCAAGCCATCGAGCCAGATTGTCAGATCAGTTCATCATTAGTTCATCAATGTCAATTCATAGCATCAACTTGTCAGTCCATAAGCTTGTCAGTCCATTAGTCTTATATTTTGCCACTCCATCAGTGTCAGATTTGGGGATCAAGTGACGATTATGTACCCTTGCATTATTTTTATTTATTTAATAAAATTTCTTAATGAAATATAAAGAAAGCAATAAACTATGTATAGTAATCATGAATAAATGTTATCACCAAAAATATTGCAATTTTTTTCAATTTAATTAAATAAATTGCAAAAAATATATATAATTGCAATTTAATTAAATAAATAAAATCTAAAAGTCCATCAATGTCAGAATGTCAGTTTGTCATTCTCTAATTTATTATTGTTGGTGTTAGTGTAAAAAAAAAAAAAAATTTTTTTTTGGGTAGCGTTAGCATTAGCGTTAACTTTAGGATATTATGTGAGAAAAAAAATAAAATAACAATGTTATATATTATACAACTGTTATAATTTGCTATAGCTGAAGGGGTTATCCAAGAGTAAGACAGACTTCCCAAAATAGCCAACGCATGGTGGAAATCATTACCTGGTCCCTGCCGCTGGGTTCAGTATCTAATACTACATTTTTTTTCTAGTTTCTCAATACATTACATAGAACATTAAAGAGGTTGTCCGGGTTCAGAGCTGAACCCGGACATACCCTTATTTTCACCCAGGCAGCCCCCCTGAGGCTAGCATCGGAGCATCTTTTGTTTTCAATAACACACTGCCGGGCAGTAACTTCCGCCCGGCAGTGTGTTTGGTGACGTTACCGGCTCTGAGGGGCGGGCTTTAGCTCTGCCTTAGCCGTTTTACTGGCTAGGACAGCGCTAAATCCCGCCCATCAGTGGCGGTGACGTCACCGGGGTTCCTGGCAGCCCCATGGAGAGCCCCGGTACGTCACTGGAACTCCAAAAAATGCCTTTGCCCTCCACAATTTAGCTCAGGGCAAAGGAGAGCATCGGAGCATGAACTGCTCCGATGCTCATGTCAGGGGGCTGCCGGGGTGAAAATGGAGGGATGTCCGGGTTCAGCTCTGAACCCGGACAACCCCGTTTAAATCAAACATCTGTGGTGCGCTGTTGTATTTTACTATAGGAAAATCTCTTGACTCTAGGAAATACTTCAATGTGCCCATAGATTTCCCAAATGTATGCCATAAAAGGTTGACATATTGACAAACATTTGACCAGTATGTTTTTTGCATTCCTCACTGTATTGTGAATCAGTAAGTTGGTGGAAAAGGGAAAGCATCACAGATCATTTAAATGAGTGATCAAATGAGACATACAGAACCTGCTTCTCAATATTTTTGGGATGAGTAGGAAAGTATGCCTCATGCACACGTTGCGGTCCGCATCTGAGCCGCAGTTTTTGCGGCTCGGGTGCGGACCCATTCACTTCAATGGGGCTGCAAAAGATGCGGACAGCACTCCGTGTGCTGTCCGCATCCATTGCTCCGTTCCGAGGCCCCGCAAAAAAAATATAGCATGTCCTATTCTTGTACGTCTTGCGGACAAGAATAGTCATGTCTACAATGGGCCGTCCGTTTTGTTCTGCAAATTGCGGAAGGCACAAGGTAGGCTTCTGTTTTTTGCGGATCCGCGGTTTGTGGACTGCAAAAAACTGCACGGTCGTGTGCATGTAGCCTTAATATAATACTTTAGGTTTACCTTTAGGACAGTGGAAAACCAGACAAAATGGGGAACAGGTAGGGTCTAGTTGTACATTTTGTTGCACCTGTAAAATGTTCTAAATCTATAATCTAATTTTATTATGCCCTTTATATGAAATGGTATTGCATTTCCTTAAGCACGTTTTTCTCTTATGTGGCAAGGGGCATATGTGTCTGGATGTGGTTACACTCTCTGCATCAGTGCTGCATTAGGAGTGAACTCAAAATATAGAAGTAGTACTTGCCCTTTGTCTGTTTTTACTATCCCCCTTATACCAATGCTCAGGAATGTAGTAAAACAGCATTTACAGATTGTATATGATTATTGAAATGCTTCATGTGGTTTAAACTTCAGCCTGGACTGATTTCCAGTTGACTCACAGTTTACAGAATAATAACCTATGTCAATTACTTAATGGGAGGGAATTTCAATTGCCTTACTCTATTTTTATTATTTTTTTTTGTGATTTTGAAGCCCGCTGACACCTTTTCTGATTCAAATTACTATTTTAGTTTGTGTTGCAAATCAAGGATGTGGCTTCCTTTACTGACACTCTTAAAGGGTTTCTACCACCAGAAATACTGTTATGTAGCTGACTGACATTAGCGATGCGCCCATGTCAGCACTACATAACAGTGTGTTTCTAACGTTAGTCCCTGCAGCCGTTTTTGTTAAAAAAGCACTTTTATTATATGCTAATGAGCCTCTAGGTGCCATGTGGGTGTAAAATCAGCACCTAGAGGCTCCATCCACTCACCCTGTATTCCACCCAGGTCCAGTGTTGTGCCCGCCCAGCTCCTCTTGATTGATGCCACTGTTCTCTGCATCGTTGGCGAAATCCCGCGCCTGCGCCGTTCACTTCTGTCTTCGGCGCAGGCGCAGTGAGTGAATGATGCGATCCTGGTACCGGCTTCCTCACTGCGCCTGCGCCGACTAAGTCACGGTGAGGAAGCCGGCATCAGGAGAGCAGCCTTCACTCACTGCGCCGAAGACCGAAGTGAACGGCGCAGGCGCGGGATTTTGCCAACGATGCAGGGAACAGTGGCATCAATCAAGAGGAGCTGGGCGGGCACAACACTGGACCTGGGCGGAATACAGGGTGAGTGGACGGAGCCTCTAGGTGCTGATTTTACTCCCACATAGCACCTAGAGGCTCAGTAGCTTATAATAAAAGTGCTTTTTTAAACAAATTTAAGCAAATTGCTTCCTTCTTGCTACTACTATAATAATGATGTGACATTATTTTGTTATTATTATTATAAATTTGCTCTTTTACTGTTGATGGTACTATAGACTCTATGGTGGAGATTTATCAAGACTGGCGTTTTCTATGTCAGTCTTCATATCCAACACTACAAAGCACTACTCTGCCAATCCACAGTAGGTTCTATTCAGCTTGCTGTGCTAATTAGGCTAATTGGGTAAACAAACAAAACTTTAAATATTGTAGATTACTCTCTCTGCTGCCACTATAGAAATTTAGTATCTCTATAATCGCACTAACCTGCGAAATACATTTTTCTACTTTCTCAATTCATTATATAGAACAATAACCCCTTCACGACATCTGACATACATGTAAGTATTTAAAGATAGCTGCCAGGTGCCTGCTTTTTCATATAGCAGACACTTTCTGCTAATGTCTGCGATGGGGGGGTAATGCCGATTGCAGATATTTATGACCTAAAAAAAATGTCCAAAAATCTAATCACCCCTCTTTCCCCAAAATCAAAATAAACTGTGGCCCAGTCACAGGGTGGGGAGGGTGGCAACCGCATGAGGAGTCAAAACAGTGGCCCTGTCACAGAGTGGGGAGGTCGGGGGCAACAGCAGTGGAAGTAACAGCACAAGATGTTGGGTAGCAGTAGGAGAAGAAGATATCAGAGGCAGCAGGTGTGCGGCATCAAGGAGTGGCAGAATCAGAATAGTGGCTGAAGCAAGAGGTCAGAAGAAATTGGTCTTTTTTTTACAAAGTTTTGGTGTGGCAACCAGAATGATCTAGCCTGATGCATTAAGTACTGGTGTGTTAAAATCCTGGCTGAGCCACGCCTGATTCATCTTTGTAAAGGTCAGTCTTTCAACATTTTGGGTGGAAAGGCGAGTTCTCATTGTGGTAACTATGCCCCCCACCTCACTAAACCTGCTCTGATGCCACACTACTGGACTAGAAGGAAAGTTTGTCCAGGGCAAACTCAGGAAGTTGCAGCCACAAATCAAGTTTGGCTGCCCAGTTGTCCGGGATCTTGGATCTGGGGTGGTAGGTTGCAGTCCAAGTATGCCACCACCTGCTGGTTCAGGTTCTGCTCCATGTCCTGCTGCTGCTGGTGGGTGCTTTCTTCAGTAGGCTGGTGAAAAAAAGTGCTCATTAGAGACTTCAGACTCTAGGCTGCTGATGGAACTGGTGCTGCTTCTGGCCCCCCACTCCCCTCTAGCAGTCATGGCAGTGAAGCATGAGTACAGAGGGCACCCCGATCAGACCTTCGTGAGGATGGGCGATGGCACACATAGGTAGCGGCCAATTCACTACATAGAATGTCTCGATAGTAGTTGAGTTTATCCTCCCTCAGCAGGTGGAAAAAAGGCCCCCATTTTGAACCAGTAGTGAGAGTCTAACATAGTGGAGAGCCAATAGTCATCCCTCTGCCGGATGGTGATAACATAGCTGTCATGCAAGCACTCAAGCAACTCAGCATGCATTTGGCCATTTGTGCAAGGGACTCAGAAGGACTCCTTGCCTTCATCTCCACTTCATACAGTCACGTTGTGTGTCAGACTGTCACATGTGCACCTAAATCACCCATTTCTGAATACATTGCTTGTGCGTGAATGTCCACCTCCTCCTCTTCCTCCTCTGCCAGTTTAGCCCCCACAGGACTCAGGTAGCTGTGAGATGTGGGCACCACATCTCCTGTCCCCTGGCCAGCCAGATTTATCAGCATCTGCTCCAGGATGTGAAGGAGTGGATTGATGTTGTTCATCCCAGTCCAAGTGACTGACAAATAAAGTGGCCTTCTCAAAGGGCCTGAGCAAATGGCAGGTGTCATGCATGAGCTGCCACTGGTTAAAATCAAAGTTACACAGGGGGTGCTCCTGCACGCTCGCATAATCAAGAAATCGTTTATGGCCTTCCTTTGCTCATATAGTCGGTTCAACATGTGGAGGGTGGAGTTCCAAAGGCTGGAAACTTCGCATATCAGGCGATGTTGGGGAATGCTATTCTGCCTTCGCAGCTCAAGGAGGGTGTGCTTTGCAGTGTATGAGTGGCAGAAGTGCATGCACAGTTTCTTAGCCATTTTCAGGGTGTCTTGCAGTTGGGTGGAAAACTTCAGGCGCAACTTTATAACCAGATTGAAGACGTGCGCCATGCAGGGTGCCTGGGTCAGCCCTCCTTGACGTAGCACTGATACAATGCTCTTCCCATTGTCAGTGACCATGGTTATTATTTTAAGTTAAGCCAAGATTGGATTTCCTCTTGAAGAACATGGAGCAGTTTCTCCCCGATGTGACTCCGTTTGCCCAGGCAAACCAGGTACAGAACAGCGTGACACCGCTGTGCTCTGCACATGTGGTATACTGGAATAGCACTCCGAATTATGCCTGCAGTGGAGGCTGAGGACAAGGTGGAGGATGAGGGGGCAGAGAAGGACATTGGCGCAGGACTCGAATCTTGAGAACATGGAGGTGACAGTGCCATCACCTGGTCGAGTTACTTGTGTAACTGGGCAGAAACCACATTTACCCAGTGTGTTGTAAATGACATATATTGTTCTTAACGGTAGTTACAGCATCACACATCGACGCTGACGTGAACTTTAGCAGACACCAACAGGCTCAAGCACTGACCCACCTTCTGTTCAACATACATGTGCAGAGCTGGTACAGCCTTTTTGGAGAGGTAATGATTGCTTGGGACTCTCCACCTTGGCTCGGCAGAAGCTATCAGTTCTCTGAAAGGTGCAGAGTAGTGTTGGGCGAGCATGCTCGGTCGAACACCATTTCCACTCGAGCAGCCAATAAACGTGCGGGGAAGTACTGGCCCTCACTGTAATGCCATAGCCATGTTGGTTAATGGTATTACAGTGATTGACTGGCTGGAATGCGTCATCGGGTGCTTTATAGCCACCCGCTGCCTCTACTACCGAAAATACGCAGGCCGTGAGCAAGGTCTTGGATAAGACCAAAACGTTGGCCAGTATACCACTATGAATTAATGAATTTATTTCCCGATGGATATATAAATAATATAAAAGAAAATATCTGACAATAAACAAGATATTTATGCAATATTCTTTTGTGAGTGCTGTGGTTTTCCTATCAACATTGGCATTTTACCTACAACTGAGCACCATCCACACTAAATGAGGAGTGCCGTTCAACTCTTATTTTCAATTGCAGGGCGACGCAGGACTCCACTCTCGAAGTCACACCAGTGCAACCAGGTGATTGGTTGGATTGCAGCAGATAATGCTTCCAGTCGGTTAAACACCACCCTGTCTTCCACAAAGTCCAGTCTCAGTAGCCAAGAGTCTGGTCAACAGAATCCTCACCCTGATCCTCCTTCCTCCCACCATGGAGAGTCTTGGCAAACAAGTGATCCCACTCTCAGATATTCAGAGGAGCACATTTCAGCGCCATTCCTTGATTTGGGCCTCTCGCCAAGCCCACTTGAAGAGGGACATGAGGAGATCTTGTGCACTGATTTCCAAACTCTTGAGCATCCACAGTCAGAAGAAGATGACGGTGGGGAACGGCAATTAGTGTTTCACGAGGTGGATGATGATGATGAGACACAGTTGCCAATAAGTCCACTGCAATTAGTGTCTCAAGAGGTTGAAGATGAGGATGAGACACAGTTGTCAATAAGTGAGGTTCTTGTTAGGTCAACAAGTCAGGAGGATGACCAGAGTAAGGAAGTGGAAGAGGAGGTGGTGGACGATGAAATCACTGACCCAACCTGGGAAGATGGCAAGCCGAGCGAGGACAGCAGTACAGAGAGGGACGGATCCGCAGCACCGCAACAGGCTGGAAGAGGCAGTGGGGTGGCAAAAGGGAGAAGGCGGGCCACATCAAACATGCCCCCAACTGTTCCCCGGAGCACCCCCTTGCGGCAATCTCCCTTGCCATGGGGTAGGTGTTCCACAGTCTGGCGCTTTTTTGAGGAAAGTGCAGACTAAAAAAGAATTGTCATTTGCAACCTGTGCCGTACCAAAATGAGCAGAGGCATGAACACTAGCAACCTCCTCCACTGCATAATCCACCACATGGCATCAAAGCACTCTAATAGGTGAGCCGAACGCCTGGGTCCACAATCAGTGTCTGCGGGTCACACCACTGCCTCCTCTTGCCCTGTGTTACGTGCTTGTCAATCCCCTGTCCAAGACGCAGGCCTGGATGCCTCCCGCCCTGCACCTGGACAAGAACCATCAGCTAGCACATCCACTTCTGTGTCCCAGCGCCGCGTACAGATGTCCATACCCCAGGCCTTTGAACGAAAGCGCAAATACCCAGCCACCCACCCACTAAATGCGCACCTTTCCAAATTGATGGCCCTGGAAATGTTGCAATTTAGGTTTGTGGACACTGAGGCTTTCCGCAGCCTGATGGCGGCGGCGGTCCTTCGTTATCAGTCCCCAGCCGCCACTATTTTTCCCAGTGTGCCATCCCCGCCTTAGACCAGCAAGTGTCCCGTAACAACACCCGTGCACTGACCAACACAGCTATTTGGAAGGTCCACTTAACTACTGACACATGGACAAGTGCTTTTGGCCAGGGACTCTACATTTCCCTGACAGCACACTGGGTGATGTGGAGGCCGGGAGCAAGTTGTACCCTGGGATGGCACAGGTGCTACAGACGCCAAGGATTGCGGGCCCTACTTCCATCAGGATTTTCTGCCACCACCTACATTAGTGGCTGCAACCCCCCCTTCCCCTCCTCCGCCTTCTCCTCCACTTCCACCTCTGCCATCAGTCAGTAGCTGGAAACAGTAAAGCACTGCAGTGGGGAAACGGCAACAGGCTTAAATTAATATGTTTAGGTGACAAACAGCACACCGCGGTAGAGCTGTGGCAGGGTATAAGGAACCAGACTAAGCTGTGGCTCTCGCCACTCAACCTACAACCAGGCATGGTTGTGTATGATAATGGACGTAACTTGGTGGCGGCTTTGGAGCTTGGCCAGCTCACACACATACAATGCCTAGCCCACGTTTTCAACTTAGTTGTTCAGCTGTTTCTCAAAACGTGCCCCAATTTGCCTGAGCTACTGGTGAAAGTGCGCCGCATGTGTGCCCATTTCTGAAAGTCATCTACAGCTGCCACCGGTCTGGCAACTCTGCAGCAGGGCTTGCAATTGCCATCTCACCAACTGTTGTGCCACGTGAGCATGCGCTGGAAATCCACGCTCCACATGTTGGCCTGGCTTTGTGAGCAGCAGAAGGCAGTAGTGGAATACCAGCTGCAACATGATCATTGCCTTTCCAGTCAGCTTCCGCTCTTCGTAAGTGGGCATGGATTTCTGACCTCTGTGAGGTTTTACGCAACTTTGAGGAATCAACACAGATCGTGAGCAGCGATGCCGCCATTATCACCCCACTTCTGTGTCTACTGAAATGCTCGTTGCTCACAATGAAGGCGGACACTTTGCATGTGGAAGAGGTGGAAATGGGGGAAGACAGTAGACAGGGTGATAGCCAGACAACCCTCTGTTCGTCTTCTCAGCGCGAATTGGATGATAAGGGGAGGAGCAGGAGACGATTGCCTCCGTTACAGAGGGTTATACCCATAGCAGGTTTATTCCATCTGTTCAGCGTGGATGAACCGAAGAAGAGGATGAGGAGAATGAGAGTCATCCTCCTGATTAGGACAGCGAAGTCTTGTCTGTTGGGACTCTGGCACACATGGCTGACTTTATGTTATGCTGCCTTTCCTGTGACCCTCGCGTTATACGCATTTTGGCCAACACCGATTACTGGTTGTTCACCCTTCTCGACCCCCACTATAAAGAGAACTTCTCATCTCTCATTACTGTGGTGGAGAGGACTAGCAAAATGGTGCATTACCAGAAGATCCTTGTGGAAAAATTGCTCAAAAAAATTCCATCTGACAACTCTGGCAACAGAGTACGTAGTTCCTTGGGCAACCGAAGAGGGGAGATGAGGGGAACACACAGCAGTTCCAACAGAGGCAGGGCAACACTTTCCAAGGCCTGGGACAGTTTCATGACACCCCGCCAGCACCCTGATGTTCAGCCTAGTGTCACGAGGAGGGAAAAGTTTTGGAAGATGGTGGAGTACGTAGCAGACCATTTCAGCGTCCTCAGTGATCCCTCTGTGCCCTACAACTATTGAGTGTTCAAGCTGGACATGTAGCATGACCTGGCACTCTACGCCTTGGAGGTGCTGGCCTGCCCAAACTAAAAATGCTGACAGGTTGACTCTTATTAAAATGAACAAGGCCTTGATTGCCCCTGACTTCTCTACTCCACCAGAGGAAAGCGGCTGTACATAAAGGCACTTTAAATGTGGCTTTTATGATGTACTGAATACACTGTATTCCCATGCACCCCTTCCACCACAAAAAACGGTATATGGTTTAAGCTTCCTTTTCTCGTCCTCCTCCTCCATCATATTAACATGCTCCTAATGTTTTAGAGGGTCAGCTCAGCAGCAGACCTTCACCCCTAATGTTTTAGAGGGTCACCAGCAGGCACTCGCCCATAATGTTTTAGATGGTCAGATCAGCAGCAACCCCTCGCCACTAATGTTTTAGAGGGTCAGCTCAGCAGCAGACCCTCACCCCTATTGTTTTAGATGGTCATATCAGCAGCAGGCCCTTGCCTATAATGTTTTAGATGGTCAGCTCACCAGCAGGCCCTCAGTAGTATCAGACTGCAATTCCACCCCAATAACAGAATCAAGGATTAATGGAATTAGTATAAAAGAATGTGAACTACCTAAAATCTATAGTATTAGAACGCTTTTTAACCCCAATTAGTGCAGCGTGGTGTAATAGTTTAGCTTCTATATTAGACAAGCTTTACACTGTTCAATTGGCCCCTGCTCTCTTCCCTAGGGTGTAAACAAATTGTTTCCTAATCACTGTCCCTAGTGCCTGTAATGTCTCTCCTTGCACTAAGTTCACTGTAAAATAGCAGAGACTGGGCAGGATTAGGCTTTTTATAGGGCTATGACATCATAGGGGCTGGCTATATGCTGATTATCTGGCTGCACGGCATTATGGGTGATCCCTAGCTCCCAGGCTTCTTATTGCCTCTTTATAACACGTGCAGCAGCCATTTAAAAAAATCCAATTTGTTACCATGAAGCGCAAGGAAATTCAGATTCGTAACAAATTTGGATCGAATTCCACTTTGTCAACTTTGATTCGCTCAACACTAATTAGGAGTGAACTCAAAATATAGAAGTAGTATCTGCCTTTTGTCTCTTTTTATGATTCATCCTTAGATATATTAATGCTCAGGAATGCAGTAAAACAGCATTTATAGATCGTATATGATTATTGATATGCTTCATGTGGTTTAAACTTCAGCCTGATCTTATTTCCAGTTCACTTACAGTTTACAGTAATGATAACCTATGTCAATGCCTCAGTGGGGGAGATTTGAATTACTCTACTCCATTTTATTTATTTTTTATGATTAGAGATGGGCGAATTTCTCAAAAATTCAATTCGGACGTGTCAACGATTTTCCCAAAAAGATTTGATTAGATCTAAATTTATTTGTGATGAATCGCATTAAAAAATTCCTGGCTGCTGAGACCTTGTATATTGGTGTAGAACACTGTACGTTGCAGAAACATGCATAGGGAGTCCGCTATGATACTGTGAATCAGTATGACACACAGAATTATAACGCTGAAACAAGTAGTGCCCCCATGACCGAGTGGACAGGGTGTCAGCAGTAAGGTTCTGTTGACGTCACTGTTTATTTTGCCCTCCTTCTCACCCGTCATAAGAACAACCCCAAAAAAAGGATCCTGTCTTTTCAACATCCCCCTTCACACAGTAACCCCAATTAGGCTACTTTCACACTAGCGTTTGGGTGTCCGCTTGTGAGCTCCGTTTGAAGGGGCTCACAAGCGGCCCCGAACGCATCTGTCCAGCCCTAATGCATTCTGAGTGGACGCGGATCCGCTCAGAATGCATCAGTCTGGCAGCGTTCAGCCTCCGCTCCGCTCAGCAGGCGGACACCTGAACGCTGCTTGCCGCGTTCGGGTGTCCGCCTGGCCGTGCGGAGGCGTGCGGATCCGTCCAGACTTACAATGTAAGTCAATGGGGACGGATCCGTTTGAAGATGACACAATATGGCTCAATCTTCAATCGGATCCGTCCCCCATTGACTTTCAATGTAAAGTCTGGACGGATCCGTTCAGGCTACTTTCACACTTAGAAATTTTTTAAGAATATAATGCAGACGAATCCGTTCTGAACGGAGCCACCGTCTGCATTATATGAGCGGATCCGTCTCAGACGGATCCGCTCTGAACGCAAGTGTGAAAGTAGCCTTAGCGCAACAAGGTTTAATAGAATAGCTCATATTGCCCAGGCTTTAGACTCTACTATTGGTCCCTGCTCTCTCTCCCTACAGGGTGGATAATGCCTTCCTATCCTTTCATTGCACTATGGAAATTTTTTCCCTGAACAGCTCAATAGTTTTTTTTGTGAATAAAGTATTTTCTAAACACTGTCCCTAGTGCCTATAACATATCTCCCTGCACTAGGTTCACTGTAAAATGGCAGAGAGTGGGCAGAAGGAAAATTTTTATAGGGCTGTGACATCACAGGGGCTGGCTATCTGCCGATTGGCTCTCTGCATGGCATTATGAGTGCTCTCTTGTTCCAGGGCTTCTTACTTCCTCTTTCCAACATGTGCAGCAGCCATTTTAGAAAAAATCAGATTCATTACCACAAAGCATGAGGAATTTCGACTTCGGGACAAATCAAAATTTTCCTGAAATTGGGATCGAATTCCACTTCATCAACTTCGATTCGCTTATCTCTAGTTATAGCAATGTGGCAAGTGTTTTTTCTGTAATTTAAAGAAGAGGCCCAATTATATGTCCTGCCCCTTCTATATACACACTGCACACAGCTATTGACAATTTTCTCTAGATCCCAAAAATATTTCTGTAGTATAAAACAAATATTACAAACTTGATTATTCCCCACCAGCACTACCTCCAATATTACAATGCAGCAAAAGCCGGTAATATTTCCTCCTACTGTATAACTTGTGTTTAACCCCTTCATGCCCAGCGCCATACAGGAGCTTCGCCTGCCCGATCAGCGGCAGGGGTCCGGCAGTCACTGATATCCGGACCCCTTCTGTATGCGGGGGCATTGGTGAAATCACCGATGCCGGCGCATTGACCCCTGCACAGCCGCGGTCAGCGCTGACCGCGGCACCTCTGATGTCCGTGCAGAGAGGAAGCAGCCATCGGGTCCCCGTGGCTGCCTTCCATGACAGCCTGTGAGATCCAGCCCCCTAGATCTCACAGGCAGGAAGGCTGTAAATGTATTACAGTGTGTCATACACTTACAGCCAATGCATGACAATACAGAAGTATTGTCATGCATTGTAAAGGGGATCAGAGTGAGACTAAAAAGCAAAGGAAAAAAAATAAAGTTTGACAAAAAAGCTTCCTTTTCCCAAAATAAAGAAAAAAAAATATGTAAAAAATAGGGGAAAAAATAAAAGTAGACATATTGGGTATCGCCGCGTACGTATCAACCGGCTACATGAAAATATCACATGACCTAACCTCTCAGGAGAACACCGTCAAAAAAATTAAAGACAAAATTGCTAAAAAAGCAATTTTTTTGTTACCTTACATCACTAAGTGCAACACCAAGCAATCAAAAAGGCGTATGCCCCCCAAAATAGTAGCAGTCTAACTGTAACCTAATCCTTCAAAATATGAGCCCCTACATAAGACAGTCACCCAAAAAAAAAAAAAAATGGCTCTCACTAAAACATGATTTTTTTTGTTTCAAAAATTATATTATTGTGTTAAATGTAAAAAAAATAAAAAAGTAAACATATTAGGTATTGCCGCATCCGTAAAAACCTAGTGAACACCGTAAAAAATATACAATAAAAACTGTGTCCTAAAAGCCATTTTTTTGTCACCTTATATCACAAAAAGTGTAATACCAAGCGATCAAAAAGTCATACGCACCCCAAAATAGTACCAATAAAACCGTCATCTCATCCCGCAAAAATTATACCCTATCTAAGACAATTTCCCAAAAACTGAAAAAAACATGGCTCTCAGACTATGGAGACACTAAAACATGATTTTTTTTCAAAAATGCTTTATTATGAAAAAAAAACTGAAACAAACAACCATATTTCATATTGTCGCGTCCGTAACAAGCTGCTCTATAAAAATACCACATGATCTAACCTGTCAGATGAAAGTTTTAAATAACAAAAAATAAAAACGGTACCAAAACAGCTATTTTATGTTACCTTTCCTCACAAAAAGTGCAATATAGAGCAACAAAAAATGATATGTACCCTAAAATAGTACCAACAAAACTGCCAACTTTGGAGTTTCTACTCTAGGGGTGCATCAGGGGGACTTCAAATGGGACATGGTGTCAAAAAAGCAGTCCAGCAAAATCTGCCTTCCAAAAACCATATGGCATTCCTTTCTTTCTGCGCACTTCCGTGTGCCCCTACAGCAGTTTACGACCACATATGGGGTGTTTCTCTAAACTACAGAATCAGGGTAATAAATATTGAGTTGTGTTTGGCTGTTAACCCTTGCTTTGTTACTGTAAAAAAATTGATAAAAATTGAAAATCTACCAAAAATTTAATCTCAATTTTCAATTAATTCTTTCGGATCACCTAAAGCAGGCATGTCCAAACTGCGGCCCTCCAGCTGTTGCAAAACTACAACTCCCAGCATGCCTGGATAGCTTACAGCTATTAGGGCATGCTGGGAGTTGTAGTTTTGCAACAGCTGGAGGGCCGCAGTTTGGACATGCCTGACCTAAAGGTTAACAAAGTTTGTAAAATCAGTTCTGAATACCTTGAGATGTGTAGTTTCTAAAATGGGGTCACTTTTTAGGAGTTTCTATTCTAAGGGCGCATCAGGGGGAGTCTTCACGGCAGCTTAAATTTATTCCAGTGAAAACTGCCTTTCAAAAACCATATGGCGTTCCTTTCATTCTGCACCCTGCCGTGTGCCCGTACAGCAGTTTACAATCACATATGGGGTGTTTATGTAAACTACAGAATCAGGGTAATAAATATTGAGTTGTGCTTGCCTGTTAACCCTTGCTTTGTTAGTGGAAAAAAATAGATTAAAATGGAAAATGTGCCCAAAAAGTGAAATTCTGATATTTCATCTCCATTTTCCATTAATTCTTGTGGAAAACCTAAAGGGTTAGCAAAGTTTGTAAAATCAGTTTTAAATACCTTGAGGGGCATTGTTTTTAAATGGGGTAACTTTTTTGGGGTGCATCAGGGGGTCTTCAAATGTGACATGGCAGTTTAAAATGATTCCAGTGAAATCTGCTTTCCAAAAACCATATGGTGTTCCTTTCATTCTGCGCAATGCCTTGTGCCCATACAGCAGTTTACGACCACATATGGGGTGTTTCTGTAAACTACATAATTAGGGCAATAAATATTGAGTTTTGTTTGGCTGTTAACCCTTGCTTTGTAACTGGAAAAAAAATATTAAAATGGAAAATCTGCCAAAAAAGTGAAATTCTGAAATTTCATCTTCATTTTCCATTAATTCTTGTGGAACACCTAAAGGGTTAACAATACCTTGAGGGGTGTAGTTTCTAAAATGGGGTCGTTTTTGGGTGGTTTCTATTATGTAAGCCTCACAAAGTGACTTTAGACCTGAACTGGTCCTTAAAAAGTGGGTTTTGGATATTTTCAGAAAAATTTCAAGATTTGATTCTAAACATCCCCTTCTAACGACCCTAAAAAATAAAATGGCATTCACAAAATAATCCAAATATAAAGTAGACATATGGGGAATGTAAAGTAATAACTATTTTTGGAGGTATTACTATCTATTTTAAAAGTAGAGAAATAGAAAGTTGGAAATTTGCTAATTTTTTGAACTTTTTGGTAAATTTGGTATTTTTTATAAATAAAAAAGAAATTTTTGGACTCAATTATACCACTGTCATGAAGAACAATATTTGACGAAAAAACAATCTCAGAATGGCCTGGATAAGTAAAAGCGTTTTAAAGTTACACATGTCAGATTTGCTAAAAAATGGCCTGGGCAGAAAGGTGAAAAATGGCTTGGTCCTGAAAGGCTTAATAACGCTGGTTCAAAAAAGAGATATATGTACTATAAGACACACTTTGTAAACTTGTAATGCAATTATTCCACACCATTACCACCACCAATATAACGATGCAGGAAAGGCCATTAATATTTTGTCAACTGTATAATTTGCATTTAATAATGGTGGTTTGAAAAAGAGATTTGTGTACTATAAAACAAATGTTGCAACCTTGTAATGCAATAATTTCCCTGCCACTAATATAACAATAAAGGAAAGGCCAGTAATATTTCTGTCACTTGTGTAATTAGCATTTAATAATGCTAGTTAAAAAAAGAGATTTCTATTATATAAAACACACGTTGCAAACTTGTAATGTGATTATTTCCCCCCACCATCACCACTATAATGATGCAGCAAAGCCGTATTAAAAAATATTAAAATTCAAATCAATCCCTTTCTTTAAAATAAAAATAAATGAACAATAAAAAAATAAGCATCATATGCTTCACCGTGTCTGAAAACACCCGTACTATTAAAAATGGTATTTCATTGCTTAGACTGCCAGGTTGACAAAGTTTACTATGTGAAAAAATTCACATTTCACATAACTTTCTGTTATGCAACAAAAATCCAGCCTACACTGTATTTTCTTAACCCCCTTCCCTTCACCCCATACCTTCCAAAAGCCATTTTTTTTTTATTTTTCTTCTTATGGGGGCAACTTGTACTTTCTAAGGCCTCTTTCACACAGGCGAGTTTTCTGCGTGGGTGCATTGCGTGAGGTGAATGCATTGCACCCGCACTGAATCCGGACCCATTCATTTCTATGGGGCTGTGCACAAGGACGGTGATTTTCACGAATCACTTGTGCGTTGCATGAAAATCACAGCATGCTCTATATTGTGCGTTTTTCACGCAAAGCAGGCCCATTTGAAGTGAATGGGGCTGCGTGAAAAGTGCAAGTGCGGATTCGGTGCGATTTTCACTCCTGGTTGCTAGGAGACGATCGGGATGAAGACCCGATCTTTATTATTTTCCCTTATAACATGGTTATAAGGGAAAATAATAGCATTCTTAATACAGAATGCTTAGTAAAATAGGGATGGAGAGGTTAATAAAAAAAAAAAATATTTACCTCACCTTAATCTACTTGTTTGCACAGCCCGGCTTCTTTTTCTTCTTCTTCTTTGCTGTGCAGGAGGAAAAGGACCTGTGGTGACGTCACTGCGCTCATCACATGGTCCGTCACATGATCCATCACCATGGTGATGGGTCATGTAATGGACCATGTGATGAGCGCAGTGATGTCATCAAAGGTCCTTTACCAAGGTCCTGAAGAAAGAAGAGAAGCTGGGCTGCGCGAATAAGTGGATTAAGGTGAGTTAAACTATTATAATTATTTTTCAACCCCTCCAGCCCTATTTTACAAAGCATTCTGTATTAAGAATGCTATTATTTTCCCTTATAACCATGTTATAAGGGACAATAATACAATCTACACAACACCTAAGCCAAACCCGAACTTCTGTGAAGAAGTTTGGGTTTGTGTACCAAACATGCCGATTTTTCTCACGCGTGTGCAACACAGATTTTCCCGCAACACACCCGCATCTTATCCGGCCCAAATCCATGACGCCCGTGTGAAAGAGGTCTTATAGTCCTGAGCTCCCAACTCTGTCTGCCCTCGTGCCACTGATTTTAGTTGGGAAAACTAGGATGGATGGGAAAGTATGATTTATGAGAATGCACTAGAGACATTACATTTATTTTATGTGTCAGCATAATTACAGCTATACCAAATTAAAGGTTTTCTGTCACCAGAATTAACCCTATTAAATTGGCTGACATTAGCGATGTGCTAATGTCAGTAGATCCTAACTGTGCTATTTTTATGTTTATGAATGCCCCAGTAACTGCACAATTTAAACTTTTGATGATATGCAAATTAGCCACTACTCCTAGAGGCTCCTTTGTCCCACCTCAAGTCACATCCTGCCATCCTTGATTGACAAGGCCAGGCAGCGTTCGTCTCCTCCTGCCAGCAATGTGTGTTGGGACTGCGCAGGCGCAAGATTTATCCAGCGCACAGGGCCGGAAGAAGAAGACGATGTCACGGCTAAGGATGGGGAAAACCCTCAGCCGTGCGATGACAGAAGATGGTGGTCGCTGCTCGACCAGGACAACAGAATTAGGGAGCAGGTCACCTCCTAATCGCATCCCTAATCTGACCCTGACTCCTAGCTATATGAGCCGACCCTGATGGTAGGAGGGCTCATACTCCGGAACCTTGAAGTCCCTGCTAGCCCTCAGGGTGGCCCTAAACTAGGAGCAGGGTAAGACGACCTGTTCCTTCTGGATACGGAGGAACAGGAGTCTCACTGGCCAAGCTGCAAGGAAGGGGGAACATATACAACTTATGGCAATGGCAGGTACATGCCACAAACACAACATTTACCTGCCACAGACACTAAGCCTGGAACCCATGTGCAAGTGCTGCTATCCACTACAAAAGGACACAACACACATCACACATGAGCCCAGGACCATAAGGTGCAATAAACAAGCATACCACAGACATCTTCAT